>NW_018407639.1:52418-68716 GCF_002113885.1 Mizuhopecten yessoensis | reverse complement strand
AGTAACATCATCAACCTAAATTGTAAGTAACATCATCAACCTAAATTGTAAGTAATATCAGTAAACTAAATCGTAAGTAATATCAACAACCTAAATTGTAAGTAATATCAGCAATCTAAATTGTAAGTAATATCAACAACCTAAATCGTAAGTAATATCAACAACCTAAATTGTAAGTAATATCAACAACCTTAATTGTAAGTAACATCATCAACCTAAATTGTAAGTAACATCAACAACCTAAATTGTAAAAAACATCAACAATCTGAATATTTTTTTGGTTTATCATAACATGTAAAATTATATAATTACTCTCCAGTGTCCCCATTCAGGTAGAAATATGCATGATTTGCGTATATTCAAAATTAATCATATACAGATTTTTACTACCTTACATGATCTGCACGTTCTGAAATTATGCCAGCCAATGAAAATTAGTTCTTAAAGTACTAGTGCTGCTTATAGGCTAATACAAAAATTTGAATGATTCTGCATATTTTTAACCCCAGCTTTCTTCCTTTTAATTATTATTTTTGTATACAAATTTTGCCTAATATTACTGTAGTAATGAAATGATCAATTCTGTGCATGCAGTTATACCTATCCCAAACCACTTTCTTTGATTTCCCAAACAAATATAAATAATAAATTTGCTGAAATTAATATAAATACTAAATTAGTGTCTAGAAAATAATTATCAGTTCTATTTTAAAAGGGTTCAGGAGATTAACTTTCCAGTTATTTTTTTAATTAAATACTGACATTGAAATTTCAAATATAATTGTCACATCCTTCAACTCATGCAATGATTCAGATTTCTTCATCCAAATTTGTCACAAAATAGGTTTGAAACAGAATGATTAGGATCACTTAAGCTTGTAACGATACAACTTTTGGGGCAGTCTTCTTTTGAAAACTTCAGCAAAAGCTTTGTGTATTTTTGCTTTATGTCTTTGGCCTTACAGTAAGTATCTACCTTTCAGAAAGCAACCAGCTCGAGGACCCACGGGAACAATGGCGCAGTCAACAGGAAGTGATGCTGAAGGAGTACTTGGTCACCGCCCAGGAGGATCTAGCTGTAAGTATATCATCCATTCCTCTCTCACTGAGCTCACTCCCAAACCAAGCTGTCACCTCTTAATTAACAACCTGATGATCAGGTATAAGTACCCATCCCTATTTCTGTGGCCTTTGATTCCAACTCAAACTGTTGTCCATCCAAGTCTGGCTGCATTGATACTGGACGATAAATGATGAAAATTAGCCAGCATTTCCAAGATAGTCAATCTTCAGCACAAAATCAAGTAGGGAAATCGTAAAACATAGGGCAGGCTAGTGTTAAATGTGACAGTGACAGCAAACAACACATATAATATATAATTACCATCAACAAAGCAGGTATGGTTGATCATTGCGAACATATTTTAAGTCTTACGGCCATTTCCAGGCATTTGATCTGCATCTAAATGATACAAAAAGTTGTCACAAGACTGAAGTAATGTATAGTTACAGGTATACAGGGAATTGTGGAGCAATAGAATAGATGTATAGGTGCCTCGGTTATCACTGGTTTTCAGTATTGAGCAAGTATAGTACATGTATTTGATGAGATACAAATGAGAAGAAATGATTTATGAAAAGTTCTTTTTACACAACCAATAAGAGTTTCTATGTGATGTTTCGATGACTAGTATGGTATGTTATCTGTCATCTGAGACTGGTAAGCGATTTGGGGTCCGCCTTGGTGAACATGGGAAAGGTATGGACACCCAAGTAGGTAGGAAATTCACCAGATCAGAAAGGAAGCTGTCTTGAGTTCCAGATAAATAAATCGGCAATCACAGACTATGCCACACAGAAAAATCATGTTATTGACTTGGACAACTCCAAAGTTTTGGACAGAGAGTAAAAGTATAGTACATGTATTTGATGAGATACAAATGAGAAGAAATGATTTATGAAAAGTTCTTATTACACAACCAATAAGAGTTTCTATGTGATGTTTCGATGACTAGTATGGTATGTTATCTGTCATCTGAGACTGGTAAGCGATTTGGGGTCCGCCTTGGTGAACATGGGAAAGGTATGGAAACCCAAGTAGGTAGGAAATTCACCAGATCAGAAAGGAAGCTGTCTGAGTTCCAGATAAATAAATCGGCAATCACAGACTATGCCACACAGAAAAATCATGTTATTGACTTGGACAGCTCCAAAGTTTTGGACAGAGAGAGCAATCTGTTTAAGCGGCAGATAAAGGAAGCCATCTGGATACGCCGCACTGGGCCAGTTCTAAATCGAGACGAGGGGGCTCAAAGACTCTCGCACATCTATGACCAAGTTTTAAACAAAGGGTAGCTGAATCGAGTCATTTCGGTACTTATATAACAACTATCGTATATAAATGTACGCTTACAGTGGACCACTTGTACACATCTTACACCTTTGTGTGCAACGCTTCACTGGTGATTTGTCTGATGAAGGTGACAGTGTTCACACCGTACTAGTCATCAAAACGTCACATAGAAACACTTATTGGTTGTATAAAAAAACCTTTTCATAATCCATACTTACCAACCTGAAGAAAATGTTCAGAAAGAGAAGAAATTAAGTTTTGATAGGAACAGAAATTTCATATATTGTTATGTGATTAATTTAGGCCAAGGGGGAAATCTATACAGTAAAGAAACAGAGGCTGATAGGATGAGAAAATTTCAGAAATTGGATGTATTTAAGCAAGATTTTGATTGATAAAAGTTGTATGAAACACTGAGTGATCTGTTATAACCTGGCTATAGCTGGGTAACGGTATCGTCAGTAGTTTTACATCCCTGAAAATTGGTTTTGAGTAAAAGTGACAGTTAGTACTGAAAGTTGTAAAGAGAAATAAGAGTGGGTCTTTAATATGGTTGTGTGATTATTGTAGGCCAAGCGGGAAATCTATACAGTAAAGGAACAGAGGCTGATGCTAGCACAGGACGAATATCAACATCTCAACGACACACTTGCTAGCTGGAAGTCGTCCCGTACTAGTTGTAAGTATATAAAGTGGAGACATTCCAGCATCAGAAAATCTTGCCCTTGACCTTCACTTAAGTCTTGTATGGTACTGTTAGTCACTATTTTTCATAAGAGATCAGTTTTTGTGTTCATCTGATATGAGATTTATACAGTAATTGATTTTTTTAGGAATTATTTATTTCCTAGATAGTTACTATCATCATTGTAAGATAGCCTCTTCTAAACCATGAGTTTGTATAGTTACACACAAGGCAACCTACCAATATAGTTCACTCAATTACGTACACATGAAGTTATAATGATTTTCCGTATACAAGCTTACGTTTGTGTTTCAGTGAACTCCAATTCAAGTGTAGGCAGTACCAAGTATGATCCCGATCTATTGAAAGCTGATGTCCACCATGCTAAGAATCGCGTGTCGAGACTGCGCCGGGAGTTGGAGCAGATTCGCACGGAGATGCACTACAAGGAACAGGGAGTGGAGACTCTCACAAGGTCCGTGAAATCTTAGATATTATTAGGCAGTTTGTATCGTGTTTAGGGACTCTCACGAGGTCTGTGAAATCTTAGATATTATTAGGCAGTTTGTATCGTGTTTAGGGACTCTCATGAGGTCCATGAAATCTTAGATAATATTAGGCAGTTTGTATCGTGTTAAGGGACTCTCACGTGGTCCGTGAAATCTTAGATATTACTAGGCAGTTTGTATCGTGTTTAGGGACTCTCACGAGGTCTGTGAAATCTTAGATATTATTAGGCAGTTTGTATCGTGTTTAGGGACTCTCATGAGGTCCGTGAAATCTTAGATATTATTAGGCAGTTTGTATCGTGTTAAGAGACTCTCACGAGGTCTGTGAAATCTTAGATATTATTAGGCAGTTTGTATCATGTTTAGGGACTCTAACAAGGTCTGTGAAATCTTAGATATTATTAGGCAGTTTGTATCGTGTTTAGAGACTCTCATGAGGTCTGTGAAATCTTAGATATTATTAGGCAGTTTGTATCATGTTTATGGACTCTCACGAGGTCTGTGAAATCTTAGATATTATTAGGCAGTTTGTATCGTGTTTAGGGACTCTCACGAGGTCTGTGAAATCTTAGATATTATTAGGCAGTTTGTATCGTGTTTAGGGACTCTCACGAGGTCTGTGAAATCTTAGATATTATTAGGCAGTTTGTATCGTGTTTAGGGACTCTCACGAGGTCTGTGAAATCTTAGATATTATTAGGCAGTTTGTATCGTGTTTAGGGACTCTCATGAGGTCCGTGAAATCTTAGATATTATTAGGCAGTTTGTATCGTGCTTAGGGACTCTCACAAGGTCTGTGAAATCTTAGATATTATTAGGCAGTTTGTATCGTGTTTAGGGACTCTCATGAGTTCTGTGAAATCTTAGATATTATTAGGCAGTTTGTATCGTGCTTAGGGACTCTCACAAGGTCTGTGAAATCTTAGATATTATTAGGCAGTTTGTATCGTGTTTAGGGACTCTCATGAGGTCTATGAAATCTTGGCTGGTGAACTCTGTGATATATACTGGCAGTGTTCAAACCTCACAGAAAGCTTGGCTTGTGAACTCTGTGATATATAGGGACAGTGTTCAAACCTCACAGAAAGCTTGGCTGGTGAATTCTGTGATATATAGAGACAGTGTTCAAACCTCACAGAAAGCTTGGCTGGTGAACTCTGTAATATATAACGGCAGTGTTCAAACCTCACAGAAAGCTTGGCTGGTGAACTCTGTGATATATAACGGCAGTGTTCAAACCTCACAGAAAGCTTGGCAGGTGAACTCTGTGATATATAACGGCAGTGTTCAAACCTCACAGAAAGCTTGGCTGGTGTCATAAAAACTATTTCATGGAAATCAAACAAATAACTCTTAAAAGGCAGTCATTATTTTGGACGAGAAATTCTTTGATTTGCCGGCTTTTCAGTCAGATTATAAGACAACATCACTTACGGTGACAAGCATTGGTAAATCATTTGTTAGTTTACCATCTTTATTCTGGAGTTGGTTTCCGGTATGAAACAAATTTTGGTCTGCAACTGATTAAGGAGAGAACTCAGGACCTAGCTTTTATTATTGTAATATAAATCACCTTATTTTTAAAGAGATTCATTTTTGAATTAATAAAAAAGGGGACTTATTTGCATATTTAATTATTCGGTGGAAATATATTTCATTCATGAATTAAACCTACAGAAAAAGTTCTCTAAGTAAAGTACCCTAAAACTCAGGGATACAATGTAGTCTGCCTCCGAAACATTGTTATTTAAATCTGTGCATCGTATGTTTAGGGTGGATCAGAAGCTGTCAGGACAGAACGGAACATTCAATGTGTCTCAGGCCCAGGCGATCGTACAGGAGATCAAACAAATACAGACCTCGGTGTCGACCAAGGAGCAGGAAAAGCAGTCACTGATCGCGGTAAGGAAATATCTAATATGTAGTTAATCAGGGGCGGGAAAAGTGTTTGCCCGGACAAGTGGATTTTAACTTCAAGCAGTGAAAGGTTACATTACTACTTTTCTGTTAGATGAGCGAAAAAATGATACAGTAATAGGCCTTATAGTACAATATTTAACTGATCCATCATCGGTTTTAAGTAGTACACCCATTTTTGCAAATAGAAATAAAACTTCTTTTTTTTGCGAAAACTTTGCAGCGAATTCCCCACTTTCATTCCACATTATTAAAATGTATGAAATCATCCGATATATATGCTGGTGTAGCTAACAGTTAATTTGGAGAAGCTTCAAATGAAATTGATGCCGATTAGAAAATAATTGTATTAATTAATTGAAGAGACTACGAATGAAAGTCAATGCTATTCATATGCGGTAATCTGTTATTATGTCTCCCCTTCGAATGAAGGGAGACATATTGTATTGAGTACTGGTTCTTCTTCTTATTATTATTATTCTTCTGGTTCTTTTAATCGCAACTTGTCTGGGCCATAACTTTTAAACCATGAAAGATATCTTGATGAAACTTTAGGTATGCATGCATCACCCACAGAAGGTGTGCAGTGCACTGGAATTAGGTCACTGTTCACCACAAGGTCAAAGGTCAAATAGGTGCTACATTTTCAATAAATTCTTGTCCGGCAACTAAATTTTAAACTATTAAAGATATCTTAATCAAACTTGAAGTATACCTGCATCACCCAAAGATGCAGTGCACTGAAATTAGGTCTGGTGCTTCACTATATACAGAGTTATGGCCCTTTGTTTAATTTCAATACCGAAGTTTATCTGGAGCATAAGTTCCATGTTATTTCACCTACGTTGACCAAACTTACCATATTTATGCATCTTGGGAAGGCAGAATGTCTCGCACTAAAATCAGGTTTTATGCCCCACTAATACAGAGTTATGGCCCTTTGTTATTTTTTTATACCAAAATTTATCAACAGCATAACTTCTAAACCATTAAGATATCTTAATCAAACTTGAGGTATACCTGCATCACCCACAGAAGGTGTGCATTGCACTGAAACTAGGTCTCATGCCCCACTATATACCGAGTTATAGCCCTTTGTTTATTTTTAATACTGAAGTTTGTCCCGAGCATAAGTTCCATGTTATTTAAGCTACGTAGACCAAACTTACCAAATTTATGTATCTTGGGAAGGTGGAATCTCTCACACTAAAATCAACTTCTGTGCCCCACTATATACAGAGTTATGGCCCTTTGTTTATTCAAATACCAAAGTTTGTTTACAGCATAACTTCCATGTTATTTCACCTACGTTGACCAAACCATTAATTTTTTATACCAAAGTTTGTCTATTGGCTAATAAGGGGTGACATATGTTTTTGTTCACAAAAACAAAATTCTAGTATATTTTTCTTTTTAGTGCTGAAGCATGCATGAATACATCTGTTATGTTATATATGGAAAGAAAATATTGCTTTTGAAACATCATATTGAGGGGTAGATTTTCGGCCTTTGGTCTAGTTGCTAGTGCGATCACTTCATTTTCTTACATTTGACATCTTTTAAACAAAATGTCAAGAACTGTTATTAAGCGTTAAAGTAATGCAGCTTTTAGAACAGCTAACAATTCAGTACATCTTCGATGGTGGCTTCTATTAAGTATCTATCTGCGACGACACATATGTCGAGTTAAGAACGTATGCGAGGTGCTTCTGTCTTATTTCAAAGGGTTTGTTGTTTGGACCATAGTAAAAATTCTTTTGAAAGTTTTGTCATTAATTTCTTTCAGTATTAAAATGGTATTCTCTTATTTTCAAATAAAATTTAAAGACATAGTTTGTGAAATTATTTACCTGGAAAAAAAATATGATTGACACTACTTGATGATAATCTAAATAAGGAAAGTATCCAACAGGTTCTGATACTTATAACAGTGATGGACAGCTATCTATTGCTGGTAATTATATATATATATAAGCTATATGATGTCCCATCAAATCTTAAAAGGTTTGGAGGCTATTTAAACCATTTATTTACTGTCACCTTTTGAAAAATGTGTGTGACATTTAAAAAGATTATGTAACAGGCTGTGATTTTTGTAAATCATAGAGAGAGAAAAACCCTGTAAATTGTAGCGTAAGGACAAAATTGTGAAATTCTGTGGAATAAGAGAGTTTGTCCTCTGGGTAAGTAAGCAGTCAGCGAAGTATCGATTGTTTGTAAAACAAAGACCTTCACAAAATCAAGTAGGAAAATCATTTAAACAAAAAATATTGTAAAAATAATTGCTGACAGTAATTATGGCAAAAATATGGAAATAAATGTGTCAAAATCAACAAGGTTGTACTATGGAAGGGTGTGTGTTTTTGTATACGTAGGTAGGAGACAAGTCCGATTTATTCTGACGTTTTATCGACTTTTTTTTTATATTGATCTGTCCTCGATTAACGTCAGAACTTCGACCCTCTATAATATGCAGGAAATAAGTGACCCGCGCCAGGGTCGCTCTTCAAACTGATATTTTAGAAACAAATCGTCACTTTCACACACATGTGGCAGAAGGAAATGTCAGGGCGTTACCTTGGATATGTGTGTACCTGTGTGAGGTGATGGGAGGGAGGAATGGTTGGGGCTGTAGATGGGGGACAGAAGGAAATGTCAGGGCGTTACCTTGGATATGTGTGTACCTGTGTGAGGTGATGGGAGGGAGGAATGGTTGGGGCTGTAGATGGGGGACAGAAGAAAATGTCAGGATGTTACCTGGATGTGTGTACCTGTGTGAGGAGATGGGAGGTAGGAATGGTTGGGGCTGTAGATGGGGGACGGAAGGAAATGTCAGGATGTTACCTGGATGTGTGCACGTGTACCTGTGTGAGGTGATGGGAGGTAGAATGGTTGGGTCTGTAGATGGGGGACAGAAGGAAATGTCAGGATGTTTCCTGGATGTGTGTACCTGTGTGAGGTGATGGGAGGGAGGAATGGTTGGGGCTGTAGATGGGGGACAGAAGAAAATGTCAGGATGTTACCTGGATGTGTGTACCTGTGTGAGGTGATGGGAGGTAGGAATGGTTGGGGCTGTAGATGAGGGACAGAAGGAAATGTCAGGATGTTACCTGGATGTGTGCACGTGTACCTGTGTGAGGTGATGGGAGGTAGAATGGTTGGGTCTGTAGATGGGGGACAGAAGGAAATGTCAGGATGTTACCTGGATGTGTGTACCTGTGTGAGGTGATGAGAGGTAGGAATGGTTGGGTCTGAAGATGGGGGACAGAAGGAAATGTTAGGGCGTTACCTTGGATATGTGTGTACCTGTGTGAGGTGATGAGAGGTAGGAAAAGTTGGGGCTGTAGATGGGGAACAGAAGGAAATGTCAGGGCGTTACCTTGGATATATGTGTACCTGTGTGATGTGAGAAGGGCCCTAGACTACATGTTGCTTGCCTCATGTTGTGAGTGCACAGTGTACATCAAGTCTGTTTATTACATTCTCCTGCTTATATTGAGTCATCTCGAGGCTAGCACTTGCACTATTTCAGAAGTGCTGTTAGACTATCTCCAGGGGCTAAACTTTGAGATGTGCCAACAGTTTTCACTCATTGTCTACGAATGCATTTGAAGTCGACCCAAACATCTCAGCCATGCAATCACACCTGTCCAAGACGTGTATCGGAGAGAAACAGACAGGAGGCAATAATTAAAGCATGCTGGGACTCACTGTTCACAATTCTCCCAGGCCCTGTAAAAACTTACGTTATGTAGTTACATTGGTGTGGACTGTCTGGCTTGTAGGGGTTTAGATACAAGTTTATGTATGAATATTTTGGGTAAAATACACAAAAGTATGTTTACATCAATGAATAAACACACAACAATTATAATCATATCTGTTGTATGTCGATTTGAGTCAAGTTGCATGCATGTTTGTTGGTCTGTGGTCCTATTTATCTCCCTTGTTGTTTGGTCTGTAGTCCTTTTTATCTCCCTTGTTTTTTGGTCCTTTTTATTTCCCTTGTTGTTTGGTCTGTGGTCCTATTTATCTCCCATGTTGTTTGGTCTGTGGTCCTATTTATCTCCCTTGTTGTTTGGTCCTATTATCTCCCTTGTTGTTTGGTCTGTGGTCCTATTTATCTCCCATGTTTGGTCTGTAGTCCTTTTTATCTCCCTTGTTGTTTGGTCCTATTTATCTCCCTTGTTGTTTGGTCCTATTTATCTCCCGTGTTGTTTGGTCTGTAGTCCTTTATATCTCCCTTGTTGTTTGGTCCTATTTATCTCCATTATGTGTTGGTCTGTGATCCTATTTATCTCCCTTGTTGTTTGGTCCTATTTATCTCCCTTGTTGTTTGGTCTGTGGTCCTATTTATCTTCCTTGTTGTCTGGTCTGTAGTCCTTTTTATCTTCCTTGTTGTTTGGTCCTATTTATCTCCATTATGTGTTGGTCTGTGATCCTATTTATCTCCCTTGTTGTTTGGTCCTATTTATCTCCCTTGTTGATTTGTCTGTAGTCCTTTTTATCTCCCTTGTTGTTTGGTCCTATTTATCTCCCTTGTTGTTTGGTCTGTGGTCCTATTTATCTGCCATGTTGTTTGGTCTGTAGTCCTTTTTATCTCCCTTTTTGTTTGGTCCTATTTATCTCCCTTGTTGTTTGGTCCTATTTATCTCCATTATGTGTTGGTCTGTGGTCTTATTTATCTCCCTTGTTGTTTGGTCTGTGGTCCTATTTATCTCCCATGTTGTTTGGTCTGTAGTCCTATTTGTCTCCCTTGTTGTTTGGTCTGTAGTCCTTTTTTATCTCCCTTGTTGTTTTGTCCTATTTATCTCCATTATGTGTTGGTCTGTGGTCCTTTTTATCTCTCTTGTTGTTTGGTCCTATTTATCTCCCTTGTTGTTTTGTCCTTTTTATCTCCATTATGTGTTGATCTGTGGTCCTATTTATCTCCCTTGTTGTTCGGTCCTATTTATCTCCCATGTTGATTGGTCTGTGTTCCTCTTTATCTCCTTTGTTTGTTTGGTCTGTAGTCCTATTTATCTCCTTTGCTATTTGGTCCTATTCATCTCCCTTGTTGTTTGGTCTGTAGTCCTATTTATTTCCCTTCAGCTTGTTGTTTGGTCTGTAGTCCTATTTATCTCCCTTGTTGTTTAGTCAGTAGTCCTTTTTATCTCCCTTGCTGTTTGGTCCTATTTATCTCCTTTGTTGTTTAGTCTGTAGTCCTATTCTCCCTTGTTGTTTTGTCCTATTTATCTCCCTTTTTGTTTGGTCCTATTTATCTCCCTTGTTGTTGGTCTGTGGTCCTATTTATCTCCCTTGTTGCTTAGTCTGTAGTCCTTTTTATCTCCCTTGCTGTTTGGTCCTATTTATCTCCTTTGTTGTTTAGTCTGTAGTCCTATTCTCCCTTGTTGTTTGGTCCTATTTATCTCCCTTGTTGTTGGTCTGTGGTCCTATTTACCTCCCTTGTTGTTTAGTCTGTAGTCCTTTTTATCTCCCTTGCTGTTTGGTCCTATTTATCTCCCTTGTTGTTTAGTCTGTAGTCCTATTTATCGCCCTTGTTTGGTCTGTGGTCCTATTTATCGCCAATGTTGTTTGGTCTGTGGTCCTATTTATCCCTCTTGTTGTTTGGTCTGTAGTCCTTTTTATCTCTCTTAAGCTTGTTGTTTGGTCTGTGGTCCTATTTATCTCCCTTGTTTGGTCCTATTTATCTCCCTTGTTGTTTGGTCCTATTTATCTCCCTTGTTGTTTGGTCCTATTTATCTCCCTTGTTGTTTGGTCTGTTGTCCTATTTATCTCCCTTGTTGTTTGGTCTATGGTCCCAATTTATCTCCGTTGTTTGGTTTGTAGTCCTTTTTATCTCCCATGTTGTTTGGTCTGTGATCCTATTTATCTCCCTTGTTGTTTGGTCCTATTTATCTCCCTTGTTGTTTGGTCTGTTGTCCTATTTATCTCCCTTGTTGTTTGGTCTATGGTCCCAATTTATCTCCCTTGTTGTTTGGTCTGTGGTCCTATTTATCTCCCAATTAGTTGTAAATCCCCCCCCCCAAAAAAAAATTAACTTGTATAAACCAGGAATATCAGGCTAGTGTTACCTGGCGGTTTCCGAATAGCTTTAATTTGCTCCAGAGGGCTTGGTATGAGGATATAGATCTGAGACGGTACCTACATTATGTAAACAACATTTCAAATATTTGGCTGATACAATTTGACTGATAATGAAACTCATTCGAAGCAGTATAAATAGTTATTGAAGACGAAGTGAAAACACATCTCTTGCTGATAATCACATATTTTTTAATTTGCACACTTGGAGCATCTGTTGGAGAATCTCACATTTCATATATATATGATGTGTTATTATTTTTCGGCAAGAATTCCGGAGATAATGTTTTGAAGATTTATTGGCAGGGGAAGTTTGGTATTTGATATGAAGTCTGACATTGTTATGATGCCTGGTCATGTAATGCCGACAAGGTCAGCCACATGATTTTGTTACTCCGTAAATAAAAGTTTTACAAGTATAATGGGTTTAGAATAATGTTAAGGGTGTGTCCAACAAGTCATGTGGTTCTAATTATGTATCGGTGTAAAGCATTTGGCTTTCTTCCAATAATACCTCCTCAAATTGTAGCACAGCGATAAATCTGGACTGGATAGGGTCTGTGTTGATCTGATAAAATTTGGGCTGGACAAAGTCCCTGTTGATCTGATAAACTCTGAACTGGACAAATTCTCCATTGATCTGACAATATCTGGATTGGACAAAGTCTCCGTTGATCTGACAAAATCTGGACTTGACAAGGTCTCAGTTGATGAGACAAAATCTGGACTGGAAAAGTCTTTGTTGATGAGACAAAATCTGTACTGGACAAAGTCTCTGATGACCTGACAAAAACTGGACTGGACAAGGTCTCTGTTATCTGACAAAATCTGGACTGGACAAGGTCTCTGTTGATAAGACAAAATATCTGATAAATCTTGACTGGACAAAGTCTCTGTTGATTGGACAAATTAAAGTCTTTGTTGATATCTGACAAAATCTGGACTGGACAAGGTATCTGTTTGTCTCACAAAATCTTGAGTAATTGAGCGTCCTCAGTAGAAAGCTATCCTATATTGTAGATGAGCTTCCAAAGTCCTGTATTGTAGTTGAGCTTCCACAATCCTATATTGTGGTTGAGCTTCCACAGTCCTGTATTGTGGTTGAGCTTCCACAGTCCTATATTGTAGATGAGCTTCCAAAGTTCTGTACTGTAGTTGAGCTTCCACAGTCCTGTATCGTACTTGAGCTTCCACAGTCCTGTATTGTGGTTGAGCTTCCACAGTCCTGTATTGTAGTTGAACTTCCAGTCCTGTATTGCGGTTGAGCTTCCAAACTCCTGTATTGTGGTTGAGCTTCCACAGTCCTGTATTGTACTTGAGCTTCCATAGTCCTGTATTGTTGTTGAGCTTCCACACTCCTGTATTGTAGTTGAGCTTCCATAGTCCTGTATTGTGGTTGAGCTTCCACAGTTCTGTATTGTGGTTGAGCTTCATGTCCTGTATTGCAGTTGAGCTTCCACACTCCTGTATTGTACTTTAGCTTCCACAGTCCTGTATTGTTGTTGAGCTTCCACAGTCCTGTATTGCGGTTGAGCTTCCACACTCCTGTATTGCAGTTGAGCTTCCACACTCCTGTATTGTGGTTGAGCTTCCACACTCCTGTATTGTGGTTGAGCTTTCACAGTCCTGTATTGTAGTTGAGCTTCCACAGTCCTGTATTGTGGCTGAGCTTCCTCAATACAAAGGTCTACTGTATGGTATCTTAGTGTCCCAAACCTTTTTAGCTCACATGGTCCGAAGGTCTTGAGCATCCTTAGGCCAAGGGGACTCAATTTTGTATAAATGGTGGGTGTTGCCCCCCTGGGGGCAGAGGGGTGGGGCCCAATAGGGGAAATAGAGGTAAAACCTTTAAAATCCTTCTTCTACCGTAGGGATTAAGGGATTTTATCCTAATTTAGTCTGGGGCATCTTTGGGCCAAGGGGACTCAATTTTGTATAAACGGTGGGTCTAGTCCCCCAGGGGGCTGAGAGGTGGGGCCCAATAGGGGGAATATAGCAAATTCTTTAAAATCTTTCTTCTTCTGTAGGAATGAAAGGATTTGTCCCATATTTGGTGTGGAGCATCCTTGGGTAAAGAGGAACCAATTTTGGATAAACAGTGGGTGTAACCCCCTGGGACCTGAGGGGTGGGGCCCAATAGGGGAAATAGAATATAATCCTTCTACCATAGAGATTAAGGGATTTTATCCTAATTTAGTCTTGAGCATCCTTTGGCAAAAGGGACTCAATTTCGTATAAACAGCGAGTGAAGCCCTCCTGGGGGCAGACGGGAGGGGCCCAATAGGGGAAACATAGCAAATTCTTCAAATACCTTCTTCTGTACGAATGACAGGATTTTGTCCAAATTTGGTATGAAGCATCCTTGGGTGAAGGGGAACCAATTTTGTATAAATGGTCTGTCTAACCCCCCTGGAGGCAGAGAGGTGAGGCCCAATAGGGGAGATAGAGGTAAAACGTTTAAAATCCTTCTTCTACCATAGGGATTAAGGGATTTTATCCTAATTTAGTCTGAAGCATCCTTGGGCCAAGGGGTCTCAATTTTTTTTTATAATTGGTGGGTATGACCCCCCTAGGGGCATAGGGGTAGGGCTCTGTTTGAAGTTTGTTCTCGCTATATCGCAAGTACTGGATGGATCTTTCTAAAATTTTATATGTCCTTATAGCACCTACCATGGAGTGCTATACCTTTACTTCATACCAATTATTTTAAACATATTCAGGTGAGCGATACAGGCCCTCTGGGCCTCTTGTTTTGGTTGTGCTCTTCCAGCATTCTCTCACAGTGGAATGGTGTATGTATTGGCTGCAGGCTGTATCAGCCAGACGCACAGCCCAGCTTCTGAATGACTGGAATGTATTTGATCATTGTCCTCACTGTCTTAATGATAAATACCCAATAATAGAACAGAGATTTCTAGGCATTAGGAAACAGACTCAAATGAAATAAAAAAATGTCCTGATGGAAGACCTTAGGTTTTTAGGTGGTTTGTGTACACTTTATACAGATACCAGGTAGATTTGCACTGCTAATCCTAAATAAGGTACACTCAGTCATGAACACTGCTAATCCTAAATAAGGTACACTCAGCCATGAACACTGCTAATCCTAAATAAGGTACACTCAGTCATGGACACTGCTAATCCTTAATTAGGAACATTCAGCCATAAACACTGCTAATCCTAAATAAGGATCATTTAGCCATGAACACTGCTAATCCTAAATAAGTCACACTCAGCCATGAACACTGCTAATCCTAAATAAGGTACATTCAGCCATGAGCACTGCTAATCTCCAAAAGGTACATTCAGCCATGAATACTGATAATCCTAAATTAGAAACATTCAGCCATAATCACTGCTAATCCTAAACTAGGATCATTTAGCCATGAGCACTGCTAATCCTGAATTAGAAGCATTCAGCCATGAACACTGCTAATCCTAAATTAGAAAATTCAGCCATGAGTACTGCTAATCCTAAATAAGGTACATTCAGCCATGAGCACTGCTAATCTTCAATAAGGTACATTCAGCCATGAATACTGATAATCCTAAATTAGAAACATTCAGCCATGAACACTGCTAATCCTAAATAAGGTACATTCAGCCATGAACACTGCTAATCCTAAATTAGGAACATTTAATTATAATAATTGCTAATCCTAAATTAGGAACATTAAACTATAATCATTGCTAATCCTAAATTAGGAACATTCAGCCATAAACATTTTACTGTTTTGCTCTGTACAGTGTGTTTAGGTGTCTTTGTGTAGGATTTGTACAGTGTATAGTTGTTGTTTTGGAGTTTGGGGTATATATGATGGCTACTATAAATTAGGTATGCTTCATATGAACCTTTTACACTTGCTGGAACTATACATCTCAGCGTGGTTCAGCCGCTGGATAATTCTGTACAAAAAAACCTTATTGCCTAGTAGGACGAGGAGCTAAGGGTGGTTGGTGGAAAGTAGGTTGTAGAACAGAAACAATTATCAGAGACACATTATATGTGCATTTTGCTGACTTTACATACCGTGTATAACAAAGTTTGACTTGAATCTGCCTTTTATAGATATACGATAATTTCTTTTGTATTCTGGAAGCTGAACAAGGAAAACATTCCATACATTTCTGAATAAACTCAAAGGGCACAGTAACCTTTGACCTTGTGTAAGTACACCACAATCAGTCCTAACTGCTGAACACATGCTGCTGGGAGTGAAAAAATACACAAAACAGCCGTCATTGCATAAACTGGGGCTGGTGGTCCATGTGTACTAGTGATAAGTGGAATCTAACAGGTCTTTGGTGAGGAGTCACACAGTGCACTCAGCAGCAGCTGGTGTGTGCTCATGTCTTTTTGTGTAGCGTGATGCTGAGTAACTGTTTATAGTGGGAAAGCTGTGTTTTTACACACAAGGCCTGATCAGTGTGTACAACTGTCTCTGTGTAGGCCATGTAGAGTGTATACAGGTGTCTCTGTGTAGGCCTGTACAGTGTATACATGTGTCTCTGTGTAGGCCTGTACAGTGTATACAGATGTCTCTGTGTAGGCCTGTACAGTGTATACAGATGTCTCTGTGTAGGCCTGTACAGTGTATACAGATGTCTCTGTGTAGGCCATGTAAAGTGTATACAGGTGTCTCTGTGTAGGCCATGTAAAGTGTATACAGGTGTCTCTGTGTAGGCCTGTACAGTGTATACATGTGTCTCTGTGTAGGCCTGTACAGTGTATACAGGTGTCTCTGTGTAG
>NW_018407639.1:1996-47997 GCF_002113885.1 Mizuhopecten yessoensis | reverse complement strand
TCTGTGTAGGCCATGTAGAGTGTATACAGGTGTCTCTGTGTAGGCCATGTAGAGTGTATACAGGTGTCTCTGTGTAGGCCATGTACAGTGTATACAGGTGTCTCTGTGTAGACCATGTAGAGTGTATACAGGTGTCTCTGTGTAGGCCATGTAGAGTGTATGCAGGTGTCTCTGTGTAGGCCCTGTAGAGTGTATATAGGTGTATCTGTGTAGGCCATGTAGAGTGTATACAGGTGTCTCTGTGTAGGCCCTGTAGAGTGTATACATGTGTCTCTGTGTAGGCCATGTAGAGTTTATAGATGTCTTTGTGTAGGCCCTGTACAGTATATACAGTTGTCTCTATATTGGCCCTGTAGAGTGTATAGATGTCTTTGTGTAGGTCCTGTACAGTGTATACAGGTGTCTCTGTGTAGGCCATGTAGAGTGTATACAACTGTCTCTGTGTAGACCATGTAGAGTGTATACAGGTGTCTCTGTGTAGGCCATGTAGAGTGTATAAAGATGTCTCTGTGTAGGCCATGTAGAGAGTATACAGGTGTCTCTGTGTAGGCCATGTCGAGTGTATACAGGTGTCTCTGTGTATACAGGTGTCTCTGTGTAGGCCTGTACAGTGTGTACAACTGTCTCTGTGTAGGCCATGTAGAGTGTATACAGGTGTCTCTGTGTATACAGGTGTCTCTGTGTAGGCCTGTACAGTGTGTACAACTGTCTCTGTGTAGGCCATGTAGAGTGTATATAGGTGTATCTGTGTAGGCCATGTAGAGTGTATACAGGTGTCTCTGTGTAGGTCATGTAGAGTGTGTACAGGTGTCTCTGTGTAGGCACTGTAGAGTGTATACAGGTGTCTCTGTGTAGGCCTGTACAGTGTATACAGTTGTATTTGTTAGGCCCTGTACAATGTATACAGGTGTCTCGGTGTAGGCCTGTACAGTATATACAGTTGTATTTGTTTAGACCCTCTACAATGTATACAGGTGTCTCTGTGTATACGTGGGCCCTATACAGTGTATACAACTGTGTTTTTGGTAGGCCATGTAGAGTGTATACAGCTGTCTCTGTGTAGGCACTGTAGAGTGTATAGATGTCTTTGTGTAGGCCCTGTGCAGTGTGTACATGTGTGTCTGTGTAAGCCCCTTAGAGTGTATACATGTCTTTGTGTAGGCCATGTACAGTACATGTATATACAGCTGTCTCTGTGCAAGCCCCCTAGAGTGTATAAACATGTCTTTGTGTAGGCCCTGTACAGTGTGTAAACATGTCTTTGTGTAGGCCCTGTACAGTATATACAGTGGTCTCTATGTAGGCCCTGTAGAGTTTATAGATGGCTTTGTGTAGGCCCTGTATAGTATATACAGCTGTCTCTGTGTAGGCCCTGTAGAGTTTATAGATGTCTTTGTTTAGGCCCTGTACAGTGTATAAACATGTCGTACAGTGTATACATGTGTCTCTGTGTAGGCCTGTACAGTGTATACAGGTGTCTCTGTGTAGGCCCTGTACAGTGTGTAAACATGTCTTTGTGTAGGCCCTGTACAGTATATACAGTTGTGTATACATGTGTCTCTGTGTAGGCCTGTACAGTGTATACAGGTGTCTCTGTGTAGGCCCTGTACAGTGTGTAAACATGTCTTTGTGTAGGCCCTGTACAGTATATACAGTTGTCTCTTTGTAGGCCCTTCTCTGTGTAGGCCTGTACAGTGTATACATGTGTCTCTGTGTAGGCCTGTACAGTGTATACAGATGTCTCTGTGTAGGCCATGTAAAGTGTATACAGGTGTCTCTGTGTAGGCCATGTAAAGTGTATACAGGTGTCTCTGTGTAGGCCATGTAGAGTGTATACAGGTGTCTCTGTGTAGGCCCTGTACAGTGTGTAAACATGTCTTTGTGTAGACCCTGTACAGTAGATACAGTTGTCTCTATGTAGGCCCTGTAGAGTTTATAGATGTCTTTGTGTAGGCCCTGTATAGTATATGTAGGCCCTGTACAGTATATACAGTTGTCTCTATGTAGGCCCTGTACAGTATATACAGTTGTCTCTTTGTAGGCCCTGTAGAGTTATGTCTTTGTGTAGGCCCTGTACAGTATATACAGTTGTCTCTATGTAGGCCCTGTAGAGTTTATAGATGTCTTTGTGTAGGCCCTGTATAGTATATACAGCTGTCTCTGTGTAGGCCCTGTAGAGTTTATAGATGTCTTTGTGTAGGCCCTGTACGGTATATACAGTTGTCTCTATGTTGGCCCTGTACAGTATATACAGATGTCTCTATATTGGCCCTGTATAGTTTATAGATGTCTTTGTGTCGGTCCTGTACAGTATATACAGTTGTCTGTATGTAGGCCCTGTAGAGTTTATATGTGTCTCTGTGTAGGCCTGTACAGTGTGTACAACTGTCTCTGTGTAGGCCATGTAGAGTGTATACAGGTGTCTCTGTGTATACAGGTGTCTCTGTGTATACAGGTGTCTCTGTGTAGGCCCTGTACAGTGTGTACATCTGTCTCTATGTAGGCCCTGTACAGTATATACAGTTGTCTCTATGTAGGCCCTGTAGAGTGTATAGATGTCTTTGTGTAGGCCCTGTGCAGTGTGTACAGCTAGATGTCTCTATATGTAGGACATATGTACAATTTTCTTTGTGTTAAATTCGTACAATATACATTTGTAGACCCATTACATTTTTAGGTCACCTGAGCTTTAGCTCAAGTGACCTATTGCTATCCGTTTTCGTCCGTCGTCGTCCGTCGTCCGTCGTCCATCGTCCGTCGTCCGTCGTCCGTTAACATTTTACATTTCAAACTTAAAGTCAAGTTCTGCTGGGCCGATTGAACTGAAAGTTGGTAGGAATGATCGCCTCATGGTCCTGACAAAGTGTTGTTATTTTTCGGGTCGATCAGAAATCCAATATGGCCGCCACGGCCGCCATTTTGAAAACCTATTTCAAACTTAAAGTCAAGTTCTGCTGGACCGATTGAACTGAAAGTTGGTAGGAATGATCGCCTCATGGTCCTGACAAAGTGTTGTTATTTTTCGGGTCGATCAGAAATCCAATATGGCCGCCACGGCCGCCATTTTGAAAACCTATTTCAAACTTAAAGTCAAGTTCTGCTGGACCGATTGAACTGAAAGTTGGTAGGAATGATCGCCTCATGGTCCTGACAAAGTGTTGTTATTTTTCGGGTCAATCAGAAATACAATTTGGCTGCCATGACCGCTATTTTGTAAATACCTATTTCAAACTTAAAAACAAGTTCTAATAGGCCGATCTCACTGAAAATCGGTCTAGGAATGATCAGCTCATGGTCCTGACAAAGTTAAGTTAACCATATTCTTAACTATTTTTTACTCAAATTGGTACATATTTCAACAACAAAAATAAATACTGTAGGACTCAGGTGACCGTTAAGGCCCATGGGCCTCTTGTTTTCCTTTGATAGAATATGTCAAATGTAACTTCTTTTTTTACATCAGGTTATTGATGCTAGAGTAACTGCAGGTGATGGCTATTTTGTAATAAACACATGAGAACCAGAAAATTAAGGGAAAAGCATGTAGCTCTTCTGCAACTTGTCTGTAGGTTAGGTAGTCCTGTCTGGAGGTCAGGTAGACCTATCTGGGGGTCAGGTAGTCCTGTCTGGAGGTCAGGTAGTCCAATCTGGAGGTCAGTTAGACCTGTCTGGAGATCAGGTAGTCCTGTCTGGAGGTCTGCTAGACCTGTCTGGAGGTCAGATAGTCCTGTCTGGAGGTCAGGTAGTCCTATCTGTATAGGTCAGGTAGTCTGTCCTGTCTGAAGGTCAGATAGTCCAGTCTGGAGGTCAGGTAGTCCTATCTGTAGGTCAGGTAGTCCTGTCAGTCCTGTCTGAAGGTCAAGTAGTCCTGTCTGGAGGTCAGATAGTCCTGTCTGGAGGTCAGGTAGTCCTGTCTGGAGGTCAGATAGTCCTGTCTGGAGGTCAGGTAGTCCTATCTGTTGGTCAGGTAGTACAGTCCTGTCTGGAAGTCAGGTAGTCTGTCCTGTCTGAAGGTCAGGTAGTCCTGCCTGAAGGTCAGATAGTCCTGTCTGGAGGTCAGGTAGTCCTGACATTGCTAACATAGTCAGTCATGGCTGAAATATACTGGATTACTTTGATAAACAGTTTGGAGAAAAGTTGGAATACTTGTATGTCCGGACTAAAAACCAGTAACATATTCATCATGATGTACTTATTTATGAATAAGACTGTTGACGTCCTTCTCACACTGTCGTCCCCTATAGAACACACAGGATGTTGTGACAGGATGTTATGACTGTCAACAGGTCATACTTTCCTACGTACAAGTGTCTACCAAATCTTTCTCACGTTAACGTGGTACCAGGCAAGGATTTAATAAGCCTGCAGGCCTCTAGGCCATTTACTCAAAGAGGAATTAGATCATCAACAGCTGAACACAAACTTTTCTTTCAGCGTAATTTTAAATATCTAACATGCAAAACTAAAACTACATGTAAAGACATTCATAAGGAATGATCATCCCTAGGCAAACAATACCAAAATATTTGTTGATTTACAAATGTTTTTCAAAAATCACATTTTGAAAATTTGAAATAATTACTTGGTAAGATTTGCTTTGTGTTACCTTATATATAACCTGTGACATCTAGCACTAGAGATGTGCATTATTATGTTTTGTTACGAGTGTCGTGTTTGGTGTCGCACATTAAATGGTTTACTCCCAGTTTTAATTGAGTCCCTGTTTTATGAATGAACTTTGTACTCTGGTAGCGTATGTTCTGTGTGAATGAAATGTGTATTGTATTTCTGTGTAGAAGATAATACATAGTAAAACAGTTTCTCTACAACTGTTTTGTGACTTAATTTGTATAATGTACAGACATAGACTTGTATAATCACATGCAGTAGTTCTAAGATAAACTATGTGCCATTAGCCTGATTTGGATATATATGATAATATTTTTTGACATAAAGGTTTAATTTAGTAGACATTTACTGATTTATAAGATTTGGAATTGTCTTCTTGTATGACAAAATAGCTCGCCATTTACAACAATCTGACTCTAATTGTATTCATTTCCATTTATTAACAATCTAGACTGTAGTTGTTCTAAATAACATCCCTCCGTTTACGTTCTGCAAGCTTTGGTATCTAACGTCATTATAGCAGACAAAACACCAGAGACACTCAGAACTCATTTCAGATTTGTTTTGTTTATTTCATCTGAACTTTTTCATTAAAACTCCATAAGGTACAGTTTTTGGTTCAGAAGAGATTTGTCAAAGCTATAGGTATGCTGGAAAAAAAGTTTCCAATATATGGGTACAGTTTTTGGCAATGGTACTGTGAAATAAGAGTACCTGGTTTATACGACACTAAAACCTCCATCTGAGTAGAAGTTCCTCCTGACTTTGTATAACTATGTTGTATAGGGAACACAGTATGTACCGGCAATACCAAGTTCAGAGTATAGTTGTGAGACACTCGGATATTTTACTGATATTTACCTGTTAATTACTTGTTTGTTTCAGTCACTGGCCCGCCTCAAGGATGACTTCCTGACATCTAAAAATGGTGGATCGTCGCCGGATGTGTCCACGCTGTCCATACCTCTGAAGTCCAACACAGCCTCTCAGACGGACCTGCGAGGAGAGGTAGTTACTGAAGTTTTATAGAGATTTTGATGTTGATAAATGAGGCGCTTTATATCAAAGTTTTATTGTATATAAACAAGGGGTAGTATATTGAGGTTTTGCTGGTTTCAAAGGAGGGGCATTATATCAAAGTTTTATTGTATATAAACAAGGGGTATTATATTGAGGTTTTGCTGGTTACAAAGGAGGGGCATTATATCAAAGTTTTATTGTATATAAACAAGGGGTATTATATTGAGGTTTTGCTGGTTACAAAGGAAGGGCATTATATCAAAGTTTTACTCTATATTTAAAAAAGTGGACGACTACGTCAAGGTTCACTGTAGACATGAGGTGTTGTATTGAGGTTTATTTTACATAAATGAGGGATTTTGCCATCATACTAAGGGTTTGCTGTAAACAAAGGGCATCATACTGAGGCTGCTGTATTTAACTCATTCACCCCTGAAGTTTCATAATGAACTATTTCAACCTTTGAATTGGAAGAGTTCAAATTGGTCTTCAGCGGTGAATGAGTAAAAGGAGAGTATTATATCAGTGTTTACTGTAAATAAACAAGGGATGTTTCAGAGATATTACTGTTAGGCAGGTTTACCATTCCGCTAGCCTAATGTCTTGTATTAGTACATTTTATGCCCGAGCTAGTTAAAATTTCAATATTTAATATAAATAGATATATTGGGCTAGTAGGATTTTTCAAAATCTGTCTGTAGGCCAGTGCTCTCTATGTGAAAATGCCTGTTGGTGTGAAGGGCAGTAGTTGTGGTGAGGTCTTTATGATAAGAACAATTTGATCTAAAGGGAGAGCACTCCATATGTTTGACATTCCAGCTTGGGCCGGGCAGCAGTTCCTACATCCAGGAGATTACACGGCTACGCCTGCAGTACCAAGAGTCCCGCAGCCGACTACTTGACCTCAAGCACAAACTGGCCAATGTTGAGGACCAGATGGTGCCGGGTCAGAATGAGTCGGACAAAGACAGGTAAGGGCTGCCACTGTAAAGCAATTTTCATTTTAGTAAAATTTATTCTCTTCAGCAAAAAAAAAAAGATCACAAAACTTTCAAATATAGCTGAGGTATGTACTTTCATGTGTTCAGAAGTGTCATCCTGGCTAGTTACATGCAACGGTTATGATTCTTGTTTACTCGCTTATACATTATCCAGCACTTCCTTCCTGCTCTCAACAATAGCAGAATTTCATTTATCATGTAAAAATTATATAAATGAAATATTGAAAATACAATTGATTCTGTGTTACAGGCTCATGTTACTACAGGAGAAGGAACAGTTATTACGGGAACTCAAGAGTATTGACCCAAAGGATCGCAGCGAGAGCGATATCTTCTCCATCCGGGCACAGATACAGCAGCTGGAGCATGACCTCGTTGTCGCCATAGAAACCTGCAATAAACAGATAGCAGACAGGTATAGGTCAAATGTGCAGAGGTCATTTATCGTAAGAACTAAAGGCCCAGGTTTCATGAATAATAGACATTGTTGAAGAGAAGAAATAACAATGGGTTCAAAGGTCATGTATCGTAGTACACAGATATAGATATAGATGATGTGTTTAGGGCCCTGTATCATGTGAACAGGTCAATACAAGTCATGGCTTTGATTGTGTACGTCCTGGATATAAAACATTAAGCCAAAATGAAAAATCTGGTGGTAAAATTCATCACGATCAATAATAATACTTCTGTACTTGTTTATAAGTTTCCTGTAACAGCTGCATGTTTTCTTGTAAAATTCACTTTCAACTTTCAACCTGCTGTCATTTTCAGAATTCAACTACAAGAGCAGAAGTCTTCGTTGATGCAAGAGTTGTCGGAGGCAACAAGATTGACGACCCTGCTCGAGTCACAACTTAGAAGGTTTGTGCTCCATTTGTTAAGTGTTCCATGTCTTATGAGTTATGCCTAGGCACAGCATCAGTTTGTTAACTTTTCCTTTTAAAGACTACGTGTCCAGAGTGGCTGAGTGGATTTTAGTTTGGAGCATCCCTGTGGCAAGGGGATTCAGTAATGTGTCAATGATATTTGTGACCCCACTAGGACAGGGGGGGTTGGAGCCCAGTACAGGAAATAGGATTAAATCATTAAAACTACTTCACCTCATGTCAGTGGGTTTTTAACCTGAGTTGCTACAAAAGCGTCTTGGCCATAGGACTCAGTGTTTTATAAAGAAAGGGGTGGCTCCATTCAGAGCTAGAGGGCAGGGGCCAAATATTATAAAGATTAATTCAATATAAGTTTAGAGGGCGGGGACCGAATATTGTAAAGATTCATTCAATATTAGTTTAGATGGCGGGGACCTAATATTGTAAAGATTCATTCAATATAAGTTTAGAGGGCGGGGACCGAATATTGTAAAGATTCATTCAATATAAGTTTTGAGAGCGGGGACCGAATATTGTAAAGATTAATTCAATATCAGTTTAGAGAGCGGGGACCAAATTTTGTAAAGATTCATTCAATATTAGTTTAGAGGGCGGGGACCGAATATTGTAAAGATTCATTCAATATAAGTTTAGAGAGCGGGACCAAATATTGATAATCTTTGCATTCAATATTAATTAAGAAAATTTTGCCAAATTTGATGTAAAGGATCCCTAGATCAAGGGGACATGATATATAAACAAATGCTGTGTTCCTGCTGGAGTAGAACCATGTAGCTCAGTAGGGGATATAGAGGTAAATCTGTTTACCCTTCAGCAAGATTTTATAAGTATAGAGCATTCCTGACATTCCTTGTCAGGTAGTGGAAATATAACAGTGACCATTACAGAATTTGAAGCCCTAGATAGGAATAAGCGTAGATATATAAAGATTTTCATTGCTGTATTCTCCCTGTGTATATTTCACTATACATGTATCATATTCAACATATTTATAAGCAAAGACTGGGGAGCTATCCAGGGTCCTTAGTGTCTCGTTGGAGTTAGTATTTTACACATGAAATAAAAAATCAGTCATCAGAAATTTATCAAAATAGAGCTTACACAGTCAATATACCAAGTGTTTAATTAACATAGAGTTTGTTCTGTAGACTGAAAACCTGTTATTGTGAGATATTTCCTTTCTTGTTCATTTGTGAGCTGATTTGTTGAAAAATCTTATCTGATAATATTAATGCCATAGATGGTAAACAGCATCCTCTCAATCCTTCTTTCAGTTATTCACTATAAAATCTACAGAACTTGTGAAATAAGTACACACATATATAAAGTGATTACCAGTTATGACTAGCCTGTCTTCATGTAACGGAGTGTTGTTGTGTTTCAGTCTGTCGGTAAGCACCCTGTCCATGTCGTCAGGTTCTAGTCTGGGATCCCTCGGCTCCCTGTCCTCCTGTAGCCACAGTTCTCTCACCTCACTCAGCATGCTTGACATCTACCAGCAGCAGTCGCCGTCGGAAACAAACCTTCACGATCTTCACAGACGGTTAGAAAAGTTGTTAAAAGCACACAGTATATCTCCTATACATGAAAACCCTAAGGCGGTAGCGCCAGGGTTGGACATTACGTCGGCGGCAACCCGAGGTTACATGGAAAGCATTAAAGCAAGCAATACAGAACTATCATCGTCCATGAAATCAATATCGTCGTTGTCGTCGTTGTCGTCTGTTTCTCCCCCGGTGTCCCCGTATGATGTGGGCCCACCTCCATCTTACCAGGACCACATCACGTCTGTGGAGCGACAACGAGTGGGATTGTTTGGTAGTAACAGCAGCCTGACCCCCGTCACAACTAACAGTGTGGAAACAGAGCAATCAAAAGTAGTGTTAGACTCGTCATTCTCTCATCATCAACTCAGCTCCGAAAACAGTGCACGGACTAATCTGTTTCTCAGCGCCACCCTTAACAACAGGCCAGTAATGGGCGCGAGTGATCACCTTGTGGATCCAGCCTCACAGGTGGTGTCTGGACCCAAAAGGGCCGCCCCGCCCCAGTACCCAGACAGCATGGAGGTAATGTCAAATCCTCCCCTCAGTCCCATCAGTGAGAGTAGCTCAGGAGTGGGCAACAATCTGTCGGGGGCAAATACCCGTAGTGTTTCTGCTGCTGTCAGTGACGAGTCTGTGGCCGGTGACAGTGGAGTGTTTGAGGCATCCATGAACATAACTAAAAGGTAGGTAATATGTGTTCAGTAAATTTCTTTTGCTTTGTTTTACAGCAGAATACAGCAAAAAAGTGCTTTATTTTCCCAAAAGAAAGAAAAAATATTAACTACAATCTGGACAATACCTTGGTTTAGGCCCTCAATTCAACAATATATCTAGTCTTACTTAACTGTTTAAGATCACATTTCTTAAGGGTAAAAAAATTAACCTATTGACCAAATCATGCAAATGCCATATTTACCCTTCAGTAAACCAAGGGGGCCAACCCATAATCCCTCACTCAAGGTAGAGAGATAGGATTTTACAGGACAATGAAATAGAATTTGTAAGCATCTACGGAACTACAATAAATTTGAGTGGTCGCTAGGTGCAGTGGATAGTTTACTTGCCTTTCACCAAGATGGCCAGGTTCAATTCCCCAATGGGACTTGAAAAGGTACCGAGTCATCACCTGCCAGACCACGTAGGTTTTCTAACGTTAAGACACCCTGCGGGCTAACATCCAGGCCAATAAAGATGTGTTATGTCAGTTTGTGTCTCATTATTGTTATAAAACTGCCAGGTAATATAAATAGTAAATCATACGGTAAGTCACAGTACCAGTGACGTCGGTGATAACAGACTTGTAATAACCTGCAGGATTATACCGTGTGTAGCTCTCTCAGGTATGTACTACTGTCTACTGTACTGGACAAGTTGTTGGGTACTCCCTTTCTCTGTTGTCTAGTATACTGAACAAGATATACTAATTTATTCCATAAAAAAAAAATGTTCGCCAAAATGAATAATGAAAATAAAACACCGGTGATTATTTTTAAGCCGCTCTTGGCGAGAGCCGAGCGGCTTATTAATTCTGTCCAGAGAACGAAATGACGGACCCGCCTCCATTCGGGGTGCGTGCGCTATATAGTTTCGTCATCGTAAATAGAAAGTAGAGTCTCTGACACTCACCTGTGGGTTACATAAAGTCTTCTGATACTCTTCTCCAAATAATAATCCATACTTTAAATAATTGCTGAAAATAAAATGTTTATCTCCGTTACATTCTACGAGTGTTGTGGTGGTGAAATTCGTGCACTAGGTTTGAGCGTTTGAGCAACTGTGAAATATGACATACAGTGCTTAGGTTGATAACGGTAATGGCTCTGAGACGAGACGATATGTGAACTGTGTATGCTTATCAAACATTTCTGTAACACAGCATGCTATTTCTGGTGTATTTGTTTATGAAAATGTAACAATTTAAGAACATGACACAACTGCCGCTGCTCTTTGACAAGAATTCGCGCCGTGTCAAAATATTATCCGATCCGGTGTAAGGGAAATAACTCTTACGTTAGTAAAGTCGCATTGAGAAATATAATTCAAATATATTCCTAGAACATTTGTGAGATTTTGTGAGATTTTGTATATTCAATGACAGTTAATAAAGTCACTACATATATTAATAATTATTATTAATATGAATAAAAAATAAATAAAAATAAAAGGAGTACAATGTCTCTTTTCTCCATACATGTTTTCCCACTACTGTTAATTATCCTTCATTTCACAAGACCAAAATGCACCTATTCTTTCTTATCCATTCACCGATTGCCATTCTGCACGTAAATGCTCATGTCAAATCATTGGAGGATGCTTATTAATGAAAATTACAACAATGCATCACACTTAAAGAGGGTGAAAAAAGAGAAGAGGGAGAAATGTTTTTAAGGCATCATTTAAGAGATGATTGATTTTGGAAATTCCAAAGGCAACATCATCACATGACCTGATTTTCAATTAGCAGAATACAGAACACATATCTGAGGTATTATAGTAGATATTGATGCTCAATGTGTTACTGAAGCAAATAAATTTAAAGTGGTGAGCGGCTTTAATGTCACACTGACATAATTCTAGTTTTGTTTTGTGTTTCAGGGATGTATTAGATGAAGCATTAGAGATGAATTTAGAAAGTGCTCAAATACAGATCAAACTTAGGTAAGTAAAACAATAAGTAATGTATGTACAACAGTTCATACCGAGCTGACGTGAATATGAGGTAAACAACTGTGATCAAATGGTTGGAAAATTCTGATACAGAGATATGGGTTCAAGTTTGATCTCACGATTTCTAAAACCAGAAGATGTGGGTTCAAGTTTGATCTCACGATTTCTAAAACCAGAAGATGTGGGTTCAAGTTTGATCTCACGATTTCTAAAACCAGAAGATGTGGGTTCAAGTTTGATCTCACGATTTCTAAAACCAATAGGTGTGGGTTCAAGTTTGATCTCACGATTTCTTAAACCAGAAGATGTGGGTTCAAGTTTGATCTCACGATTTCTAAAACCAGAAGATGTGGGTTCAAGTTTGATCTTACGATTTCTAAAACCAGAAGATGTGGGTTCAAGTTTGATCTCACGAATTCTAAAACCTGAAGATGTGGGTTCAAGTTTGATCTCACAATTTCTAAAACCAGAAGATGTGGGTTCAAGTTTGATCTCATGATTTCTAAACCAGAAGATGTGGGTTCAAGTTTGATCTCATGATTTCTAAAACCAGTATGATCACACAGAGAGAAATCTTGTTGTGGTGCAGGAACCAAGGCTTACTTTATATATCTGTTGTGTAGATACGGTCACACAGAGGGAAATCTTGTTGTGGTGCAGGAACTAAGTGTTACTTTATATATCTGTTTTGTAGGTACGATCACACAGAGGGAAATCTTGTTGTGGTGCTAGAACAAGCCAGAAATCTATCAGCATTAGCTTTCTCTGCAGGAAGCAAAGTGTGAGTATCATTCTTTTTTGTGCCTGGATGCTATTACATGTGTACCATATTTCTTAAATAAGTTTGGTCTTTTAAAGGAAGTTCTTTGGATATAGTTATGTAATTAACTGATCTCAGAAATATTATCAACTTGAAAATCTTCTTTATACATGTACAGTTGATGAAATCATATTATCAAATTATTTTCTTTTATATTTCATTCCCATGTCAGATTTTTGAGATGTTCCTACACATGAAAATTCTCCTAATAACTAACCAGAACAAGAAATATCTTTGATAGTTAAATTGCTTTGATTCAGATATATAAAGGCTGCCCTTCTACCCCACAACACGGATCTACCGTGGGAGACCCAGTCGTCTGCCGATCTCAAAAATCCCCGCTTCTGTCAGGCCTTCCGAGCAAAAGTTGCTGAATCAAAACTGCTGAACAAAACTCTGCAGGTGCATGTGTGGAGTCTACACCAGGAACTAGGAAAGGAGTGCCTGGTAGGTTCTTTGTCTCCAGCATAGACAGAAATTAAGCAGGTTTGACTTGCTCTATACATGGTCTTCACAAGTGAAACTGCAAATTGACAGTATAATGATTGATAATCTTTTGACATATCATACTTTGTAAAAAAATAACTGTATTTTTTGTCCAAAAAATCTATGCTATATGGCTCACTGAATTCAGCTATTAGTGCATAACAAATGAGTAGGCAGACAGTTTGCCGAAATCCAGATGTTGCATTGACATATTTTTGTCATTGTGAAATTTTGATGTGTTAAATTTTGGCATGTTCACTCCAAGCGCCAAATAAACCAAAAATAAAACAACACCCAAAATATCCCAAAGTATGGAACTACAGATGCCACTATTAAAAAACCTAACTGAGCCTTGTGTGAGTTTGTGCCTTACTGAGTTTAGTTGCTTTATGATAGGGATGTGCACAGGTGAGCCTGGCCGACTTCGACCCTAAGGTCACATCTATACGCTGGTATAA
This sequence comes from Mizuhopecten yessoensis, assembly GCF_002113885.1. Taxonomy (NCBI): domain Eukaryota; kingdom Metazoa; phylum Mollusca; class Bivalvia; order Pectinida; family Pectinidae; genus Mizuhopecten; species Mizuhopecten yessoensis. The sequence continues at coordinate 34,479 of NW_018407639.1, read as the reverse complement.
CGTACTCAGCTTCAAGTTCATGCAGGCCGACTCAGTCACCAGTAAACCCATCCCGAAGAGTAAAACGGAGGACAACAGCTCAGAACCATCAGAAGAATCATCATCACCATCCTCAAACAGCTTGCCACCGACATCATCTTCATCATCACAACAGGTAGGTGACCGGTGAGGAGTAACTTTTACCCTACATACAAACAGCTGGTTTACCTTAGTCCAGATGTACAGGGAGCTTACAGCTACTTACTATATGACGGGTGAATTTTTATAAGTAAGATTACACCGTTAAATTGGCTAGTACCTAAAAGTAACTTTATGTTAGTATTACCAGTGTTAATGTGGTCAGAGTAAGTGTGGTCAGTAGTGTAAGTGTGGTCAGTGTTATTATGGTCAGAGTTAGTGTGGTCAGAGTTAGTGTGGTCAGTGTTCTTATGGTCAGAGTTAGTGTGGTCAGAGTTGGTGTGGTCAGTGTAAGTGGGTCAGTGTTATTATGGTCAGAGTTAGTGTGGTCAGTGTTCTTATGGTCAGAGTTAGTGTGGTCAGAGTTGGTTTGGTCAGTGTTGCAGTGGTCAGAGTTAGTGTGGTCAGTGTTGGTGTGGTCAGTGTTGGTGTGGTCAGTGTTAGCATGGTCAGAGTAAGTGTGGTCAGTGTTGGTGTGGTCAGTGTAAGTGGGTCAGTGTTGGTGTGGTCAGTGTTGGTGTGGTCAGTGTAAGTGGGGTCAGTGTTGGTGTGGTGAGTTGAGCATAAGTTTCATTAATATAAGTGTGGTCTGTATTCTGTGTTCGTGTGGTCAGTGTTAGCAAGGTCAGTGTTAACATGGTCAGTGTTATGGTCAGTGTTAGCATGGTCAGTGTTGGTGTGGTCAGTGTTAGCATGGTCAGTGTTAGCATGGTCAGTGTTAGCATGGTCAGAGTAAGTGTGGTCAGTATTGGTGTGGTCAGAGTTAGTGTAGTCAGTGTAAGTGGGGTCAGTGTTGGTGTGGTCAGTGTAAGTGGGGTCAGTATTGGTGTGGTCAATGTTAGCATGGTCAGAGTAAGTGTGGCCAGTATTGGGGTGGTCAATGTTAGCATGGTCAGAGTAAGTGTGGTCAGTTTTGGTGTGGTCAGAGTTAGTGTGGTCGGTGTTAGCATGGTCAGACTAAGTGTGGTCAGTATTGGTGTGGTCATAGTTAGTGTGGTCAGTGTATAGGGGTCAGTGTTGGAGTGGTCAGAGTAAGTGGGGACAGTGTTGGTGTGGTGAGTTGTGCATAAGGTTCATTAATATAAGTGTGGTCTGTATTCTGTGTGCATGTGGTCAGTGTTAGCAAGGTCAGTGTCAACATGGTCAGCGTTATGGTCAGTGTTAGCATGGTCAGTGCTAGCATGGTCAGAGTAAGTGTGGTCTGTATTGGTGTGGTCAGAGTTAGTGTGGTCAGTGTTGGTGTGGTCAGTGTAAGTGGGGTCAGTGTTGGTGTGGTGAGTTGTGCATAAGTTTCATTAATATAAGTGTGGTCTGTATTCTGTGTTCATGTGGTCAGTGTTAGCAAGGTCAGTGTTAACATGGTCAGCGTTATGGTCAGTGTTAGCATGGTCAGTGTTGGTGTGGTCAGTGTTATCATGGTCAGTGTTAGCATGGTCAGTGTTAGCATGGTCAGAGTAAGTGTGGTCAGTATTGGTGTGGTCAGAGTTAGTGTGGTCAGTGTTGGTGTGGTCAGAGTTGGTGTGGTCAGTATTGGTGTGGTCAGAGTTAGTGTGGTCAGTGTATAGGGGTCAGTGTTGGTGTGGTCAGTGTTAGTGGGGTCAGAGTTGGTGTGGTCAATGTTGGTGTGGTCAGGGTTGGTGTGGTCAGTGTTAGTGGGGTCAGAGTTGGTGTGGTCAATGTTGGTGTGGTCAGGGTTGGTGTGGTCAGTGTTGGTGTGGTCAGAGTAAGTGTGGTCAGTATTGGTGTGGCCAGTGTTGGTGTGGTCAGTGTTGGTGTGGTGAGTGTAAGTGGGGTCAGTGTTGGTGTGGTCAATGTTGGTGTGGTCAGGGTTGGTGTGGTCAGTGTTGGGGTGGTCGGTGTTAGCGTGGTCAGTGTTGGTGTGGTCAGGGTAAGTGTGGTCAGTATTGGTGTGGTCATGTGGTCAGTGTTGGTGTGGTCAGTGTTGGGGGTGGTCAGTATTGGTGTGGTCAGAGTTAGTGTGCTCAGTGTTGGTGTGGTCAGAGTTGGTGTGGTCGGTGTTGGTGTGGTCAGTGTTAGCATGGTCAGTGTTGGTGTGGTCAGAGTTGGTGTGGTCAGAGTTAGTGTGGTCGGTGTTAGCATGGTCAGAGTAAGTGTGGTCAGTATTGGTGTGGTCAGTGTTGGTGGGGTCAGTGTTGGGGGGGTCGGTGTTGGTGTGGTCAGTGTTAGCGTGGTCAGTGTTAGCATGGTCAGAGTAAATGTGGTCAGTATTGGTGTGGTCATAGTTAGTGTGGTCAGTATTGGTGTGGTCAATGGTGGTGTGGTCAGTGTTGGTGTGGTCAGTCAGTGTTGGTGTGGTCAGTATTAGCATGGTCAGTGTTGGTGTGGTCAGTGTTAGCATGGTCAGTGTTGGTGTGGTCAGGTCAGAGTTAGTGTGGTCAGTGTTGGTGTGGTCAGAGTAAGTGTGGTCAGTATTGGTGTGGTCATAGTTAGTGTGGTCAGTATTGGTGTGGTTAATATTGGTGTGGTGAGGTGAGCGTAAGTGTGGTCAGTATTGGTGTGGACAGAGTTAGTGTGGTCAGTATTGGTGTGGTCAGAGTTAGTGTGGTCAGTATTGGTGTGGTCAATATTGGTGTGGTGAGGTGAGCATAGGTTTCGTTAATATAAGTGTGGTCTGTATTCTGTGTTAGCATGGTCAGTGTAAGTGTGGTCAGTGTTAGCATGGTCAGTGTTGGCGTGGTCAGTGTTGGTGTGGTGAGGTCATGATCAGTGTTGGTGTGGTCAGTGTTAGCATGGTCAGTGTTAGCATGGTCAGTGTTGGTGTGATCAGTGTTAGCATGGTCAGTGTTAGCATGGTCAGTATTGGTGTGGTGAGGTGAGCTTAAGTTTCGTTAATATAAGTGTGGTCTGTATTCTGTGTTCGTATGGTCAGTGTAAGTGTGGTCAGTGTTAGCATGGTCAGTGTTGGTGTAGTCAGTGTAAGTGTGGTCAGTGTTAGCATGGTCAGTGTTGGTGTGGTCAGTATTAGCATGGTCAGTGTTGGTGTGGTCAGTGTTGGTGTGGTCAGTGTTAGCATGGTCAGTGTTATCATGGTCAGTGTTGGTGTGGTCAGTGTTATCATGGTCAGTGTTATCATGGTCAGTGTTATCATGGTCAGTGTTAGCATGGTCAGTGTTATCATGGTCAGTGTTAGTATGGTCAGTGTTAGCATGGTCAGTGTTAGCATGGTCAGTCTTGGTGTGGTCAGTGTTAGCATGGGTCAGTGTTGGTTGGTCAGTGTTATTATGGTCAGTGTTAGCATGGTCAGTGTTAGCATGGTCAGTGTTATCATGGTCAGTGTTAGCATGGTCAGTGTTGGTGTGGTCAGTGTTATCATGGTCAGTGTTAGCATGGTCAGTGTTAGCATGGTCAGTCTTGGTGTGGTCAGTGTTAGCATGGTCAGTGTTGGTCAGGTCAGTTTTGGTGTGGTCAGTGTTGGTGTGGTCAGTGATGGTGTGGTCAGTCAGTGTTGGTGTGGTCAGTGTTGGTGTGGTCAGTATTAGCATGGTCAGTGTTGGTGTGGTCAGTATTAGCATGGTCAATGTTGGTGTGGTCAGTATTAGCATGGTCAGTGTTGGGGTGGTCGGGTCAGTGTTGGTGTGGTCAGTGTTGGTGTGGTCAGTATTAGCATGGTCAGTGTTGGTCAGGTCAGTGTTGGTGTGGTCAGGTCAGTGTTGGTGTGGTCAGTGTTAGCATGGTCAGTGTTGGTGTGGTCAGGTCAGTGTTGGTGTGGTCAGTGTTATCATGGTCAGTATTAGCATGGTCAGTGTTGGTGTGGTCAGTGTTGGTGTGGTCAGTCAGTGTTGGTGTGGTCAGTATTAGCATGGTCAATGTTGGTGTGGTCAGTATTAGCATGGTCAGTGTTGGTGTGGTCAGGTCAGTGTTGGTGTGGTCAGGTCAGTGTTGGTGTGGTCATTGTTGGTGTGCTCAGTGTTGGTGTGGTCAGGTCAGTGTTGGTGTGGTCAGTGTTGGTTTGGTCAGTCAGTGTTGGTGTGGTGAGGTCAGTGTTGGTGTGGGCAGGTTAGTGTTGGTGTGGTCAGAGTTGGGGTGGTCAGGTCAGTGGTGGTGTGGTCACTGTTGGTGTGGTCAGTGGTGGCGTGGTCAGTGTTGGTGTGGTCAGGTCAGTGTTGGTGTGGTCAGTGTTGGTGTGGTCAGTATTGGTGTGGTCAGTGTTGGTGTGGTCAGTATAGTTGGTGCTCTCATGATGACAATAACTACAGATGTTGATTGATGTATATTACAGACAGAACCTGTTGACAAAGTGAAGCAGCTACTGGAGGCGTCGTCGGTACGGTTACAGAGAACGGTAGAGGACCGGGCCAACACAAGGGACAACAGGTATAGTCTATCATAACAAGGACTGCACAGAAAAAAACCAGCAACTTGGTAAGATGGAAACAGGGGAGATAATCTCTATAGAGGACCCCTGGGAGTATATGATGTTAAGGTTTTCAGTAAAATAAATCTTGTTTTAATATGATACTAAAGTAATGGGCTTTTTATGATGTCCAGTTGATCATGTCCTTGTATGTATGAAATGCTTAAAGTTAGTTGTGTTTTACAACAAAATGTATAAATGTGATGTTTTTTTGAAGTCATTTCAGAAATACTCACCCCACGATAGCCTCTCTAAAGGAGGAGAGCAGTGACGAGTCGACCATCATTTCCTCCCAGACCTCTACTCTCACCAGGAATCAGGGTAGGTCCAACGCCATCTCCTCCCAGGCGTCTACTCTTACCCGAGATCAAGGTAGGCCACTAGTCACACGTCAAACATACACAAAGTCAGTATACGTAGGTCAAGGTCATCAGGTGTAGGTTAAATCAACAAATTGAAATCCAGGTGTTATTGAATTATCTAATTCAATTAGAGCTAGATTTTAAGAATTAAATAGCTGAAATGTTTAAGATAAAATGTATTGGTGCATTGTTTCGAATTTTCTCCATGGTACTTCATACTGTTTACTCAGGGTTGAATTTACCTAAGTGAGAAGATTCCATCTTCGTGATAAAAAGTGAACATTAATGATATTGCTGTGTTGACTAAGGTTTGGTGGTCCTGTTTCAGGTCCAGAAGACATGGAGTACCACACGGACATGGGATTGGCTATGGGGCCTGAGGAGGATGACGAGGAAGACGAAGATGAAGTGGTCAGTTAACAAACTCTTTATGTAACTTCAGTTAAATCATAGTTATCAAGAAAAACATTTCACAAGCCAGAGGAAAAGTTTATAAAACTATAGTTACTCTGGAAACAAATGTGGTTGAAAAATGTAAATATTTTATGGAAGTTATGTCAAGTAACAATAACTTAATACATCTTGACAGGACATACTATGGTATGGTGAGTATCGGTCCAACCGTTCACACTTTGGTTTGTGTGAGATTAGTTTTAATGGTGTGAGATGAATCAATTATTGGCAAAAAGGGGCAATTTCAATTTCTATTTTTGAAATATGTACAAAGGGAGACAATTCCTATGCTAATCAATTTTTGGCTGAAGTGATTGGCTCCGGCTTGCTGACAGGGGATTGGAGTGTGCCAATGTTTCTATCGTGAAATCAGATTTAAAGTGAAATATCTGCTAGCTGTAATTTTAGAGTGACAAATATTTGAACTTTCAGGTTGTTAAGTTTAAACTCAACATGCAATTGGAAAGTTTGTGCTTATTCCAAATGATGTTTTTTATTGTGGTGTGTTTCTACCCGTACAGGATTACAACGATCATCTGCATATCCAACAAATTCTCAACCAGTTCGATAAGGCGGTGGACAACGATAACTCCGACCAGGAAGATCTGGTGGCCACCTGTGACAAGGAGACCAATACTGATGGTATCTATGCCACAGCACACCCTACCATCAAACGCCGCCCTCCGCAGCCAAGTGTGACCAGCTCCCGCGGCAGCACAATACGCCGCTCACAGACCTTCTCTCCTGCCTGTAGGCCGGGCAACAACTATGTCTGCAAAGTAAGCATAATAAACAAAAACAAGATCTATACTGTAGTCACCTGGCACAAAGTGTGTGAGATTATGATAGTCACATCTGGCACAAAGCGAGTGAGATTATGATAGTCACACCTGGCACAAAGAGTGTGAGATTATGATAGTCACCTGGCACAAAGCGTGTGAGATTATGATAGTCACACCTGGCACAAAGTGTGTGAGATTATGATAGTCACACCTGACACAAAGTGTGTGAGATTATGATAGTCACACCTGGCACAAAGCGTGTGAGATTATGATAGTCACACCTAGCACAAAGCGTGTGAGATTATGATAGTCACCTGGCACAAAGCGTGTGAGATTATGATAGTCACACCTGGCACAAAGTGTGTGAGATTATGATAGTCACACCTGACACAAAGTGTGTGAGATTATGATAGTCACACCTGGCACAAAGCGTGTGAGATTATGATAGTCACACCTGGCACAAAGCAGTTGAGATTATGATAGTCACACTTGGCACAAAGCGTGTGAGATTATGATAGTCACACCTGGCACAAAGCGTGTGAGATTATGATAGTCACACCTGGCACAAAGCGTGTGAGATTATGATAGTCACACCTGGCACAAAGCGTGTGAGATTATGATAGTCACACCTGGCACAAAGCGTGTGAGATTATGATAGTCACACCTAGCACAAAGCGGGTGAGATCATGCCGTTTGACTACTCGCTTTCTTAGATTTGGGGAAAATCGATTTGGCTAAAATGAATTACCTCTCATTGTCACAGGGGTAAAAAAGATTAAAAAACATGAAGGAAAAAACCCTTGACCATCTTAGTATCTTCTTTCACTCGAGCTAAATTAGACCTTATTACTGTTTGCCCCTGTATAAACATATTCTCTAAACAGCTTTTAAAACTTACTGCTAATCAACTCCATTCACATCAATTTACTTTGATTAATTTGCATTACAAATAATGATCTCCCCTTTCCAGCTAAACAGAAGTGACAGTGATAGTTCAATGCCACACTTCAAGAAAGGACCTTTCCAGAGGCATTCGATGGAGCGACGCAGCTTGAGGTGGAAGAGGGTATGTACCGGTATTACTGAAAACGTCATAAAACTGGATTTTCACCTTTTTACATGACTAAGAGGAAGTATTTTCAGTGTTCTCACTAAGTTTTGAAGCAGGTGGTTGACTTGGAAAGAATAGCTAGTTAAATGTACACATTCTCTATACCTATACATATACCGAAAAAATTACGGGTTCCCTGTTGGTGAAAAGTAGGCTACTGATAACCGGCTTTTAGTGAGAACATTATATAAAAATATTTTGTAACAATCTTACAATATATAAAGTTGTATCTTCCCAACCCACCAGTTTAACTTGAGGATTTCTATTTCTGATGTCAATATGTTGTAGGCTACCATCGGTGGTACTAAGAGTGAGAAGATCCCCCTACGAACCTCCATTGACCTTGAGCTTGACCTTCAGGCTTCCCAGATGAAGTTGAGTCATCTTGATGATGACATAAATCGCCTTAGAGAACTCACAGTTACCCTTCAGCAGGCCAAGGCAAAAGGTTTATATAATACACTCATCAATTTATATTATAACAATGATGCACGGTTATAAAGAATGGTAAAGAAAATAATTCACATGGGCAAAAATTATGAGATTATGAGAAACATCTGTAGCAGGGGACTTGAATATTACTTGTCTCACTATCATCGGTGACATTTGATTTAATATCTCAATTTTATTTCTTGACTTTTCAATAACATTTGTAGAATCAAAGAAATTGATGGTGTTAATGGAAAATTTAATGAACAGGAAGTTATCAGGAAATGAAAAGGAATTAAGATATTGGACTTGATGGAAGAGAATTTAATTATAAGTCTTTATTTTGTAGGGGAGACAGAGCTTCCATCTTGGTTAACAGACGATGAACACTTCCAAAAACTTCTAACGGATGCAGATAAAATGGTAAGAAATAGAACTCTAGATATTATATCAGGTCTGGTTAGGGTAGATATTATATCAGGTCTGGTTAGGGTAGATATTATAGCAGGTCTGGTTAGGGTAGATATTATATCAGGTCTGCTTAGGGTAGATATTATATCAGGTCTGGTTAGGGTAGATATTATAGCAGGTCTGGTTAGAGTAGATATTAAAGCGGGTCGGGTAAGGGTAGATATTATAGCAGGTCTGGTTAGGGTAGATATTATAGCAGGTCGGGTAATTATAAGGCTAAATATTATAGCTGGTCGGGTAAGGCTAGATATTATATATAGCAGGTCTAGTTAGGCTTGATATTATAGCAGGTCTGGTTAGGCTTGATATTATAGTAGGTCTGGTAAGGCTAGATATTATATAGCAGGTCTGGTTAGGCTTGATATTATAACTGGTCGGGTAAGGCTAGATATTATAACTGTTCGTGTAAGACTAGATATTATAGCAGGTCGTTTAAGACTGGATATTATAGCAGGTCTGGTTAGGCTGGATATTAAAGCAGGTCGTGTAAAACTGGATATTATAACTGGTCGTGTTAGACTAGATATTATAGCTGGTCGTATAAGACTAGATATTATAGCTGGTCGTGTAAGACTGGATATTATAGCAGGTCTGGTGAGGCTGGATATTATAGCTGGTCGTCTAAGACTGGATATTATAGCTGGTCGTGTAAGACTGGATAATATAGCTGGTCGTGTAAGACTGGATATTATAGCACGTCTGGTTAGGCTTGATATTATAGCAGGTCGTTTAAGACTGGATATTATAGCTGGTCATGTAAGACTAGATATTATAGCAGGTCGGGTTAGGCTGGATATTATAGCTGGTCGTCTAAGACTGGATATTATAGCTGGTCGTGTAAGACTGTATAATATAGCTGGTCGTGTAAGACTGGATATTATAGCAGGTCTGGGTAGGCTTGATATTATAGCAGGTCGTTTAAGACTGGATATTATAGCAGGTCTGGTTCGGCTTGATATTATAGCAGGTCGTTTAAGACTGGATATTATAGCTGGTCATGTAAGACTAGGTATTATAGCAGGTCTGGTTAGGCTGGATATTATAGCAGGTCGTGTAAGACGGGATATTATAGCTGGTCATGTAAGACTGGATATTATAGCAGGTCGTGTAAGACTGAATATTATAGATGGTCGCGCAAGACTGGATATTATCGCAGGTTGGGTAAGACTGGATATTATAGCAGGACTGGTTAGGCTTGATATTATAGCAGGGCGTGTAAGACTGGATATTATAGCTGGCAATGTAAGACTAGATATTATAGCAGGCCGGGATAGGCTGGCTATTATAGCTGGTCGTCTAAGACTGGGTATTATAGCTGGTCGTGTAAGACTGAATATTATAGCTGGTCGTGTAAGACTAGATATTATAGCAGGTCTGGTTAGGCTGGATATTATAGCAGGTCGTGTAAGACTGAATATTATAGCTGGTCGTGTAAGACTGGATATTATAGCAGGTTGGGTAAGACTGGATATTATAGCAGGTCTGGTTAGGCTTGATATTAAAGCAGGTCGTGTAAGACTGGATATTATAGCTGGTCGTGTAAGAATGGATATTATAGCTGGTCGTGTAAGACTGGATGTTATAGCAGGTTGGGTAAGACTGGATATTATAGCAGGTCTGGTTAGGCTGGATATTATAGCTGGTCGTGTAAGACTGGATATTATAGCAGGTCTGGTTAGGGAAGATATTATAGCAGGTCGTGTAAGACTGGATATTATAGCAGGTCGTGTAAGACTGGATATTATAGCAGGTCTGGTTAGGCTGGATATTAAAGCAGGTCGTGTAAGACTGGATATTATAGCTGGTCGTGTAAGACTAGATATTATAGCAGGTCTGATTAGGCTGGATATTATAGCTGGTCGTGTAAGACTGGATATTATAGCAGGTCGTGTAAGACTGGATATTATAGCTGGTCGGGTAAGACTAGATATTATAGCTAGTCGTGTAATACTGTATAATATAGCTGGTCGTGTAAGACTAGATATTATAGCTGGTCGTATAAGACTAGATATAGCTGGTCGTGTAAGTCTGGATATTATAGCAGGTCTGGTTAGGCTGGATATTATAGCTGCTCGTGTAAGACTGGATATTATAGCTGGTCTGGTTAGGCTGGATATTATAGCTGGTCGTGTAAGACTGGATTTTATAGCTGGTCGGGTAAGACTAGATATTATAGCTGGTCGTGTAAGACTGGATATTATAGCAGGTCGTGTAAGACTAGATATTATAGCAGGTCTGGTTAGGCTAGATATTATAGCTGGTCGTGTAAGACTGGATATTATAGCTGGTCGTGTAAGACTAGATATTATAGCTGGTCGTGTAAGTCTGGATATTATAGCAGGTCTGGTTAGGCTGGATATTATAGCTGGTCGTGTAAGACTGGATATTATAGCTGGTCGTGTAAGACTAGATATTATAGCTGGTCGTGTAAGACTAGCTATTATAGCAGGTCGTGTAAGACTGGATATTATAGCAGGTCGTGTTAGACGGGATATTATAGCAGGTCTGGTAAGACTAGATATTATAGCTGGTCGGGTAAGACTGGATATTATAGCAGGTCTGGTTAGGCTTGATATTATAGCTGGTCGTGTAAGACTGGATATTATAGCTGATCGTGTAAGACTAGATATTATAGCTGGTCGTATAAGACTATATATTATAGCTGGTCGTATAAGACTAGATATTATAGCAGGTCTGGTTAAGCTGGATATTATAGCAGGTCTGGTTAGGCTGGATATTATAGCAGGTCTGGTAAGACTAGATATTATAGCAGGTCTGGTAAGACTAGATATAATAGCAGGTCTGGTAAGACTAGATATAATAGCAGGTCTGGTAAGACTAGATATAATAGCAGGTTATAAGGTATCCCACCCATAAAACGTTTGTGTGGGTTATTTTTGGTGATAAGTCAGTTGTCTGTGCATCATTTCACATTTATTATTAAGTACCAAACTATTTTGTTACAAAAGCTTTAAAAAAACCTGAAGCTACAGTCAGCAGGTTATTGTTGAATTGTTAAAAACAGTTTGATTTACTATTCCATACTAACAGTTGTAAACACACTGGAATTGGGTTATATCACTATTGTAAGCAAGGCTTTAATATATTGGTGTGTATTGTCACCCATTGGAGGTCATCTATTCATCAAGTGACGACAAGGAAACACTGAATGTTTCTATATTTTTGGTGTAAAAATACTGGGTGTTTTTTTAGAAAAGAATGGTTTCCCGCTTATTGGGTTTACCTTTGGTAAATGTATGCTTCATTCACCCTCAGTGTTTTCTTTGGTTGTGGGCTTGAGGAAACACACCAACCCAAAACACCCCACCCTATCTTTTATCTCAAATACTTCTTGCCTGTATAACATTACCAATGCCTCTAAACAAACCTGGAGGATACACTGTATATATTACTCATTGCTTTGTTTAAGGTTACTGATAAAGGTCTAACCAGATATTATCATTGCTGTGTTTATGGGTCACTGTTAAAGGTCTAACCAGATATTATCATTGCTGTGTTTAAGGTTACTGATAAAGGTCTAACCAGATATTATCATTGCTGTGTTTAAGGTTACTGATAAAGGTCTAACCAGATATTATCATTGCTGTGTTTAAGGTTACTGATAAAGGTCTAACCAGATATTATCATTGCTGTGTTTAAGGTTACTGATAAAGGTCTAACCAGATATTATCATTGCTGTGTTTAAGGTTACTGATAAAGGTCTAACCAGATATTATCATTGCTGTGTTTAAGGTTACTGATAAAGGTCTAACCAGATATTATCATTGCTGTGTTTAAGGTTACTGATAAAGGTCTAACCAGATATTATCATTGCTGTGTTTAAGGTTACTGATAAAGGTCTAACCAGATATTATCATTGCTGTGTTTAAGGTTACTGATAAAGGTCTAACCAGATATTATCATTGCTGTGTTTAAGGTTACTGATAAAGGTCTAACCAGATATTATCATTGCTGTGTTTAAGGTTACTGATAAAGGTCTAACCAGATATTATCATTGCTGTGTTTAAGGTTACTGATAAAGGTCTAACCAGATATTATCATTGCTGTGTTTAAGGTTACTGATAAAGGTCTAACCAGATATTATCATTGCTGTGTTTAAGGTTACTGATAAAGGTCTAACCAGATATTATCATTGCTGTGTTTAAGGTTACTGATAAAGGTCTAACCAGATATTATCATTGCTGTGTTTAAGGTTACTGATAAAGGTCTAACCAGATATTATCATTGCTGTGTTTAAGGTTACTGATAAAGGTCTAACCAGATATTATCATTGCTGTGTTTAAGGTTACTGATAAAGGTCTAACCAGATATTATCATTGCTGTGTTTAAGGTTACTGATAAAGGTCTAACCAGATATTATCATTGCTGTGTTTAAGGTTACTGATAAAGGTCTAACCAGATATTATCATTGCTGTGTTTAAGGTTACTGATAAAGGTCTAACCAGATATTATCATTGCTGTGTTTAAGGTTACTGATAAAGGTCTAACCAGATATTATCATTGCTGTGTTTAAGGTTACTGATAAAGGTCTAACCAGATATTATCATTGCTGTGTTTAAGGTTACTGATAAAGGTCTAACCAGATATTATCATTGCTGTGTTTAAGGTTACTGATAAAGGTCTAACCAGATATTATCATTGCTGTGTTTAAGGTTACTGATAAAGGTCTAACCAGATATTATCATTGCTGTGTTTAAGGTTACTGATAAAGGTCTAACCAGATATTATCATTGCTGTGTTTAAGGTTACTGATAAAGGTCTAACCAGATATTATCATTGCTGTGTTTAAGGTTACTGATAAAGGTCTAACCAGATATTATCATTGCTGTGTTTAAGGTTACTGATAAAGGTCTAACCAGATATTATCATTGCTGTGTTTAAGGTTACTGATAAAGGTCTAACCAGATATTATCATTGCTGTGTTTAAGGTTACTGATAAAGGTCTAACCAGATATTATCATTGCTGTGTTTAAGGTTACTGATAAAGGTCTAACCAGATATTATCATTGCTGTGTTTAAGGTTACTGATAAAGGTCTAACCAGATATTATCATTGCTGTGTTTAAGGTTACTGATAAAGGTCTAACCAGATATTATCATTGCTGTGTTTAAGGTTACTGATAAAGGTCTAACCAGATATTATCATTGCTGTGTTTAAGGTTACTGATAAAGGTCTAACCAGATATTATCATTGCTGTGTTTAAGGTTACTGATAAAGGTCTAACCAGATATTATCATTGCTGTGTTTAAGGTTACTGATAAAGGTCTAACCAGATATTATCATTGCTGTGTTTAAGGTTACTGATAAAGGTCTAACCAGATATTATCATTGCTGTGTTTAAGGTTACTGATAAAGGTCTAACCAGATATTATCATTGCTGTGTTTAAGGTTACTGATAAAGGTCTAACCAGATATTATCATTGCTGTGTTTAAGGTTACTGATAAAGGTCTAACCAGATATTATCATTGCTGTGTTTAAGGTTACTGATAAAGGTCTAACCAGATATTATCATTGCTGTGTTTAAGGTTACTGATAAAGGTCTAACCAGATATTATCATTGCTGTGTTTAAGGTTACTGATAAAGGTCTAACCAGATATTATCATTGCTGTGTTTAAGGTTACTGATAAAGGTCTAACCAGATATTATCATTGCTGTGTTTAAGGTTACTGATAAAGGTCTAACCAGATATTATCATTGCTGTGTTTAAGGTTACTGATAAAGGTCTAACCAGATATTATCATTGCTGTGTTTAAGGTTACTGATAAAGGTCTAACCAGATATTATCATTGCTGTGTTTAAGGTTACTGATAAAGGTCTAACCAGATATTATCATTGCTGTGTTTAAGGTTACTGATAAAGGTCTAACCAGATATTATCATTGCTGTGTTTAAGGTTACTGATAAAGGTCTAACCAGATATTATCATTGCTGTGTTTAAGGTTACTGATAAAGGTCTAACCAGATATTATCATTGCTGTGTTTAAGGTTACTGACAGAGGTCTAACCAGATATTATCATTGCTGTATGTAAGGTTACTGATAAAGGTCTAGCCAGATATTTTCGATGCTGTGTAAAATTAAACATTTTCTTACAGATATTGTTAAGGCATCGCTCCACACAAGAAGTAAGAAGTGACTTTTATCCTAGATAATAGCATGTCCTGCTCTGGTAATGTGAATGGTTACCTAACCCTCGTCTGTTATTCTAACCCACATCTATAAATTACTAAATGGAAATCTTATCGGCCATGGACATCATTATACTGTTGTATTCTATGGAGCTTCATTATTTCACCATATTATGATAGAAAACGTAACGGGACAGACGTATTTTGCTCACAACTAGGCTGGCTTGTTGCTAAATCTACATATTCAGAACATTTTATTCCTCTTATTAAAATCATTGGTTTGACTTTAAGGTATCTACTTTCTATGATATACCTGGTAATGAACATTCTAAACAGTATATGAAAGAGATGTTTTATTCTGTTGTGTGTGTCTTATCTAAGAAATACTTACATTCAATTTAATCAATCATGTTATTGTGCCTTATACAAAATACATATACTGACAATCTACTTAATCATAGAACTGTTTCTTACTCAAGATATATAGACACTTTTAATGCTATGTTTTTGCCCTAAACAAGACACTTCTGTACTCAACATTACAAGTGTCCTGGGTGTCTAGCAACTCAGGAGTAGTAGTACATCCATTGGAGTTTAGAACTTCCAGAATTTGAATGGCTATAATAGACAGTGTTATTGGATAGGGCACTGAAAAGGTCCAATACAATACAGACATTTTACTGAGCTAACCTGCTAATGTTGCTATGATCCATCTATATATTTCCTGTAGAAAGAAATGATTATATCTCAGTATATTGAACTCGTTGTAGCAGTTTGCTGAATTACAGTTAGATACACAATTACGAAGTGGTCATCAGTGATGAGAATTTAAATTTTGATTATTGTCTGGAAAAGAATTTCAAAATTATGATCGTAAGGAAGGTGCCGACTGTCCATTTGTTGATTTTGCCTGTTAAAACCACAAATAGTTCTTGTTGTGTAGATTTTTAATGAAACCTCATATGAGTATAGACATATCAATTTATTTGGCTGTGTTAAGTTTTCATGAAAAATGCACACATAATGTGCCAGACATAAATCTGGATGTAAGCATGTGCCCCTTTTAAAATAATAGTTCACCAGAAATACAGGGAGACACATGATTGTATAAGATATCTGAGAATATAAATTCTGACTGTTTTACCAATAGGTAAATTTTATGCAGCGATTTGTCATATTTGTTACCTATGATAATAATACGATGAAGACTATGTTTCGTAACACCTTGAAGACTATGTTTCGTAACACCTTGAAGACTATATTTCGTAACACCTTGAAGACTATGTTTCGTAACACCTTGAAGACTATGTTTTGTAAGACCTTGAAGACTATATTTCGTAACACCTTGAAGACTATGTTTTGTAACAACTTGAAGACTATATTTCGTAACACTTTAAAGACTATGTTTCGTAACACCTTGAAGACTATGTTTTGTAAGACCTTGAAGACTATGTTTTGTAAGACCTTGAAGACTATATTTTGTAACACCTTGAAGACTATATTTCGTAACACTTTAAAGACTATGTTTCGTAACACTTTAAAGACTATATTTCGTAACACCTTGAAGACTATGTTTTGTAAGACCTTGAAGACTATGTTTTGTAAGACCTTGAAGACTATATTTTGTAATACCTTGAAGACTATGTTTCGTAACACTTTAAAGACTATGTTTCGTAACACCTGTAACTCTTTCTAATTGCAATGAGAGGGCTGGCTAGATGCTGGTGAGTTCATGTTGAGTAAGTTTTAAGTTATTTTTATTACGACATACTTCCTCTCAGCTTTACTTGATCTGGTCCTTTGAATCTGCCATCAAATGTATTTCTAGTGAACGAGAGCCACATTGCATGCATGAGTGTTGTAAGTCCTGAAATAAGATGTATTTATATATTTTTTTGCATGTAAGTACAGCTGTTGGCCTTGAGAAGCACCGCTGAAGGTGAATAGCATGATACTATATATATATATATATATATACTATAAACGTGTAATTCAGTACTGTTAACACGGTCAGTATTACTCCTTAAACAACTATTGCCCTTTTCTGAGGTGAATATGATATTTGTCAACCCAACATTTGATGGTTTCCATATGGATACAGTGACTTTGGCCAAAAAATATGGTCATATTCACCAAGGTTAAAGACAATATTTGCCCTTAACTATATGTCATGACTAAATTTTATTTAAATTATAAGACTTTGTGTAAATCTGTGATGTCAGCACCATGTTAAACATCTATCATAAACACTTGTGTCTGTAATTATAACCTAACAATAACCCACTAGAAGTACTGTGGGGAGGTGACTTGGATAATGATATATATACACAAGTCCTCTAAACTCTTGTCAGTGGGAAGATACAACACATTCTACCCCTAAAAGATGCTCAACACATTCTACCCCTAAAAGATGCCCAACACATTCTACCCCTAAAAGAGGCTTTACCCTGCTATTTTGCTTGCATTGATGATGATTTACCTGTAAAGAGATTTGAAGCTTGAATCTCCCAGATTTTTCAGGCGACACAAACTATACTAGCTGTATTACTCATAGCAACCTCCAGTAACAATACAGTGAAAACAAACATGGAAAAGGGTAACAAAACATCTGTATCCATATTGACAGTCATGTTACTGACAGTCTTGTTACTGACAGTATTGTTACTGACAGTCATGTTACTGACAGTCACGTTACTGACAGTCATGTTACTGACAGTCACATTACTGACAGTCATGTTACTGACATTATTCTTACTGACAGTCATGTTTCTGACAGTCATGTAACTGACACTCATGTTACTGACACTCATGTTTCTGACAGTCATGTTACGGACAGTCTTGTTACTGACAGTCATGTTACGGACAGTCTTGTTACTGACAGTCATGTAACTGATTATCTTGTTACTGACAGTCTTGTTACTAACAGTCATGTTAATGACAGTCATGTTACTGATTATCTTGTAACTGACAGTATTGTTACTGACAGTCATGTTACTGATTGTCTTGTTACTGACAGTCTTGTTACTAACAGTCATGTAACTGACAGTCTTGTAACTGACAGTCTTGTTACTGACAGTCATGTTAGTGTCAGTCTTGGTACTGACAGTCTCATTTCTGACAGTCACATTACTGACAGTCTTGTTACTGATAGTTTTGTTACTGACAGTCATGTTACTGACGGTCTTGTTACTTACAGTCATGTAACTGATTGTCTTGTTTCTGACAGTCATGTTACTGACAGTCATGTTACTGACAGTATTGTTACTAACATTCATGTAACTGATTATCTTGTTACTGACAGTCTTGTTACTAACAGTCCTGTAACTGACAGTCTTGTAACTGACAGTCTTGTTACTGACAGTCATGTAACTGATTATCTTGTTACTGACAGTCTTTTTACTGACAGTCATGTTACTTACAGTCTTGTTACTGACAGACTTGTTACTGACAGTCTCATTTCTGACAGTCACATTACTGACAGTCTTGTTACTGATAGTTTTGTTACTGACAGTCATGTTACTGACAGTCATGTTACTGACAGTATTGTTACTAACAGTCATGTAACTGACAGTCTTGTAACTGACAGTCTTGTAACTGACAGTCTTGTAACTGACAGTCTTGTTACTGACAGTCTTGTTACTAACAGTCCTGTAACTGACAGTCTTGTAACTGACAGTCTTGTTACTGACAGTAATGTTACTGACAGTCATGTTACTGACAGTATTGTTACTAACAATCATGTAACTGATTATCTTGTTACTGACAGTCTTGTTACTTACAGTCATGTAACTGATTGTCTGGTTACTGTCAGTCTTGGTACTGACAGTCTCATTTCTGACATTCACATTACTGACAGTCTTGTTACTGACAGTTTTGTTACTGTCAGTCTTGTTACTGACAGTCATGTAACTGACAGTCTTGTAACTGACAGTCTTGTTACTGACAGTATTGTTACTGACAGTATTGTTACTGACAGTCATGTTACTGATGGTCTTGTTACTGACAGTCTTGTTACTAACCGTCATGTAACTGACAGTCTTGTAACTGACAGTCTTGTTACTGAGAGTCATGTTACTGACAGTCATGTTACTGTCAGTCTTGGTACTGACAGTCATGTTGCTGACAGTCTTGTTACTGACAGTCATGTTACTCACAGTCTTGTTACTTACAGTCATGTTAATGACAGTCATGTTACTGATTATCTTGTAACTGACAGTATTGTTACTGACAGTCTCGTTACTGACAGTCATGTAACTGATTATCTTGTTACTGACAGTCTTTTTACTGACAGTCTTGTTACTGACAGTCTTATTTCTGACAGTCACATTACTTACAGTCTTGTTACTGACAGACTTGTTACTGACAGTCTCATTTCTGACAGTCACATTACTGACAGTCTTGTTACTGACAGTCATGTAACTGATTATCTTGTTACTGACAGTCTTGTTACTGACAGTCATGTTACTTACAGTCTTGTTACTGACAGACTTGTTACTGACAGTCTCATTTCTGACAGTCACATTACTTACAATCTTGTTACTGACATTCTCATTTCTGACAGTCACATTACTGACAGTCTTGTTACTGACAGTCATGTTACTGACAGTCTTGTTACTAACAGTTATGTTACTGACAGTCTTGTTACTGATTGTCTTGTTACTAACAGTCATGTTACTGACAGTCTTGTTACTGACAGTCTTGTTACTGACAGTCCTGTTACTGACATTCATGTTTCTGACAGTCTTGTTACTGATTGTCTTGTTACTGACAGTCTTGTTACTGACAGTCTTGTTACTAACAGTCATGTTACTGACAGTCTTGTTACTGATTGTCTTGTTACTCTGTCTTGTAGCAGACAGTCATGTTAGTAGAGATGTTTTTAGCCCACTATCATCTGATGGTTGGCTATTTAAATCGCCCTTCGTCCACAGTCTGTCCTTGGTCCGTCCTCAAAGAATTCTTGTTATTGCGATATATTACTCTGGAAGTGCTGGAGGGATCTTTCTCAAATTTGATATGTAGGTTCCCCTTTGTCTGTAGTTATGCATGTTTACTTTTGAGATTGCTCTATTTAACAAAATGGCCGACAGGCAGCCATCTTGGATTTTGACAGTGAAGGTTTGTAATCGCTATTTGTCAATAAGGACTGGAGATATCTTTCTCAAATTTAACATGTAGGTTCCCCTTGGTCTGTATTTGTTTGTTAACCTTTGAGACCGATCAAATAAACAATATGGCCAACAGTAAGAACTTAACAGATCTTTCTCATATTGCAATGGTCGGTTCTATTTCTTTCACATTAAGTACTGTACTAGTAAATATGTGAAATGACAAACTCACTTTGAAGGTTGTCTTTTATATGCAGCAGCATGAAGTTTAGATCAATATTTACCTCAAGGTGAATTTACTATTTACATGGCTTGATAATACAGATCAGAGAAAAGATCTAATTGACATAGAAGTAATGAAGCTGGTACAATGGTGGGTGCCAAGATCCCTCTGGAATTTCTTCTTAGTTAGTCTGGGGTTTATTTTCCACAACTGTTTATAGAAAGTTATTGATTTCTCTGTTTTAATTTGAGTATTGGGCATGACATTTTTCTGCAGCATGGAATGTTATAATTATTATGATTTAAATTACAATTTTTAGTTGATAGTCAACTTGCCAGTGCCTTTTATATAAAAGAACCGAGAGCATGAATCCATTATTAATTTCTGTGAATGGTTATTTTGTAATTGAATGTGACTTGTGGATTGAAGCATGATCAGATAAGATTGATAACAGTCCTTTGTAAGAGGAGAGCTTTGTACTTTCTGCTACAATAGCTTACTTCCACTGAGTGTAACACTTAATTAATGAAATGGGGATAAAGGATAATGCTGATTTAAGGAAGGAAAACAATGGATCTTGATGATCACTCCGTTTTACAGGGGACATTCTGCATCAATTTCTGCTAAATTTAAATCTTAAAAAACTACATATTCTTTTTCTGAAGATTGGAAATACCTAGAGTCTTGATATTTGGCCAGTAGTGTGTTGCTTGTATGGAGTGCTGCAAATTCTACAAAAAAACCCAACTTATATTCAAGGTTACAGGGGTGAAATTTATTAAAAATGTAAATGACTTTTTCTGCAGAATAGATAGAGGTAGAGTCATGACAATTGACGCAAATTTGTGCCGTAGTTTGCTGACATGGAGTGCTACTAGGTTTGAGAAGAAATGAACTTGACCTATATTCAAGGTCATATAGGTCAAATTTGCTCAAACTTGAAACAAGTTCTTCTGAAGAATGAAAAAACCTACAGTCGTGATATTTGGCCTGTAACTTCCTTTGAAGGTTTGCAAAAAGCAATGATCTTTACCTGTATTCACGGTCACTGATCTTTACCTGTATTCACGGTCACTGATCTTTACCTGTATTCACGGTCAATGATCTTTACCTGTATTCACGGTCACTGATCTTTACCTGTATTCACGGTCAATGATCTTTACCTGTATTCACGGTCACTGTGGTCAAATTTATTTAAAAACTTATAGGACCTCCTGTGAATATAAAAAAGAACTACTCTTGAAATTTTGCCAGTACCCTGATGGCATTGGGGAGTTAAAAAGTTTTCAAAAAAGAACGAACCTTTACTTCAGGTCATACATGTAAGTGTTTAATTTGTCAAAATACTCCAATGACTTCCTATTGGCATGGAGTGCTAGAAAATTTGATAAGAAAAACCATATTGATCAGGTGAGCATCTGCAGGCCCCTTGGCCCTCCTGTTCTTTCTGATGGTGTCTAGTTTAAAGACACATTGGGTAAGTCCATTGTCAGTGTAATGTAAATGGGTGTAGTGTCATACTGTCGTGTCCCTGTACATTGAGACAACACTACCAAGTGGGTGTAGTGTCATACTGACGTGTCCCGGGACATTGAGACAACACTACCAAGTTGGGGTAGTGTCATACTGACGTGTTCCGGTACATTGAGACAACACTACCAAGTGGGTTTCATGTCATACTGAAGTGTCCCGGTATATTGAGACAACACTACCAAGTGGGTGTAGTGTCATACTGTCGTGTCCCTGTACATTGAGACAACACTACCAAGTGGGTGAAGTGTCATACTGACGTGTCCTGGTACATAGAGACAACACTACCAAGTGGGTGTAGTGTCATACTGACGTATTCCAGTACATTGAGACAACACTACCAAGTTGGTGTAGTGTCATACTGACGTGTCCCGTTACATTAAGAGAACACTACCAAGTGGGTGTAGTGTCATACTGATGTGTCCCGGTACATTGAGACAACACTACCAAGTGGGTGTAGTGTCATACTTTTGTGTCCCGTTACATTGAGACAACACTACCAAGTGGGTGTATTGTCATAGTGACGTGTCCCGTTACATTGAGAGAACACTACCAAGTGGGTGTAGTGTCATACTGACGTGTCCCGTTACATTGACACAGAACTTCCAAGTGGGTTTCGTGTCATACTGACGTGTCCCGGTACATTGAGACAGAACTACCAAGTGGGTGTAGTGTCATACTGACGTGTCCCGGTACATTGAGACAGAACTACCAAGTGGGTGTAGTGTCATACTGACGTGTCCTGGTACATTGAGACAACACTACCAAGTAGGTGTAGGGTTATACTGTCGTATCCCGGTACATTGAGACAGAACTACCAAGTAGGTGTAGTGTCATACTGACGTGTCCCAGTACATTGAGACAACACTACCAAGTTGGTGTAGTGTCATACTGACGTGTCCCGGTACATTGAGACAACACAGCCGAGTGGGTTTCATGTCATACTGACGTGTCCCGGTACATTGAGACAACACTACCAAGTGGGTGTAGTGTCATACTGACGTGTCCCGTTACATTGACACAGAACTTCCAAGTGGGTTTCGTGTCATACTGACGTGTCCCGGTACATTGAGACCACACTACCAAGTGGGTGTAGTGTCATACTGTCTTATCCCGCTGCATTGAGACAACACTACCAAGTGGGTGTAGTGTCATACTGACGTGGCCCGGTACATTGAGACACCACTACCAAGTTGGTGTAGTGTCATACTGACGTGTCCCGGTACCTTGAGACATCACTACCAAGTTGGTGTAGTGTCATACTGACGTGTCCCGGTACATTGAGACAACACTACCAAGTGGGTGTAGTGTCATACTGTCGTGTCCGGGGGCCCTGTACATTGAGACAACACCACCAAGTGGGTGTAGTGTCATACTGTCGTGTCACGGTACATTGAGACAACACTACCAAGTTGGTGTATAGTGTCATACTGACGTGTCCCGTTACATTGAGACAACACTACCAAGTTGGTGTAGTGTCATACTGTCGTATCCCGCTGCATTGAGACAACACTTTAAAGTGTGTGTAGTGTCATACTGACGTGTCCCGGTACATTGAGACAACACTACCAAGTGGGTTTCGTGTCATACTGTCGTGTCCCGTTACATTGACACAGAACTTCCAAGTGGGTGTAGTGTCATACTGACGTGTCCCGGTACATTGAGACAACGCTACCAAGTAGGTGTAGTGTCATACTGACGTGTCCCGTTACATTGAGACAACACTACCAAGTGGGTGTAGTGTCATACCGACGTGTCCTGGTACATTGAGACAACACTACCAAGTGAGTGTAGTGTCATACTGACGTGTCCTGGTACATTGAGACAACACTTCCAAGTGGGTGTAGTGTCATACTGACGTGACCTGGTACATTGAGACAACACTACCAAGTAGGTGTAGTGTCATACTGCCGTGTCCTGGTACATTGAGACAACACTACCAAGTAGGTGTAGTGTCATACTGTCGTGTCCTGGTACATTGAGACAACACTACCAAGTAGGTGTAGTGTCATACTGACGTGTCCCGTTACATTGAGACAACACTTCCAAGTGGGTGTAGTGTCATACTGACGTGTCCTGGTACATTGAGACATCACTACCAAGAGGGTGTAGTGTCATACCGACGTGTCCCGGTACATTGAGACAGAACTTTCAAGTAGGTGTAGTGTCATACTGACGTGTCCCGGTACATTGAGACAACACTACCAAGTGGGTGTAGTGTCATACTGACGTGTCCCGTTACATTGACACAGAACTTCCAAGTGGGTGTAGTGTCATACTGTCGTGTCCCGGTACATTGAGACAACACCACCAAGTGGGTGTAGTGTCATACTGACGTGTCCTTGTACATTGAGATGACGTGGCCCTGGTGTGGCGACGTCATCTATGGACGTCATCATTTAATCAGCTCAGATGTTACAACAAAACCCTGAACAGTTAGATATATAGAGGTCCCCTAGGACTTCATATCAGGGCTAATCTTCAATTCACTGTGTAGCACATTTAATGAATGAAAGGTTCTCTATTGTCAAATTCTTCAAATCTCATCTTCATTCAAAGGTTTTCTTTTTCATTAACTTAGATCTTTTGTGCAACACTTGTATTATTTCAAAAATTTGACAACCATTTGAAAAGCATACCTCTTTAATCTGTTAAAGCAAAGCAGTTAAGGTTTACTTGTATTACCCAAGTAATAGAGTAAGTTTGAAGATATCTGGTTTGTGTGGTGGAGAAGGTATCTGAAGTGTCTTCTGATTTTAGTAGATAGCTGCAGTGTCTTCTGATTTTAGTAGATATCTAAAGTGTCTTCTGATTTTAGTAGATATCTGAATTGTCTCCTGATTTTAGTAGATATCTGAAGTGTCTTCTGATTTGAGTAGATACCTGAAGTGTCTTCTGATTTGAGTAGATACCTGAAGTGTCTCCTGAATTGAGAAGATATCTGAATTGTCTCCGGAATTGTTTAGTTCCTTTGCTAACAAATGCAGTTTCATTGTCCTGTAATAAGTTCATCCTCCTAATTTGAGGATATGTTGGCCCCAGGGTTTATTGGAGGATATATACAGTAACATGTTAACAGTTTGCCTCATATAACCAGCATTCTTACCATGTATGCAGACTACATGTCTAGAATATACTCGACAATCTTATTGTTTAAAAAGTTGTTTTGATAACACTAGTTTTGATATTTTATGTTTTCATCAGAACAGTTAGATGATGATTTAAGCCAAAGTTCTCTCTAAAATATGTCATTCTTATAACCTACTTGGTCTGGTAGAGTACACATTTTGATACAGAACCTTGCGGAAGGTATGAATTAGATACACGAGAAGTGAGTTCCGCACTGAATGGATCATTACCAAGTCTTTATCATAGCATCACCAGATTAACAAGCTACAAGGACTGCTTGGGAAATCCTTTCCTTTGCCCAAGTTGCAAGTTTTCTGAAATAAGTAAGTCTGGTTTTCATAAAGTTGGACGATAATCTGTAGTGAAAGTTGAATATAAGCATAGGGTTATATCTGTCTTGTATAATTTATCAATGGTTTCTTTGAACTTTGCAGCTGAAAAAAGATGGTCAGAAGCTGTCAAAACAGGACAAAAGAGCAGAACAACTCCTGAAAAAAGTAACAAAGGACATCCAAAAAATAAAGCGCACAAACCCCAACTGTAATGCCAACACATTCAGGTATGTTTTACTGTAGGACTGATGGTAGCAGGTGTTCATCCTTCCAGTTCAATTAATTCAAATAGCACATGTAAAATACCCTAGCTGCTTAATTTTTAACCTTTAGTGTTTTAAAAAGAAAAGGGAAGCTTTTCCTCAGTGTTAACTCTGCTTTTGGGTTTGGAGGCTTTAATTACCACCATTGTAAAGTCTCCAAAGACAGAAGTCTGGAAATAGTGGACAGAAATGTCAGGATTGTCAGAAACCATAGAAACGCATGATGCTTTCCTCCAAATATTGGGTTAAAAGTGATTGACTGTGTTCTGATCTGTTGTATTTCAACTGATCGCCTTATATAAGAAGCTGAGGTAACCAAACTTCTCTTTGTTCAGACTGTAAAAAATATATAAACAAGGCATGATACTAAAAGACTAGCTCCTAATTCTTGAGTTGTTGTCTGGGTTGACAGGGAGAAGATGGCGTTCTTTACCACAGTAAACATGCTGGTACCTGTCGTGGCACCAGAGTGCAGCAGTGACAACCCTGGTTTTGAAGAGTTCCATAAAGAATCTGTCGTGACACCAGAGGTGGAAGGGAACAGTGACGACGCACGCTTTGGCGAGTTTCTCAAAGATGAGCGTGTCGGTCAAGAGGTGTGATAGTATTGTCATCCAGAAATGTGAAATCAACCTTCTGTGTACAAAACTGATAAGGTCAACACAAACAGACGTTGTTACCTCCATGTACAGAAGGGCCCCAACCTCTGTTTACTGAACAAGGCAGTCGTTTAATCACAAACACAAGGCGAAAACGGTCACAAAGGTCAACCTTAAACTGGGCAAGGTAGTGGTGACATTTCACTTGCTGCTTGTCAGACGAGGAAGTAGAGGCGGTTTGTACAAATGGTATTAAGAGTTCACAGACTGGATTTTCTATGTCGGATGCTCCCTGCATGCAGGAATAGTTTCGGGCATTGAAGACGAATTCACATTTGGACGGGTATTGTTGAAGGGATTGGAGTGTACCTTTCTCTGTGGATTTGTTTTTGACTGCAAATTACCGGTTAATGATATTGAGGGCCTAGAAAATAAGCCAAATTACTCAGAAGCAAGTGCTGAATTTTACCTGGACTTGATGAGTTTTTGCTAGACAATTCATTCCAAATATTTGTATAAGTGTGCCCTGTTCCAACATTGTCCCCAGATTTTGTACACAATAATGTTCATGATATGAAATGAAAGTTTAATAGTCAAGATAATTTTATTTCTAAAATAATGTCCAGAAGTTTGCAGCTTTCATAAATTTAGAGACCAAGGAAGTAATTGTGGGAAATTTATTTTTTCTGACTATTCCAGCTGAAGTTAATGAGGTTACACTGAATACATCTTTTTAAATTCATCTGACTTCTATGTCAAATAAAAATTACATTTCTGCATTTAACTTAATAAGTGCCCCTGGTGTTCATTTGGAAAAAGTTAGAATGATAGCAGATACATTACTTCACATAAGGTGGTGAATTATGGTGGAGGAATGACATGCAAAACAAGAGAAAGGCATAGGGGCACTGATAAGTGATAGCACATTTATTTGATCAATACTACAGATTTCTGAGTTAACCGTTGACTCTCTTGTATCTGGTACTGACTTGACACTGACATCAGAAAGGCTGTAATCGGGGCTACTGTGTTGGAGCTGGGTACAATCTGTATGTAAGGACCCCTACTGACTGGTTTGTTGGAGCTGGGTACAATCTGTGTGTAAGGACCCCTCCTGACTGGTTTGTTGGAGCTGGGTACAATCTGTGTGTAAGGTCCCCTACTGACTGGTTTGTTGGAGCTGGGTACAATCTGTGGGTAAGGACCCCTACTGACTGGTTTGTTGGAGCTGGGTCCAATCTGTGTGTAAGGACCCCTACTGACTGGATTGTTGGAGCTGGGAACAATCTGTGTGTAAGGACCCCTACTGACTGCTTTGTTGGAGCTGGGTACAATCTGTGTGTAAGGCCCCCTACTGACTGGTTTGTTGGAGCTGGGTACAATCTGTGTGTAAGGACCCCTACTGACTGATTTGTTGGGGCTGGGGACAATCTGTGTGTAAGGACCCCTACTGACTGGTTTGTTGGATCTGGGTACAATCTGTGTGTAAGGACCCCTACTGACTGATTTGTTGGGGCTGGGTACAATCTGTGTGTAAGGACCCCTACTGACTGGTTTGTTGGATCTGGGTACAATCTGTGTGTAAGGACCCCTACTAACTGGTTTGTTGGAGCTGGGTACAATCTGTGTGTAAGGACCCCTCCTGACTGGTTTGTTGGAGCTGGGTACAATCTGTGGGTAAGGACCCCTACTGACTGGTTTGTTGGAGCTGGGAACAATCTGTGTGTAAGGACCCCTACTGACTGGATTGTTGGAGCTGGGAACAATCTGTGTGTAAGGACCCCTACTGACTGGTTTGTTGGATCTGGGTACAATCTGTGTGTAAGGACCCCTACTAACTGGTTTGTTGGAGCTGGGTACAATCTGTGTGTAAGGTCCCCTACTGACTGGTTTGTTGGAGCTGGGTACAATCTGTGTGTAAGGACCCCTACTGACTGGGATGTTGGAGCTGGGTACAATCTGTGTGTAAAGACCCCTTGCCCGTTTTCCATAGCTGTTTTATCAGAAAGTTTGATAACGATTATTGTCGGTAATGTCCTGTGGTTTTGGAGTAGATGTATTTCTATGTAGCTGAAGTAAAAGCCAAAATCTACATATCTTTACATCATGTTTTACCAAATGTTACAGGTTCCTAGGCATAACAACTATGGCAATTTAACTTGTATTGAAAACTTGCAGTTATAAAATTTGATAGATGATATATTCACTCTTGGCTACAAAAATGTTTCATATGATATAGGTCAAAATGAAAAGTCAAAGGTCATTGATATTGTAGTTTGTGTGTCTTTAAGTTCCTATGTGTACATTTACCAGTGATTATAAAACGTTTAGCTTACATAGCCTGCAAACCTCATACCGTGTTGGGTGAGTGGGGGGATTGTTTGAGTAAACCTTATACCATGTTAGGTGAGTGGGGGAATTGTTTGAGCTAACCTCATACCATGTTGGGTGAGTGGGGGGATTGTTTGAGCTAACCTCATACCATGTTGGGTGAGTGGGGGAATTGTTTGAGCTTACCTCATACCATGTTGGGTGAGTGGGGGAATTGTTTGAGCTAACCTCATACCATGTTGGGTGAGTGGGGGGATTGTTTGAGCTAACCTCATACCATGTTGGGTGAGTGGGGGAATTGTTTGAGCTTACCTCATACCATGTTGGGTGAGTGGGGGAATTGTTTGAGCTAACCTCATACCATGTTGGGTGAGTGGGGGGATTGTTTGAGCTAACCTCATACCATGTTGGGTGAGTGGGGGAATTGTTTGAGCTTACCTCATACCATGTTGGGTGAGTGGGGGAATTGTTTGAGCTAACCTTATACCATGTGGGGTGAGTGGGGGAATTGTTTGAGTAAACCTTATACCATGTGGGGTGAGTGGGGGAATTGTTTGAGTAAACCTTATACCATGTTGGGTGAGTGGGGGAATTGTTTGAGTAAACCTTATACCATGTTGGGTGAGTGGGGGAATTGTTTGAGTAAACCTTATACCATGTGGGGTGAGTGGGGGAATTGTTTGAGTAAACCTTATACCATGTGGGGTGAGTGGGGGAATTGTTTGAGTAAACCTTATACCATGTTGGGTGAGTGGGGGAATTGTTTGAGTAAACCTTATACCATGTTGGGTGAGTGGGGGAATTGTTTGAGTAAACCTTATACCATGTTGGGTGAGTGGGGGAATTGTTTGAGTAAACCTTATACCATGTTGGGTGAGTGGGGGAATTGTTTGAGTAAACCTTATACCATGTTGGGTGAGTGGGGGAATTGTTTGAGTAAACCTTATACCATGTTGGGTGAGTGGGGGAATTGTTTGAGTAAACCTTATACCATGTTGGGTGAGTGGGGGAATTGTTTGAGTAAACCTTATACCATGTTGGGTGAGTGGGGGAATTGTTTGAGTAAACCTTATACCATGTTGGGTGAGTGGGGGGATTGTTTGAGTAAACCTTATACCATGTTGGGTGAGTGGGGGGATTGTTTGAGTAAACCTTATACCATGTTGGGTGAGTGGGGGGATTGTTTGAGTAAACCTTATACCATGTTGGGTGAGTGGGGGGATTGTTTGAGTAAACCTTATACCATGTTGGGTGAGTGGGGGGATTGTTTGAGTAAACCTTATACCATGTTGGGTGAGTGGGGGGATTGTTTGAGTAAACCTTATACCATGTTGGGTGAGTGGGGGGATTGTTTGAGTAAACCTTATACCATGTGGGGTGAGTGGGGGAATTGTTTGAGTAAAAGAGAGGGAGGATTACCTCATTAATTTTGTTGTCTGTGAGATTGCTTCATACAACAATCTTTTTCATGATGGTCTGAAAACCAAACGCACAATTACTTTTATTATTGTTGTATGAGACATAATATGACCATTTTTTCCACTGATTGAAACCTCCCTAAAATATAACGGGGACACTAGCCAATAAGGAACATACATTTTACCATGAGCAAGTCAAATGAATTTTTAAATGACATTTTAACATGTCAAGAAATGAACGAACAAAATCAAAATTTTATATTAAATCACTGTTGAGCTCAAATCATTAAATTTAAGCTAATTACAATCAAATATTGTTTAAGTATGAAGTGTTCTATACAGTGTAACTGTGCTGTGATTAGGAGGTTTCCTGGTCAGAGTGGTGGAGTACTTGAGGGTAATCTTGGTGGAGAGGTTTTAGTGTGACTCCATTGTTGGAAGTTACTACACTGTCTGTGGATCATAAAATCATTTTTGATGTGCTAAGTCATGTTGTTTTCACCCTGTTGAACATTGTACTCGATACATATACAATATTATACCTTATATATCTCTTATGCCAGTAACAATACCACATTATACTTTATCTTTGATTTGTATTCTGTACCCTGTATGATAGTTTAAGGCCAATATATACTGAGTCATGTCGGACGCCATCAGCAATAAACACGCTCATAATATTCAACCAAATCTGGTACATACATTTGCTTATGTCTTCTGTTGACAGCCCAATATTCTTAACATAATTATATTCAAGATGTTACAAAAACTCATGAATTAAATTTTGGTGAAGTCTACGTATTTTATTTTATTCCAAATAACATGTTGATTTCCATATCATTTTATTTTTTCCCATCTGATAAATTACACTAAAAAATTGTAAAAATGTTGAAATTAAGATTTTAAAATGTTCCTCCTACAAATTATTATATTCTGTTAATTTCATTTTGTTTTCATATTGTGCAAATAACCAGTAATGCTGTTTTCATTTTAAGACCCTTGACATGGCCGGTTTATGACATTGTGTGTTAAAGACATATTGTACGATTTTGTCTCCTCATCATCAGTTTTCTAGCTGCCTCAGCCTCTGTACATAAATAGCTATATGCCTTTTTATATACTGTAATATTTTTTGTACATTATTTTAGCCAAATATGATTATGGTTGTACATACATTTTGTATATAAAGTAAAGTCATCAATTGAGATTATTCCTTTACTTGGTACATTTCCAGTTGAGGATAGCAGACAGAGACTTACAGACATGCTGCATTGTACAGAAGCAACAACGTCTGTGATGGAGAACGAGGCGCTCCGAGAATTCATTATTTTCTCATTGTTGTGATAATTTACATCTAGTTTTGAGTGTGAGATAACACACCGTTTAATGTACATATATCTATGTGATTTTGTTTTCGGTAAAAGTATATACCCATATAACTATTATATATCTATATATACATATTTACAGTCGTTTATTATCATATTTATTATCTCATGGTAGTTGTTGTTTCCAGCCTCCTGTCAACTCCTCTTCTTTCTTTCTACCAAAGCAGATTCTGAGCCGAAACATCATACCCTGTGACTGTTATGTCGCCCAGAATATTTTTATCAATATTACACTTTTTCTTTCCCATTTCTTGGACCATTTCATCAACTCGGACCATTTGATCACACCACCTTTTTGTACTGGTAAGAAATACACAACACATCATGTGCAACCTTTTTGAGCAATTATTCAAGAACGTAATTGTGTTGGGGTAGTCATTCCATACAACCATCTATTGATTGAAATGGTCGGCTATGTATTGTGGTGATATACTTTACATGTCTTGGGTTTAGTTCTAACCTGTTACAATAATTGTTTCGGCCAATATTGAATTAAGATAAATATTTTGTAGTAGTTATTGTAACTGAATGGTGAATTTGAGGTTTGAATGTGTTTTTGTGAGATAATAATTTCACAAGATGACCTGTATTTTCTAATAGCAATATTACTACTACATAACTCTAGGGATTCCAAGCTATTTAGTGTCATAGCTTTGGTATTAATTTTCACCCATTTTCACCAATGTTGTTTTTAATGTATTCCATAAAAAAACTTTGTATATTTT
This sequence comes from Mizuhopecten yessoensis, assembly GCF_002113885.1. Classification (NCBI taxonomy): domain Eukaryota; kingdom Metazoa; phylum Mollusca; class Bivalvia; order Pectinida; family Pectinidae; genus Mizuhopecten; species Mizuhopecten yessoensis. The sequence continues at coordinate 3,124 of NW_018407639.1, read as the reverse complement.
TGTCACATGAAAAAAAGTGTCATAATCTATCAAATGAAAGACATGCTTCGATGAAAAAAACAAAGATTTATATTTGATATTGTGCTGCTGAATACCACCATGTGATGGAATGGGGGAGTTGATTTCCTGTGATACATCACTGAAACGATATTAGGGGCGTGTCCACTATCTATTAATAGTTACACATTTATGGAGGTCGGCCTTAATCAAAATCTGGCCTAGAGTAACAAGTTGTTGGTACTTAATTAGGAGAAGATAATTTCTACTGCTAAATGTGAGATTTCTCGAGCTAATTGCATTCACTGTTGTTTAGCTCACAATTTTCACTTTTCATTTTTAACTGGTATTCTTTACGATATCATATCCCGGTGTTGACCTGAGCAAGCCTGTGGCAGGTCAGCCTATACTAGCTATAACCTTTGACCTATGACTGTAATGCCTATTACGGGACAGGGACGCGCCAGCTGTATGCTGGAGCATTACTGATCATATCTACAGTAACTACACTAACAACATCGGGGATAAATACAGTAGGAATGATTACTTGTTTCCAATAACAACAAAATGGTGTTATGATAACATTTTATCAGTGATAACTAAATGATGTGCATAACATTTTATAAAGTAAAACTACATATTGTTTATGATAACTTGTTATCAATGATACCGGCTGCATACTGTATGTAACATGTTATCACGGATAACTTAAACATAACATGATGGTATTAATGATAACATAATACTGTATACAGTATAACATCCAGTTATCATTGATAACTACAACAGTGTCTATGTGGTGGATATCATAACACCACAATATCAATGATATCATCAATGATAACATTTTATCAGTGATAACTACAGCGTATATATAACCTAAAACTCTGTCAGATACTCAGGTTAGATGCAACATCAAGTCAGCAAAAGTCCGTGTAACATTTATATTTTGCATAAATAAAGCAAAATATTGAAATAAGCTATTTTCTTGTTGTTATTTTATGACTTTCTAAATATTGGGATATTCAGACTAGTGAAACAAAAGAAGAAATAGTTAAAGTAATGTATAGAAAAAACAGGCTGTCAAGACTTGCTATATTCCCAATGTGCCTGCTTCGTTAGACTTGCTAT
>NW_018407639.1:0-534 GCF_002113885.1 Mizuhopecten yessoensis | reverse complement strand
CAATATGCCTGCTTCGTTAGACTTGCTACAGTCCTAATGTGCCTGTTTCGTGAGACATGCTTTAGTCCCAATGGGTCTGCTTCGTTAGACATGCTTTAGTCCCTATGTGCCTGCTTTGTTTGACATGCTATAGTCCCAATGGGCCTGCTTCGTTAGACATGCTACAGTCCCAATGGGCCTGCTTCGTTAGACATGCTTCAGTCCCAATGTGCCTGCTTCGTTAGACATGCAATAGTCCCGATGTGCCTGCTTCGTTAGACATGCTTTAGTCCCAATATGCCCTAATGTGCCTGTTTCGTGAGACATGCTTTAGTCCCAATGGGTCTGCTTCGATAGACATGCTTTAGTCCCTATGTGCCTGCTTTGTTTGACATGCTATGGTCCCAAGGGGCCTGCTTCGTTAGACATGCTATAGTCCCAATGTGCCTGATTCGTTAGACATGCTTTAGTCCCTATGTGCCTGCTTCGTTAGACTTGCTTTAGTCCCTTTGGGCCTGCTTCATTTGACATGCTTTAGTCCCAATGGGCCTGCTT
>NW_018407638.1:4453-5557 GCF_002113885.1 Mizuhopecten yessoensis | reverse complement strand
ACAAACAAGCACCATGTAAACACCAACAAGCAAGCACCATGTAAACCCTCGATCATTCCCTGTATTTTAAATAAATAAAAAATTTGGCAACAACTACTCTGACCAAATATATAGAGGATTTAATCCCAAATCAATTAAATTAAAGTCATCAATTTGATATAAATTTAAAGACTGTCAATCTGACTTTCTGCCTGTCATTGATCATTTAATAAAATAAAACTGTTCATCCAACTTTCTATTTAGTCAAATGACAATCTGAAAATAAGAGTCGATACTCAAAATATATATAACCCCCTAACGAAATTCTACGTAGTTGATAATGACATGACCTGAAGCTAAAGTCCAGTGGCAGTGTGGTCAGTTTCATCTTTTGGGAAAGCCGTGATAAAAATAGCTACGCCTAAAATAGCGCAATATCCAGGCCTTTCAGTGAGAAGTAAACATGTACAGCAGTACGCTGTCCACCGACAACACGGTGTCAGCTATGAGTCTGTGTTTACACAGTATATCGCAAGTAAGAATTATAAGTTTCATAATATATACCTCTAATCAGATATTTCTTTTCACATTCGGATTTGGATAAAAACGAACAGGTTCAATCAGAGCATGCACGCACTAACAGGATGTCGCAGGGAGTTTTTCAAACTGCAGAAAGTACAATATCAATAGGTTTAAACGTAAAATAGATCACTCATTTATAACGATATTTGAGATGCTGTTGAAAGATGATATTGATTCAGAATAAAGGCATGTATTTGTATTCTAGAGAGGCTGGGTAAATAAAGTGAGAAGTTACCTTCTCTACTCGGCTGGAAAGACATTTCTTTTAGCTACAAATTCGCCGACAGCTGCCGCTAAAACGTACGGCTGTACAGTTAAGGATTTCTCAATTACTGATTAAAAAAAGCCAAGAAAACATTGTCTCTTGCCAATTTCTCGACATGAATTAATCATGAAGAATTTTGTGGCAAGGTTATAAAAAAAACCTTTACTTTACTAAATTGTCCATCTGACTTTCTGTCTTTCATCAATTTCAAATAAATATTAAAGTCTGTCCATATGCTTCTCTGTCTTCAATTTAATCAAATTAAAAAAAAACTACCC
>NW_018407638.1:0-533 GCF_002113885.1 Mizuhopecten yessoensis | reverse complement strand
TTTCTGTCTGTCAGTGTTCTAGTATTGGTCTTACTTTCTGTTTGTGTGTCAGTGTTCTAGTATTTGTCTTACTTTCTGTCTGTCTGTGTTCTAGTATTGGTCTGACTTTCTGTCTGTTAGTGTTCTAGTATTGGTCTTACTTTCTGTCTGTCAGTGTTCTAGTATTGGTCTTACTTTCTGTCTGTCTGTGTTCTAGTATTGGTCTGACTTTCTGTCTGTCTGTCAGTGTTCTAGTATTGGTCTGACTTTCTGTCTGTCTGTCAGTGTTCTAATATTGGTCTTACTTTCTGTTTGTCTGTCAGTGTTCTAGTATTGGTCTTANTCTTACTTTCTGTCTGTCTGTCAGTGTTCTAGTATTGGTCTTACTTTCTGTCTGTCTGTCAGTGTTCTAATATTGGTCTTACTTTCAGTCTGTCTGTCAGTGTTCTAGTATTGGTCTTACTTTCTGTCTGTCTCTGTTCTAGTATTGGTCTTACTTTCTGTTTGTGTGTCAGTGTTCTAGTATTTGTCTTACTTTCTGTCTGTCTGTCAGT
>NW_018407637.1:15079-20030 GCF_002113885.1 Mizuhopecten yessoensis | reverse complement strand
CTGTGTATGGAGAGTCACTCACTGTGTATGGAGAGTCACTCACTGCGTATGGAGAGTCACTCAATGTGTATGGAGAGTTACTCACTTTGTATGAAGAGTCATTCACTGTTTATGGAGAGTCATTCACGGTTTATGGAAGGTCACTAACTGTGTATGGAGAGTCATTCACCCTGTATGGAGAGTTACTCACTGAGTGTTGAGAGTCACTCACTGAGTATGGAGAGTTACTCACTGTGTATGGAGAGTCACTCACTGTTTATGGAGAGTCATTCACGGTGTATGGAGAGTCACTCACTGTGTATGGAGAATCCCTCACTGAGTGTTGAGAGTCACTCACTGTGTATGGAGAGTCGCTCACTGTGTATGGAGAGTCAGTCAATGAGTATGGAGATTCACTCACTGTGTATGGAGAGTCACTCACTGTGTATGGAGAGTCACTCACTGTGTATGGAGAGTCTCTCACTGTGTATGGAGAGTCGCTAACTGTGTGTGGAGAGTCACTCACTGTTTATGGAGAGTCACTCACTGTGTATGGAGAGTTACTCACTGTGTATGGAGAGTCACTCTCTGAGTATGGAGAGTCACTCCCTGAGTATGGAGAGTCACTCACTGAGTATGGAGAGTCACTCACTGAGTATGGAGAGTCTCTCTCTGTGTATGGAGAGTATCTCATCGAGCAAGGAGAGTCACTCACTGTGTATGGAGAGTATCTCATCGAGCAAGGAGAGTCACTCACTGTGTATGGAGAGTCACTCACTGAGTATGGAGAGTCTCTCTCTGTGTATGGAGAGTATCTCATCGAGCAAGGAGAGTCACTCACTGTGTATGGAGAGTATCTCATCGAGCAAGGAGAGTCACTCACTGTGTATGGAGAGTCACTGACTGTGTATGGAGAGTCACTCACTGTGTATGTAGAGTCACTCACTGTGTATGGAGAGTCACTCTCTGAGTATGGAGAGTCACTCCCTGAGTATGGAGAGTCACTCACTGTGTATGGAGAGTTTCTCACAGAGTATGGAGAGTAACTCACTGTGTATGGAGAGTCACTAACTGTGTGTGGAGAGTCACTCACTGTCTATGGAGAGTCACTCACTGTGTATGAGAATCCCTCACTGAGTGTTGAGAGTCACTCACTGTGTATGGAGAGTCGCTCACTGTGTATGGAGAGTCAGTCAATGAGTATGGAGATTCACTCACTGTGTATGGAGAGTCACTCACTGTTTATGGAGAGTCACTCACTGTGTATGGAGAGTCTTTCACTGTGTATGGAAAGTCACTCACTGTGTATGGAGAGTCACTCACGGTGTATGGAGAGTCACTCACAGTGTATGGAGAGTCACTCACTGTGTATGGAGAGACACTCACTGTGTATGGAGAGTAACTCACTGTGTATGGAGAGTCACTAACTGTGTGTGGAGCGTCACTCACTGTCTATGGAGAGTCATTCACTGTGTATGGAGAGTCACACTGTGTATGGAGAGTCACTCTCTGAGCATGGAGAGTCACTCACTGTGTATGGAGAGTCTTTCACTGTGTATGGAAAGTCACTCACTGTGTATGGAGAGTCACTCAATGTGTATGTAGAGTCACTCACTGTGTATGGAGAGTCACTCACGGTGTATGGAGAGTCACTCACAGTGTATGGAGAGTCACTCACTGTGTATGGAGAGTCACTCTCTGAGCATGGAGAGTCACTCACTGTGTATGGAGAGTCTTTCACTGTGTATGGAAAGTCACTCACTGTGTATGGAGAGTCACTCACTGTCTATGGAGAGTCACTCACTGTGTATGGAGAGTTACTCACTGTGTATGGAGAGTCACTCACTGTGTATTGAGAGTCACTCACTGTCTATGGAGAGTCACTCACTGTGTATGAGAATCCCTCACTGAGTGTTGAGAGTCACTCACTGTGTATGGAGAGTCGCTCACTGTGTATGGAGAGTCAGTCAATGAGTATGGAGATTCACTCACTGTGTATGGAGAGACACTCACTGTGTATGGAGAGTAACTCACTGTGTATGGAGAGTCACTAACTGTGTGTGGAGAGTCACTCACTGTCTATGGAGAGTCACTCACTGTGTATGAGAATCCCTCACTGAGTGTTGAGAGTCACTCACTGTGTATGGAGAGTCGCTCACTGTGTATGGAGAGTCAGTCAATGAGTATGGAGATTCACTCACTGTGTATGGAGAGTCACTCACTTTGTATGGAGAGTCACTCACTGTGTATGGAGAGTTACTCACAGAGTATGGAGAGTAACTCACTGTGTATGGAGAGTCACTAACTGTGTGTGGAGAGTCACTCACTGTTNGAGAGTCACTCAATGTGTATGGAGAGTCACTCACTGTGTATGGAGAGTTACTCACAGAGTATGGAGAGTAACTCACTGTGTATGGAGAGTCACTAACTGTGTGTGGAGAGTCACTCACTGTCTATGGAGAGTCATTCACTGTGTATGGAGAGTCACTCACTGTGTATGGAGAGTTACTCACTGTGTATGGAGAGTTACTCAATGTGTATGGAGATTCACTCACTGTGTATGGAGATTCACTTACGGTGTATGGAGAGTCACTAACTGAGTATGGAGAGTCACTCATCGAGTGCGGGACAGTAACTCATCCCGTAAAGTAGTTAGTATGGAGAGTACGTTTGTAAGTAATTAATTATGGAGATTAACTTATCGAGCAAGGAGAGTAAATAACCTAGCCTGGAGAGTAACTCGCCGAAAAGGGAAAAGCAATTCTTGACTACCGAACAGGGTAAGGGGTTCGCAGTAAATCGCAAAGTAACTTGGTACTAATTTGGTAGTAACTTGGTAGTAACTTGATATTAACTTGGTGGTAACCTGGTAGGTAGTAAATCGCTGAGTTACATGTAAGACACGGGAATGACAAATACAACTTACAATGTACAGACACGTATAGTAATTGGCGGCAACACACCCGGAGTTAGAGAGGCTTGGAAACGGTGTCGGTTATAGGAAATTTAAAATAGTACATTGGTATGTGTTCCCCAGGTGTGGCTCTACCTATTGGTATTGGTCATTGGGAGTGATACGTGTTACATAACATGTCTCAATGCACACACGAGTTAAACACCAGGTGAGTGTCATTATGTACATTGTCTTACAGACTTAATAGACTGTATAACTTGTAGTTTGAAACGGAGTGGTGACAGAACATGTGTAGTTGTAGCATACATTGTTTTAATATCATAAAATGTCTTATATAATGCAAAATTAATTCGGGTTGTTTTATAATAGCCGTTGTAATACTGACTTAGGGTAATGCAAAGGACCAGAACGGGATTCAAACCCCGAATAGCGATATGGAAAAAGACACTCCAGTATACATCTCTACCAACTCAGCAACCTGGTCACCAGCGGTAGGCCCAGTTAAAAAACTATCGGCAGTAGGCCCAGTCTAAAAATCAACACCGGTAGGCCCAGTCCAAAAATTATCGGCGGTAGGCCCAGTCCAAAAACCACCAGCGGTAGGCCACGTCCAAAAGCTATAGGCAAGTAGGCCACGTCCAAACTCAATAGGCAGAAGACTCAGTTTAAAAACCACCGTCGGTAGGCCCAATCCAAACACCACCAGCGGTAGGCCCAGTCCAAAAACCACCAGTGGTAGGCCCAGTCCAAAAACCACCGTAGGTAGGCCCAGTATAAACATATGGGATTAGATCCAGTGTAAATCTTAACAGTATTAGAGCTAGTTAAAGGATCACCAGTTGTAGACCCAGCTAAATCTCCGAGGAGTCGCATGGGTCGATTGTTTTTTGTTAATAGATACGCATAAACAATAAACAAACAACAAACAACCCGGTAAGCCAATTATACGTTTTGTCCCCAATGCGATGTCAGACGTGTAAATGCTGAAAATATTGTAAAGCCTAAATAGTCGGTTTTATGACAGCAGTCTACCTTGTATGTTCAGTGTAGCTATTGACCTGGTATGACCTCGCGATCTGATTTTACCTATGTACCATTGACGGCAGATTTATAACTGACCTGTTGTACGGTATCGTAAAGCATTACCTGTAGTCAATACGCCTAGCAATGCGAACATGGTGTTACTGGCGGTTTCAGCGTTTGTTGTGCGTAGTGTGAGGGTAAGGCAGGTATCACAGTCACCTAAAGTACTGGTGAAATTAATTATCTTACGTGGTCTAGACATAATCTCGGGAGGGTTGTATGTCATAGACACAACATCTAAAATGGTTCCATATTGTAAGGGGGTCACCATTGGAGACGAGGTTAACGTTGTGGAGCGGATTCACAATGATAGTCAGGGAGGTAACCAGAGACAGTCAGGGAAGAACAAGCGACAGTAAGGGAGGTAACCATAGATACTGAGCTAATACTGAGGTAATCAGTGACAGTAAAGGAGGAAACCAGTTAATTAAGGGAGGTAATCAATGACAGTACGGGAGGTAATCACAGAAAGTAAGGGATGTTACTACAGACGTTAAAGGTGGTAATCACAGACAGTAAGGGAGGCAATCAATGACAGTTAGGGAGGTAAACAATGACAGTACCGGAGGTAATCGCAGATAATAAGGGAGGTTACCACAGATAGTAAGAGAGGAAATCAGTGATAGTAAGGGAAGTTACCAAAGTCAGTAAGGAAGGTAATCAGTTGTAGTAAGAGAGGTTACCACAGACAGTAAGGGAGGTAATCAGTGATAGTAAGAGAGGTTACCACAAACAGTAAGGAAGGTAATAAGTGATAGTAAGGGAGGTTACCACAGACAGTAAGGGAGGTAATAAGTGATAGTAAGGGAGGTTACCACAGACAGTAAGGGAGATAATCAGTGATAGTAAGAGAGGTTACCACAGACAGTAAGGGAGGTAATTAGTGACAGTTAGGAAGGTTACCACAGACAGTAAGGGAGGTAATCAGTGACAGTAAGAAAAGTTACCACAAACAGTAAGGGAGATAATCAGTGA
>NW_018407637.1:11583-12680 GCF_002113885.1 Mizuhopecten yessoensis | reverse complement strand
ACCCTGCCAGGTTACTGTAGAGAGGTAACCTGACGGTAATAAAGCTAGGTCACCTGTAACAGTTAGATAGTTGTGACAGTAACCTACCTGTGATACCCTGCCAGGTTACTGTAGAGAGGTTACCTGACGGTAATAAAGCTACGTCACCGGTAATTGTTAGATAGTTGTGACAGTAACCTACCTGTGATCCCCTGCCAGGTTACTGTAGATAGGTTACGGTAGTACATTCAGAGATCCGTGGGACACACACTGCATACTAAATAGAACTTTTAAATTCTGCACTTAATACCTCGAATTCAAAGTTTGAAGAAAAGGTTTTAAACTGATTAGAGTTAGCAGACCTTATACATTTTGGCATGGTGTTTCAGGTGAGTCATAAGGAATTACAGGTAAACCACAGGTACGATCACTTGCGACTTTCCCATGTATATATATCTTTATATATACATATGTTTCTGGTCGATACCGGTACATACTCCATGTGTACGTATACAAATGGCATTTATACGACACTTACCGTAATTAGCCAAAGAAAAAGCCTCCCTGGCAAAACATCGTATGTACCATAATAAACAGAAAGGCTGAACCCTCAGTAACCCGTATACATGTACCGTAATAAACAGAAAGGTTGTCCCTCAGTTAATCAGAAAGTCGGTCCCTCAGTAACCAACATAACCGTATGTAACGTAATAATCAGAAAGGCTGACCCTCAGTATCCAACATTTTATAACGACATTTAATAAGACTGTCACTCAGTACCCAACATTACCGTATATACCGTTAAAACAGAACCAGATTGCAATTGAAGTATTTTCATCATTGCTGAATTTAGGATCGCCATATAGGAGCAAGTCTAAAGTAGTAATAAACACTAAGGATGTCCCTAAGTAACCAACATTACCGTATATACCGTTATAATCAGAACCATGTTCATCAGTAACCAACAATACCGTACGTACCATTATAAACAGAATCATGTTCATCAGTAACCAACAATACTGTATATACCCTTATAATCAGAACCATGTTCATCAGTAACCAACAATACCGTATATACCGTTATAAATAGAACCATGTCCATCAGTAACTAACAAAAA
>NW_018407637.1:10138-10548 GCF_002113885.1 Mizuhopecten yessoensis | reverse complement strand
TATACCGTTATAATCAGAACCATGTTCATCAGTAACCAACAATACCGTACGTACCATTATAAACAGAATNATATACCCTTATAATCAGAACCATGTTCATCAGTAACCAACAATACCGTATATACCGTTATAAATAGAACCATGTCCATCAGTAACTAACAAAAACGTATATACCGTTATAATCAGAACCATGTTCATCAGTAACCAACAATACTGTATATACCGTTATAAACAGAACCATGTCCATCAGTAACAAACAATACTGTATAAACCGTTATAAACAGAACCATGTTCATCAGTAATCAACAATACTGTATATACCGTTATAAACAGAACCATGTTCATCAGTAACCAACAATACCGTATATACCGTTATAAATAGAACCATGTCCATCAGTAACTAACAATAA
>NW_018407637.1:4088-4240 GCF_002113885.1 Mizuhopecten yessoensis | reverse complement strand
TCTACCTTAACCTCAGTTCATTAGGAGCTATGTCAATATATCTACTTTATCCTCAGTTCATTAGGAGCTATGTCAATATATCTACCTTAACCTCAGTTCATTAGGAGCTATGTCAATATATCTACCTTAACCTCAGTTCATTAGGANCTATA
>NW_018407637.1:0-532 GCF_002113885.1 Mizuhopecten yessoensis | reverse complement strand
AATATATCTACCTTAACCTCAGTTCATTAGGAGCTATGTCAATATGTCTGATGCTATTTATGCTTGTACTTAGATAGGAGGCAATTCTTAACGAAAAACAACCATTGAAACATGACACAACATCCATATCATCTGAAAGACTGATTATTTCTTACTTAAACTATACAACATTATATAATAAGTGAAAAAAGATCTGTACATGGAGTTGTTCTACCAACTGTATATAAAACAACGACTAATAAATCAACCATACACATCATGTATACAGAATAGTAACTAGTTATAAATCTAAACATATACAACATGTATACAGAATAGTAGCTAGTAATAAATCTAAACATAAACATCATGTCTACAGAATAGTAACTAGTAATAAATCTAAACATATACAACATGTATACAGAATAGTAACTAGTGATAAATCTAAACATATGCATCATGTATACAGAATAGTAACTAGTAATATATCTAAACATATAGATCATGAATACAGAATAGTAACTAGTGATAAATCTAAACATACACATCATGT
>NW_018407636.1:4550-5066 GCF_002113885.1 Mizuhopecten yessoensis | reverse complement strand
AAGCAACAGTAACAAAAGTAGGGACAAGACAAAAACAAAACAACAGTAACAAAAGTAAAGACGAGCAACAAACATAACAACAGTCACAAAAGTAAGGACGAGCAAAAAACAAAGCAACAGTAACAAAGTTAAGGCCGAGACACAAACAAAGCAACAGTCACAAAAGTAAGGACGAGCAAAATACAAAGCAACTGTAACAAAAGTAATGACGAGACACAAACAAAGCAACAGTTGCAAAAATAAGGACGTGTAACAGACAAAACAGCTGTCACAAAAGTAAAGACGAGCAAGAAACAAAACAACTTTTACTAAAGAAAGGACGAGCAAAAAACAAAGCAACAGTAACAAAAGAAGGGACAAGACAAAAACAAAACAACAGTAACAAAAGTAAAGACGAGCAACAAACAAAACAACTTTTACTAAAGTAAGGACGAGCAAAAAACAAGCCAACAGTAACAAAAGTAAGGACGAGAAACAAACAAAGCAACAGTTACAAAAGTAAGGACGAGAAACAAT
>NW_018407636.1:0-532 GCF_002113885.1 Mizuhopecten yessoensis | reverse complement strand
CGTAAGGACAAGAGACAAACAAAGCAACAGTCACAAAAGTAAGGAAGAGTAACAGACAAAACAGCAGTCACAAAAGTAAGGACGAGCAAGAAACATAACACCAGTCCCAAAAGTAATGACGAGCAAGAAAAAATCCAAAGTCAAAAAAGGTAAGGACGAGAAACAAACAAAGCACCAGTTACAAAGTAAGGACGAGACACAAACAAAGCAACAGTTACAAAAATAAGGACGTGTAACAGACAAAACAGTAGTCCCAAAAGTAAGGACGAGAAACAAACAAAGCAACAGTAACAAAGTAAGGACAAGACACAAACAAAACAACAGTCACAAAAGAAAGGACGTGTAACAGACAAAACAGTAGTCCCAAAAGTAAGGACGAGAAACAAACAAAGCACCAGTTACAAAGTAAGGACGAGACACAAACAAAGCAACAGTAACAAAGTAAGGACAAGACACAAACAAAGCAACAGTCACAAAAGTAAGGACGTGTAACAGACAAAACAGCAGTCACAAAAGTAAGGACGAGACACAA
>NW_018407635.1:126064-186044 GCF_002113885.1 Mizuhopecten yessoensis | reverse complement strand
TTGTTTCCATTGCCGGCATTGGTGTTTTCAACCGATGTGCATTTTTTACGATATTGCAAACCTTGGTTTTGTTTTCGTTGTAATAAAAGTGTTTTTTATTTTGATTTTAATTTTGCACATAAAGTTACAATGACATTATCAAATCTCACAATGCCCAGCGATATTTCAGCAGCCGTCATGTTTATTTACATTGGATTTTGTAGTTCTGGTCAGTGTTGTAATTAATACGCTAAGAATTGTGTCTCGTGCGGCATGGTAATTATGGCTCGTGCGGCATGGTTACACTCGGCACTCCTCGTATTGGTGTTATGTCCCCTTATTTGTCGGCCGCCAGGATCGCGTAGTACTTCCGTCATCAGGAGTTAAAAATTGGCGGTACGATACGAATATGCTGTGTGAAAAGCTTAATTAAAAGGTATTGTGATGGTTTTGTGTGATCGGATGGGAATAAAAGACATAACTAAAGAGATTTGATGCGAAGGATAAGACCTGACAGCCCAAGATAAGTACGAAATCGAGTTTGAAAGTGGAAGTGCAGTCGGCTTCACCTCAAAACAAAATGGCGGCTGTCGTACCTTTATGATTTATTAGTATGAGGGGGTGTGATATCTAGTGGGTGCGATTATATCACATATATTCCAGAACCCGAGCACCTGTGGTCAATAAAGAAAAAAACTAGTACCTTGACATTGTCCTTGATGCTTTAGCAGCTCGTGTTGATAGCTTCACCTAGGCGAACCGTTGGGTTTTGTTTGCAGTCACCTGGCGCCTGTTATATACGGTGATAACATGCCACTTCACACACACCCACACTACACACGAATCACCGAAACGGACCGAAACGGACCGAAACTAAACCGAAACGGAGTCGAAATGGAAACCATAAGCTATTTAAAGGGAATTCAATACAGTTTAGATTGTGTGTGAACAAAACGGACCCCGATCGGAACCGAAACGAAATTGTAAATGGTTTTTTTTTGTGTAAATTTGAGCTGTGTTTCTTTATTTGTCGTGTAGGCCTATATATTGTGTATATTATATATGCCAAATACATACAATAATGCATGTATCTATGTTATATAAATATGAGCACATGACTAGATCTTCATACATTAGAAAGGCAATTATATCATAATGCAGTGACGAGACATCGCATTTTTTTATACGTTACGTTAGTTTTCCCCTTTTATTAATTTGTTCTCCGTTGGATTTCTTGGCTCATTTTGATATTATTTTCAATTTATTAAACGCTTAAAATATTGATAAAGTTGTCCATTTAAATGAGCAATCCATACTTATCACAGCATAAAAAATACTTGTAGCGGTATAGACACACTGTTAAATTTTGTGTAAATGGTTCTAAGATTTATAAATGTATAATTATATCAACATTTTCAACATAATTGTGTTCTATTTGTGTACCGAATTGTTTTAAATGGGTTAGTTGTCTTTTCCCTCTTTTTATATTATTTTAATTTTGTCTGGAGAATGTGAAATTATGGCACATTTAAATATCATACATTATTCAATTATGTAACACAACATGAATTGACATCAATGGCTAAATGTATTACCGATATTAATGACATAATTAATTTACAATACTAATGTCCATCCTGTTCCACCATGTATTATTGTCACCCATATTTGTATATATGTATTATCTACACTGTATTGTTTATGAGAACAAAACAATTGTCTTACGGGACCGAAACGAAAGGCATACGATTATTCCAAGCGAATTGAATTCATTTGAAAACAGAAAACACTTTTGAATATGTGACCGTTTAAACATTTCATCAGTCTTTGTGACCGAAACGGACGTAAACGGAACCTTAACGTAACAAAAAAAGGAATATATGAAGTTATTTAACGCGAAGTAAACCCAAGAGAATAATGTGTTTGACCGTGTATAACGACAGAAAAAAATGTATGCAGTTATTTTAAAGGATATTCAATATACATTTGATCACTGCGTTTAGCCAAAACGGACAAAAACGAAAAAAGGAAAGAAACACTAAGTTTTTTTAAAGGGGTATCAATTACATTTGAATACGGTGAGTGACCGAAACGGACCAAAACGGCACCAAGAAGAAATACATTTTGTTATTTAAAGCGAATTAAAACACTTTTGAATAATGCATATATATGTGTGTGACCGTTTAAAACGAACAGAACCAAAAATGAGCCGAAAAGAAACGTATTTTAGTTTAAACATATTCTATTAAAAAATAATTGCAAAAGGAGTGGGCACAAGTTATCGCAACTTATAATCGAAACTTATACTAGAAACATATGAAGTTTTTTTAAAGGGTATTAAATATATACATATTATCACTGTGTGCGACCGAAACGGACGTAAACGGAACCGCAACGGTTCCAGAAAACGAAATAGCCGAAGTTATTTAACGCGAAGTAAACACATGTGAATAATGCGTGAGACAGTTTAAACCGAACAGAAACAAAACGGAATAGAAAATAAATGAAGTTATTTTAAAGGGTATTCAATATTTGATTAAGTAATTTTACCAAAAGGGACGAGACTAAACCGATGACGAAAAAACATCAATTACATCACAGGGGTTCGTTATAAATGTCTGAAATGCACATATGCTACATGTATATATACTGATATGGGTCACAGCACAAAAAAGTTTATGTGTGTTGTGACCCATATCAGTATAGCATTTGTGTATTTCAGACATTTTTTACGAACCATCTTATGTGCGCTGTGACCCATATCGGTGTTAGTATATCATATGTGTATTTCAGACATTTGTAACGAACCCCATTGACTACATGCATACAGTGGAGGTCACATTATCTGTTTAATTTTCGTCAAACAAATGACCTGTACGATATGTGTCGTCGCGGCTGAAGTATAACCGAGTTTCCTCTGACCCTGACATTAAATTTAAGACATGTTGACAAGATAGATGTGCAGTTTAGGAAGAGTGGTGAGCCTCCGACAGCGTCTATGCAGTTAACAACAAAAACTGGTATAACACAACACGTACCTCACATATATCAATAAATGGTTTATTTATTTATCTTAAACCGACCAAATTAGCATCGATAACTGCTATATTCCATCAGTAGAGTCTACGGTTTTCGATTGTTCAAACTTCCCCACCTGAGCGACGACGTTTTGTATTCATGGGAATGACTAGTCACCAAGCTGTCTGATCCGGACCAAAAATCGAATGGTAATATTTATGAAGAAGAATTCAGGACTGTCTCTTTTTGTTGATTGGTCACTTTTCAAAAATGGCCGCGGTAAATTTGATGAGCTGACGTCAGGTCGTCTGAACGTTTGTACCAAGCGGCAATATATAAGGAATAAGCATGTTCATGATAAAGACTTTTTAAAAATGGACGCCGCGATCGGTTTGACGAGTAGACGTCCGGATAAAATATGGAATTTCTCTAAAAGTAAGAATGTGACATAGGTCTCACTATTTTTTCACTATTAAAGTTGTTCTTCATCCGACACAGTTGGAATTTTGAAAATATCTCGTTTGTAATTTTTTTATGAATATTATATATTTTATGTCTAATAATTATTAATCTTTCAATAGCTTCCGCCGCGATCTTGTCCGGACGTTTTCTCAAAGATTACTTGACAGAACTTAATGACACTTTGCAAACATATCGATGAGCATGAGGGGAGTTGCACATGTTTTTTTTATATTCCGATCGGAACAAAAACATGGCCGCCATGAATATTTTTAGGAATTTAGGAATTTAAAAGTTCTAAAGGTGTTCGCTAAGGCTGTCCAGTTGGTCCTATCCTATTTTACATGTTTTACAGTTATTTTCAATGCATTCCAATGAGGGTGTATTACGGTACTGCGAACTCAATTATAACATCCGTTGTCTTATTTGACAAAATCGCCGCCATATACTGGTTTCTGATTGGTCAAAACTTAGTTATTGTTCGATTTCGTTCATATTTTGTATGTATGTGTATTATAGCATTGTGAACTCAACCGTGACATCCGTTTTCTAATTTGATAAAATGACCGCCATATACTGGCTTCTGATTGGTCAAAACTCAGTTATTGTTCGATTTCGTTCAAATTTGGTATGTATGTGTATTTTGGCATTGCAAACTCGACTGCGACATCCGTTTTCTGATTAATCAAAATGACTGCCATATAATTTGTTCTCATTTGTCGAAATTTAGATATTGTTCGATTTTGATGAACATTGGTATATTGGTGTTTTAGGAGAGAGCAAATTAAGGTAATAGGATTTTGTCACCATTTCTCAGTAGAATTTCTTCAAGTTTTGTAGTTATATTGCTTTAAAGTAAAGAAAATTTTCTGCCACAAAAACAATATAGGTTGTCAGAATTTTAAGGATTTTAAATGGAAATTTATGTAAAAAGGAGTGAATTTTGAAAAAAAAAGGAAAGACACAATATTTTTACAAAATAATGTCAATAAAAATGATACTGACATATATCAGTATTGCATTAATGTATATCAATTTAATAAATGCTGAAATTGTGTAAAATTAATTCTCTATACACGATATAAAAATTGACATTTTATAATAAAACCATATACACAGTAATTGCAGGTAAGAGTTATCGTTCTTGAAAAACTTCACAGTAGCCGGTTTCCTGAAGTACAGAAAAATGGACACATGTGACTCATTGATAAAAAAAACCACTGAATTAATGCCTGGATTGCTTTGAACTACTTTTATATTGAGAGAACACACTGTTCTGTCAATATAAACATACAATATTCATCAATTTAATATTAAACATTAGAATTTGCGGAAATTGTAATGCTGTCTCCCTACATTGGTTATTCAACTAGGGATGTACTTCCTGTTTCCTTTTATCAATACACTCCAATGACCTTAAACCGCATAGGTTTCATTGCCACAGTAAACAAACGGAGGCTTTTGAATGGTCGAAATTTAGATATTGTTCGATTTTTATGAAAATTGAATTATAGGGGTATTGGGGGACTGCAAATGCATCCGCATATGTTTCATTGCCATGTCAACCACACGCAGGCTTCTGATTGGTCGACATTTAGATATTTTTTGTTTCCACTCCAAGTTTGCAGAGGATGTAGAAATGACTTTAGGTTGCAGAAAAGGACAGCCTATTATTATGCAGGTTTCGGGGATATGGAAAGTTTACCATTGGGTGCAGAATTTGAGGTCGCTGCAAAACATCAGTTCAGACTCAAAATCTACACCTCTCGGCATACTTTCTTCCCCTATACCACTTGTAATTTAGGTACTCTGAAATATAATTTTACTTGGCATATACAGTATTTTTCTACACATTTTACGATTCTCTTTTCATGTTTTATCACGGGGAGAACTATTTTGGAGTTAGTGTCAATTTGTTAGCGAAAAATACCTAATTTAGAGGAAAACAAGTGACTTGCATTATAAATAGATATCTTGACGTATAGTGCATATGTTAATCATTTATGATATGTAACGTCCCTTTTCTTTATGACAACCTCTGTTACTATAATATACGGTTCGTGATCAGAGTGAGCGTACGCATATGCCCGAACTCTGTCAAAGAATTGGTCAAGGATGTTCTGTTTATCTTCCTCAGTTCGGGAAGAGGACAATCCTCCCAGTATCACGTGGTGCATCCATGAACTAACCGAGTTAACTATTCGGCGGGAATATTCTCGTTTTTCCGTCTCGTCTGTAATGTAGCAAAAATATATAACATAACCTGTGCATATTTTGTTTATCTTATTGTTTCATAGTTATGTTTGTTAATCGACAGTAACACCCTCTTAAGAACTCTATGATAAATTACCTGGATAGATTATCAATGTTTACCAATAATTAGCTAAGGATTTCTACCGGAGACCGGAATCAATCTACGCAGAAACAGTATTGACAGATTTGCATTTGCTTTATTCACTTTATCACGGTTTCACTTCCGGTCCTTTTTTGTGTTTATGATTTTTTGATTCGGTTAAGATTTCATCTCATTTCCTTTTTGATATTCAAAGTATCGAAATATTCTACTTACAGTTATTTAATGCACCAAACGTGTCTCAACTTTATCAACTATATCAAACGTCGGATGATGCAGAAAATGTTTCATGGTCTTCAACGAAACCAACTCCAGTCCGAGTGATTGTACTTATGGGAGTGCACTAGTGAAAGGTTCTTTAAGACCAGGGCCCGTACTCATGAAACCGTTCTCATGCTTAAGCATGGATTCTGAATACAATGTTCTATGTTCTTTTTCACTAATTTAAAACGCAGAGATAAAGGCTTTGGGCTCAAGTCAATTTAAAAATCCTCAGTGTACGTTGGTATCAATTGTGCTTAAATACCTTCCATGAGATCACCATCTTTGATTTTAGCCGATGATGGCTTCCAGATATCTAAGCGCACAGACATCATGGTAGGTTATAAATCCTATTTCTGAAACTGCTGAGACATGCTAGGAGCCATAACATCAAGTATCATACATGTAAGGAAAATATGGAAGTTGGAAGTAGAAAGAATTATAAAGATCATAAATATTGCAATGAGTGTAGTCCGCTTTAAAAGGAAATCCCCAATTCTACAGAGGGTTCCCATGTAAGTCGCCTCTTAGATACATGTATTGGGGGGACAGCAGGCGAATTATTTTTTCGATTCCCGACCTGCAGGGTTTGTGTAGGCCAAACAAACTTGATATTTATAATTCAAAAACATCTGTTTTGTTAAATAAATAAACATATTGTATAAAATGTTTTCTATCTATGCTTACCCTTCCACCAGAACCCCTGTTATTTTTTCAATGGTGTCCATGTTACTTTTTTCCTTTTATTCATTTTTTGTCCGTGGTCTTCTGAAGAGAATCACTATATATACTTTCCCCTTCAATCACATCTAAGAAATAATTCATTGTTATACTGTATATACTTTTTTTTTTCTTGTTTTCGTCCCTATGTTACCCCTGTAAGTCGGGTTTCAAGAAAGCAATGTACCTGCTGTTACCCTCTGCTATAATTCAATTCAAATAAACAATCACAAATGAAGAACTCAACAAACAGCTGATTATCGTATAAGCGTATCTTCTATATACGATACATATACTTTAAAACACAGAAGAGCAGACGTCTCCCTCGAAATGACAGAGGCATAACACCAGACAAAGAAAGCCATGCATAAATTGCAGAACAAATATTTTTGTAATTGGTGCGAACATAATGAAGGCTTTATTGATACTAGTAACAAAACAATTGGTAAACAACGTCATATCGTTCAAGTTAATTACCCATGTTCATTTTCTAAACTTTTAATTGCATACATGTAAGCGGCAGGTCATCATGTTTTAAAATTTATCAGATTCAGATTCTTTATTAACATAGAGCCGTACGACTCAAAGGCACAAGAACCATGCTAATAAATATATAATACAAGTACACAAGAATACAAAAATGTAAGTTTAATACAAAAAAAATGCATAAATACAAGCAAATACATAAATACATACATAATCAAGACTGTGATAACTAAATTGCCTTCCTCGCTTGGGCGAACGCTCATAATTAAAGCCAGATGTGAGGTAGTGCCAAGCAAGGCGCTACGAATTAAAAGGTAGAAAAGAAAGAAGTAGAGAAAAATAAAGTAGAGAGAAAGATAAAGATTCAACATCTTGCAATTGGTGCAGCATATTTATTTCTATCTCTATTTTTTTGTCCCCAAGTAGAGGGCACAAAAATAAATCCCAAATTGTGCAGGGGTATGAAATTACAATGCTGAGCGTTCTGACTAACAGAAGAGGTCATATTCAGCAGTATTACTGAGCAAATTATTAAAAATGCAGTTGACAATGTTTTATTGTAGTGGTATGCAGTTAAAAGGTCTGACGTCTCCGCCTCTGTCAGGGAAAATCCACTCAATCTCTCACAAGCATTATCCCAATACCAACCTCCAGCAAGTAGCAGGCGATTTTGATGTTAAATTATGCAGTCTACTCACTCTGAAATACGTGTGTTTCTATGGAAAGAAGGGGCGGGGCCAAATTGGGGAAATCATTTTTTTTTTCAATTACAATCAGACTTGATTTTTTTTAAAGTGTATTTGGGCCAAGGAGACTCAAAGTTGTATAAATGAAGGGTGTGGTCCACCTGGGGGAAGAGACGCGGGGCCAAAAAGGAGAAACATTGATGAATTTCTAAAGTCCTTCTCCTTGATTACTGGGATTTTAACCTTATAAGTCTAAAATATCCTTGGGCCAAGTAAGGGACACGGCGTTGTATAAATAAAGAGTTCCCTTCCTGGGGGAAATGGCAGGGCCTAATAGGGAAATATATTAATTAGGCTCTTGTATTTGAAGAATTGCTCGACATAAAGAGACAAACACTATCATGACATATCATTGACCCTTCGGTCTGGCCACATCCCTAGGGACCTTGATTTCTGTGCCATAATTTGGAAACGGTTGATATCCCCATCCCAAAATAATTTTATATACAATTGATGGGCATAAAGAGACGAATGTAGTCATGATAAATTATTAGAATTGACCCCGGGGTCTGCCCCACCCGTGAAGACTTAAACTCTGATTCATAACTTTGAAACAGTTGAGGTCACCTCCCCAAAACTATATATACAATTGCTGGGCATGAATATACAAATGCAGTCATGATATTTGAATTGACCCTGGGGGCTTGCCACAACCCTAGGGACCTAGTTTCTGAGTCACAACTTGGAAACAATTGAGATCCCCACCCCATAACCAGACATACACTTGCTTGACATGACAAATCAAATACAGATATGCTACAAGGTTTGGCCTTGAGGTCTGGTCCTATCCCTGGGATTTCATTAAAAACAATATTTTGCCATGATTGCTTAGATATCCAGGTGAGCGATACACGCCCTCTGTGCCTCTTGTTTATCAAAACGTGAAGACCAGCCTCAATGCATAGCGTGTCAGGAACCATTTACAGTAAAGCACTTTTTACTAGATTGTATCGACTTCAGTCAACTCGAGAACATTTTATAATAACATTACATGTCTTAAATCTCTTTTCGAAAACAGAACTGTCTCTTCAATTTTAGGCTTTCTGAATTCTGTTTGTCTTTTTGATAAAATTTGAGTCACCATTTGTTGGCCTTTACTGTGTTGATGGGTTGGTAATAATGATAATAATAATAATTGTCAGAACGTGCACTTTCAATCTATTAAGAATAACAATAAAAATGCTTGACAACAAAAAGTTTGACAATGGCAAATTGCCGAGACCCTGAGTGTAAATAGCTGTAAATTAAGATGTTTGTTTATACCAATATTAGAAGAGAACCGTAACTAGCACGCAAATCGTCGAAATGGCAAATGCAACAAAAGATTTATTAGACATTTTACTCTTATTCCTCTATCCTAAATTAAATTCGGTTGAAGAGTCCCCGCCATGTGCGAATCAGCTAATGGACTATTTTTAGTAATTGTTACCTTGACCTTGAAAATTCTTTAAATCCCTGTTGCACATAATGTACCACAATGTCAAATCTAGAATCTGCATTACCATGTCAATTTTTAAACAAAAATTGGATTCCGAGATTCGGCCCATATCCTCACAGTGTATTTTTGGTAGATGACCTTGACATAAAAATGTTTTAACGCTCTTTTGCACATCTGCATACAAGAGGCCCAATTTGCCTGAATCGCTTACCTGGTATTAATCTCAAAATTGACATCTTAAAAGTGGACTAAAATACAGCTACAACCAAATATCAGTGTTTCATTCATAAGAATGTTTTTAAACATATGACGCCTGTGACCTTAAAAGTCAAACAAGGACATTAAGTTAAGCAGAGTTTATAGCCTTCCATCCCAGCATGCTTCTGGCCAAATATAATTACGCTGGACATTTTGGTTATTCAAAACAGGTCATTTAAGATTTAAATATGTTTGGCCCTTGTGCCCTTGAATATGGGCAAAGGTCAATTATTTGAACAAACTTGGTACCCTTTCATACCAGCATGTTAGTGGCCAAATATCATTACCCTTGGCCTTTTGCTTATTGAACTGGAACTCGGTCTAGGAATGATCAACTCATTGTCCTGACAAACTTAACATAACGTTATACTTAGATATTTTTTACTTTGGTAATTATGACGAATACAGAGACAAACTTTCTAAAATTGACTGGGACAGTATTTTAGTTGGTAATGATGTCGACGACAAAACAGAAATATTTACAGATGTTTTACTCAATATCGCAAGGGAGTGTATAAGAACCAACGATCCTGCATCGATGAATACTATCATTAGGAAGTTGATAAGAAAAAGGAAATATCTTCATCGCAAACTTTAGAAATCTCAGAATTGTGATGACTGGGTAAATCTCAGAATGGTGATGACTGGGTAAATTTCAAGAAAATCCGAAATACTTGTGTAAATGTCATACGTAATTCAAAAAGGAAATATTTTAACAAACTCAGCCTCAAACTTAAACAGAATAGTAACGTAACAAAAGTGATAAGGAATGGTGGAAAATTGTCAATCGCTTTATGTCTAACACTAGTAGAAAAAGCGATATATACCTCCGATTTTAATTAACAATGACATAATACACGACGATCAAGAAATAACCAATGCTTTCAACATTTACTTTAGCTCGCAAGCTACAATTGATGACACAAATATTGACCCCCCCCCCCCCCCCCCCCCCCCTTATCTACAACAGCCTCACACTCTCTGACATTGGTTATATCTCGTCAAGACGTTCTTGATGTTATACATAATCTTGACTGCAAGAAAGCCGTTGGCAACTCCTGACCTTATACATCCTCGTTTGATCAAGGAAACTGCTGATATTCTAAGTTATCCTCTTCAATCTTTATTTAACTACTCTCTTACTGATTGCATGTTCCCGTCCCTATGGAAGAGGGCCAACGTCACAACGTCACACCTGTGTTCAAAAAATACGACTCATCCGTCCTAAGCAACTACCGTCCCATATCTTTATAATGTATTATTGGCAAAATGATGGAAATGTGCGTATACAAATATGTTAACAATTATTTAATTGACAATTCTCTTTTGTCTCCTTATCAGTTTGGCTTTAGATCCGGCGATTCCACTACAAACCAACTTATATCTATTTCTAACGACACCTATTCTGCTCTAGACAAAGATGAAGAAAACAGAATGGTTTTCTGTGACATTAGCAAAGCGTTCGACCGAGTGTGGCATCGTGGTCTTCTTTCTAAACTCGAAAACTTTGGCATAACAGGAAATATACTTACTTGGTTCTCAAATTATTTATATAATCGGTCTCAACGAGTTGTTATTAATGGTAAACAGTCTGATTTAGCATCTACTACAACCGGGGTACCCCTGGGGTCAATTTTAGGTCCATCGCTGTTTTTATTTTTCATTAATTAGATTACAATCTAATCTTAGATTACAATCTAAAATAAATCCATGATTGGTCTTAAAAATGGCTTGATAACTTTAACCCTAACAAAACAGTGACAAAGATTGTAAGTAAGAAAATTAATAAACCAACTCATTTCTCGTTACTATACTGTAGAACCCAGCTTCACCATGATTCTTTCTTACTCTCTTCTATTGACCTATGAAATGCATTCCCGATAACATATAAAGCCTAACACGTCGATTAATAATCTTAAAAAGCTATTGAATGCTGAAATTCATCTTGTTCCGCTTTATTATTACTACTGCAGAAGTAGATTCGGCCAAATCCATCATGCACGATTAAGGATGAACTGTAGACGAAAACTAGTTGGTAGTCTCATGTGTACTTGCAATCATTCTGCTGAAACTACCGAACACTTCCTCCTCCTCTTCTGTCCGAAATACCAACAATTAAGAGTACAATGCTTCAGAGGCCTTCCTCAATCTTCGTCTGTACGGAAATCCGGATATGCCAGTTAAATATAATGAGAATATTTTCGACTGTGTCCAACATTTCATTAACCAGTCGAAACGATTTTAAGTTTGAAGTTGTCAATTTTGATTACACGTATGTTTACATGTGGTACATAATGGGACTTAACTGGTACGGCCCGTGTATGTCACGACACGTCAGTATGGATATTTACATTTACATTTACATTGTGTACGTCGTAGTTACCAATAATGGCATGACACGACGGGAGAGAGAGAATATGTTACTTATATTGGATGTCTTTAAAAGGGCTAATATAAATCCCTCTACGCTTTCTGCGCACACTACTATATCATCCAGTTAGTTCCACTCAAGCGATGTTTTGATGAAGAATGAGTTCTTGTATGCTTCCTGTTTGTATCCTGGGATGATTAATGGCCCCGAGTTGTTGACAATGTTCCTGTTTAATGTTGCTGATGTTTCATAGTTCACATAACGCGCTGTGTTTGTTTTCGCGTCCTTCCAGAGTGCTGGATTATCTGATCTGGGGTAGGGCTGATATTAACCCCTTAACTACTTTGTACATGAATACTAGCCGCTGTGATTTCCTTCTGTGTTGTAAGGTTGGTAGTTTTAGGTGTTGTAGCATTTCTGTGACACATCCTAGCTTCATCCCGACTTTTGTAATTCCCAGTAATTAGGCGAGCTGATATATATATAGATCATACTTTTAATATTTCAAATTACACCAGGTTGTTGTTCACCATTGGATGTCGGAATACTCAGGGGTCAGAATTGAAAGTTTTCACTATCGCAATTAATGTATGGTGTGTCGAATACCTCAGTGACATGTACAGTCCTCGACATGTGTCTATATAAATCCAAAATATACTCCAATCAGTTTTTCCTCCCATAGTGAAGTAGAATGTATTTTACTCCCATATATATTTTACCCCCAACAATAATTTCTTTAAACCCTTTTGCACCTCTTTCCCTTCTTCCTCCCCCATCCTCTTCTTTTCCATTTATGCTTATAGGTATATCTGGATATATGCATAATATTCGTGAGTGCCGTCCAATCGCCGTTTTACAAACAAAGGAGACGGATTAAAATAAGTACTTTGTACTTGTTTTTCGAATCCTATATGTATATCATGTTTGCATTACTGGAATATGATATCGATAATAAAATAAAGTTTAAACTAACGTTATTTTGTACTGATATGTTGAACACGGCGTACATTTTTTTTTAAATCTGCAGTTATTCCCCTTTACTTGAAACTCTTCATGCATCTTTGACAGCAATCGTATTTTCGCGTTTACGGAAAGTGCCGACGATTCCCGATTGGGTCCCGATATGGTAATGAGATTACTCCCGAGGTATTTCTCGTTTACGGAAAGTGCCGACGGTTCCCGATTGTGTTGACAGTTGTGTTAGTGCATCCGTGACCCTCACAGACACAGCTACAATTTTATCCAATTTTAGCCAAAATCCTGAACATAAAATGGATAACGAAGAAGAAGATGATTTGAAGAAGAGACCTTCAGGTAACAAAAGCAAACACAGTTGGGATTTTGAAACAATGCATTTGAACTCATTTCCTGTCACTGCCCATCGCTAATTTCAGGACGCAATAATCAAATATCGATTGCTTTATTTACAGCTGTAGCTATATTGTTCTGGCCTCTGGCTTCGGTAGACATCTGAAATAAAATTGAGTTTTAGAGATAATGTAGATATGTTTATCCTTTCTGAGAAATAAATGTATGGCTACGTGAACGACACCGCTGATATATATAGTAACGTTATTTCAATAGTACAAAAGAGGGTAAACAAATATAGCCAGACATCGTCTGCATATTCTGTAATGCTCTAGAATATTGATGCCATGAAAATATACAGTATCTATATATAGTATAACGTATAGGTGATTCTCAGGGAAACATTCATATAATGCTCCTCTTCAAATTTCTTACTTTTCAACCATGAAAATATTTAAAGGACATCTTTTTCAAAAATGCCTCTCTCAAGTGCCCCCCCCCCCCAAGTTTCTCTGAAAAATAACAGTAGTTGTTAATATTTTGTGTATTCTGACTGACTTGTTGTATGTAGAGGACATCCGGGTAAATACAGACAGGCGGGCAAATACGGACAGTTCTAATATATATGAATCATACATAATCCATTACATATGATATTAAATCAAACTCTGTTCATGCTAGACGTAGATCGTTTAACTGGTATGGATTTTGGTCTTCATTGGCGGACAATAACCGGAATATCCCAATCCATAGTCTAAAAATAGCAATGGCATGTCTGATAATATTCGTCGTCATGCAAGCACCTGCGACACGTCCGGAAACTTGATTTTCGGAATCGATGTCCGAAAGATAAGCCATGATTAGAGACAACTGTTATGTTACAATTATCTTCACAATAACCCAATAGTTATCCTTTATATTGTACTCTTAATGTTGTTACTTATAGATATATTAGATTGCAGTAGTTTATAAATATGAAAATTTAAGGAAGAACTATTGTGTCTGAAGCGTCCGTTATTTCCCCCAGCATTTTTTTGGGCAGGTAAATACGGACAGTTCTTAATTGATCAATTAACTTACTGATATTGTTTTGACTCTGGTTTTCAAAATGAGGATTTTATGTTGATTTCTTTTAGCAAGCAAAACATCTGGTATTAGAATTAACACAATTATACACCTTATTAGACTGACAAACTTACATTTTGGACTCGCCAATATAAAAAAAAAAAACTATAGCAGTGGAATGTCATTGCGAAAAGTCCTTGGTTGGGGGGAAGGGGGGCAGTTACAAACTGCCCCGGAATGATGTTGTATGCTGACAGGACAAGAGCATGAACTTAGAGCAGAACATGTAGGAATCCCTGGCGAAACATTGTGACCAGTTTCTATGGTTTTATTGGGCGAGTGCATGATTAGAGTAGTGTGTCCGTAATTACCCGACACATGTCCGTAATTACCCGACACGTGTCCGTAATTACCCTTCATGTGTCCGTATCACAATGGATTTCTATAAATTCTGTGATTTGGTTTATATTTTAGTGTTCATTTTACCGAACTGAATCAAAAGCATAACTAAAAATAAAAACAGGTAGGGACCTTCATTCTAACTGTACCAAGGAGCGTGTATTAGCAGTCATCATTTGAAAAGTGTCCGTATTTACCCGGATGTCCCCTAGTAGTTAGTGAGTATAAGTGACAAAGCACAGCTTAGTAACAAAACATATGATATACAAACAGTGTTGCGAATTGGTTGAAATTTTATGATTGATCATCGGTTACCCATAACAACATGTAGCTGATCATGATCGATTAATAATTGCTTTTGAGAAATAAATCAGGATATCTGTTGTGTTATTGCGAGACCAAAATTGTAAGAATCACCTCCCTTCAAATACTGAATCACAAATTTATAGTCCGAAGCAGCCATGCATGTGTAAAAGAAGTGCATTGATTAGGTTGCCTTACAAGCGTCAGCTGTAGGGAATTTCCCTTTAGCTCAGTGGTAGAGCATCGGGCTGAAGAGCCAATGGCCTCCGGTTGGAGGCCCAGCGACGGCACTATCTTTATCACTTCTTGTCCTATTACACAAACAATGTAAATCAGAGAACTACTTGTTAGCAAGCAAGCAAACAACAATCCATACACAGACAGACGCACGCAAACAAATATAGCACAATAGAAATTTAGTGTAAATAAGTGGCGTGTATGCCTAGTATAGCATAAGTTAAAAGAAAACACTATCATTTATTAAGTTAAGAGAAAAAGCTAAACATAAATTGAAATAAAAACCACAAAAGCTAGACATTTACTCCACACATATAGCACAACTACATAACTGGCCATCCCAGGTACGCAACATACAGCCTGCAGAAGGTAAATAGTTATAGTTCTCAGCACACTTCAGTTCATTAGACTGGCTGTTCTATACTCTGGCGGCCTCAATACGACATGCCATCTTTCCATACCTTGTGGTTCTAGCCCTTTGCACTGTAACGTGGGGGTTTTTCTGAAATTTTATAAGACATTATTTTTCTCCACAAGGTCACTGATAAAATCTGGTGCTATCTTATTTTAAATCTTTTATACTTCTTTAGCCATCGTCTTCAGCCTATATGTCTAGAATGTTTTGTTTCAAAAGTTTTCAATAAAGCGTGTGGCTCTTCGAATTCCTGAACTTTCTCCATCTTCCTGGTTTTTGCAATGCAAGGTTACACTAACAGAAGTGCCAAGCCAATCAGGGCAGTCATTAAAATTGGACAAGATAAAATATTTAAAAATAGTAATTTTGCCCTTTTTCTTTTAGATTAGTGCCAATTCTTTTTAACACACAACTGTTTGGAGGCTTATACATGCAGAACCTGTTGTGGATTATATTTTGTTTATTTCGTCTCTGTGATCAATGTTTTCATAATAGTACGGCAAGGTATACTTTTCTTTTCAAAAGTAATGTATCAAAACTTATAAATAGTTATGCTAGAAAAATCAGTTTTTATACGCCCGTCGAAGACGGGGACGTATTATGTTATCACGCGGGCGGGCGGGCATGCGAACAATGTCCGCTCGATATCTCGAGTAATTATTAACGGATTAACTTCAAACTTCACAACAAGGTTAATTACCATGAAAGCTCAGACAAGTTCGATAACCACCATCATCCGACCATAATTTGTGGAGTTATGCCCCTTTATGGACTTTGCCGAAACAGTGTCCGCTCGATATCTCGAGTAATTATTAACGGATTAACTTCAAACTTCACAACAAGGTTAATTACCATGAAACCTCGGACAAGTTCGATAACCGCCATTATCCGACCGTAATTATTGGAGTTATTCCCCTTGGTTTCATTAATGCGATGCATGTGTTCGATGATGTTGTATTGCACTCATTGATCTACCAGTTATGTTGAATGATTTCTCTTTTCATATCAATTACTCACAAATACTTCATATATTTCAATCATACAAACAACTGCTCATTCAATGTGTGACTGGCGTATTATATACCGCTCGCGGTAACCTTGTTAATGCATGGTGTCATTTTGTCGGCAGTAATACAGGGATCCTTGTCAGTATATATATATATATAGCACTATGTAGGGAGATGGACTAGATTAATCATTCCATTAACTTAACCTTGGGATCTTGCCACAGCACACTGCCAGTAGATCATGATCATAGACTGTTACCTTCATGGGCTGACCATGTACATGTATATATTACCTGTAAATAGAATAAAATATACAGTTACAGTTTGAATTATGTATTGATTTCTGATTTTCTGTACACAATGTATCTGATTATTACCGTAACACGAATCTCATCTCTGAAATCTCATTTGGAACCTAAGTAGGTTAAGTTCATGGAATTGGAAATTAAAATGAGCTTTCTTCCGAAAGCGAAATTTGATATAGATTCCATGAACTTAACTTCTACTTATGGTTCAATTGCCCAACCCGGGTTTTTTCCCACCCAGTTGACGTATGAGAATTCGTGTTACAGACTCTGAAGACTGAATCACGTGATCACTGACGTCATCTCAATTGAACCCTAAGTAGAAGTTAAGTTCATGGAATCTATATCAAATTTCGCTTTCGGAAGAAAGCTCAATTAATTTCCAATTATATCAACACATGATTATGCTGATTAATATCAATTTTGAATTCTTAAGTCAGTTTATATGTCAAACCAGCCAATTATATACATGTACAAGTTGACACAAAGTCGAATCACATTTGGACCTCCCGAATCACATTTAGGCCTCCCAAATCACATTTGGACCTCCCGAATCACATTTGGACCTCACGAATCACATTTGGACCTCCCAAAATCAAAGACTAGACACACATCCAGTTCAAATATGAAGGGGTGGTTGAGTTAACCAGAACACCTAGTGTACATGTATGTACAAATATTGAAATGCCTTATTTCATTTTTCTGACAGAGGAACTCTTGTCTCCAAAATTTTCGCCAGCCAAGTTGAAGTTTCCGAAGCATATTCACACACCAATGGACGACAAGTTTAAGGAACTTGCTGACACTATCCTTAATCGCAGTGTTGAGGGACACGTACCCTTCAATGAGGTCTCCGCCCCTTATGAGTTACCCAGTTACCCCATAGAACAGAATGAAACAAAGAATTACTTTGAGAGGCAATACAGCAGAAGGTGAGTTAAAATTGTTCATATCACTTACTAACATGTGTAATATTATAAGTCAACAATTTTATTTTTTTTTTACATTTTTTGTGATGTTACGGAAAATCGTCTGACATCAGTTTTCACTTTTGATTGAATTTTCCAAGCATATTTTGTATACTTTGAAATGTTTACCTCATTAACTCCCCTGCCTGTAGGTCAAGTGTAAACATTTGGCATGGTCCAGCGTCTGACGTCCATCTGACATCAACTTTTTCTTTTAAACAACTTCTTCTAAATAACCCATAGCCTATATAGGTATATGTCCTCATATTTTGCCAGTATTACTTAAAGTGCTATCAATTTTGTTCAAATGAATGACCTTGACACACTTTACAGATTACAATCTACGTATTAAAATATTTGAAACAGCTTCTTCTAAATATAAAGAACGAAAAGGCTTAGTGTTGTGATATTTAGACAGTAGCATACATGGATGAAGTGGCATAAAATTTGTTCAAACGATTGACCTTGATCATGACCAACTTTGGAGATCATCAGGTCAGGGTCAAATGTGTTTAAACATTTAAACAACTTCTTTTGAATAACTGAAACTGAAAGGCTTAGGATCATAATATTCAGCCTGTATACGTAGCATGCTAGAAAGAAGGGCCTCAAATTTCATTCAAATTGATTAACCTGTCCAACATTCAAGGTCACAGGGATCAAATGGGTGTAAAGATTTCAACAACTTCTTCTGATTGACCAAGAGATAGGATCAATGATGTCAGCCCTGTAGGAAGTTTGCTTGAAGAGCTAACAAGTTTGTTGAAATGAACGACCTTGATTTACTTTTAAATATACTGCCTGGGTCAGATTGTTTGAATTTTTAAACAACTTATTCTAAAGATGCATTAACTCTACACACAGTTAAAATTATTTTTGATTTAGCTTGCTTGGTTACCTGCCCTATTATGAATTGTACAGAACTTGCATTACGAACGATGACAACACCTAATATTTGAAATAGAAACATGAACTCGCTTACTTGAGAAGGAAAATCTAAAATCACGATCTGTATCATATTGTAAGAAAGCTAGGTAACATGGTCCATATTGTTTGTGGAGCTAGTAAATCATTCGCAGTCAAAGTTAAACAAAATGTTGATTTCCTCGAAACAGGAACTTGAGTCTTCAAATACCAAAGGATTCTGCTAGGTAGGTGATTACTTGATTGTCGAGACTTTTCAGCAAAACCCATTTTTGCTGTGCAAACATCATTCTCCCACCTGTTGCACATTAAACTTTGCTGATAAGGAAATAGCTTTAAAGAGTCAATAATACAGTAAAACCTGTGTATTTACCATTTCACCCCTATGTAACTTTAATAAACTCTACCATATAAATTGATCTGGGTGAGTCAATTATGGTCTACAGTGTTGAAAGGGTTAAACTGCCATTTTCTGGGGAACCGAAAATGTGTATATGTACCCATAATATTGATAAGTGGAGATAAAACTTACAAAAGTTAAAATGCTGAAATCATTTCTATTGATATCAAACCCATGATGTAAGATTTTTTCAGGCAAGTCTTTCCTGACATGTTTACAGTGGTGATGGGTCCCATTATTGAGAGATACAATTATAGAATATATTGCCTTGGTTCTGAAAATCTGTGTCGAGTCCAACAGGAAAAGCATAGGCAAAGTGTCTTTAAACAAATATTTCGTATTTTAATTACAATACAATTCAGGGAGAATGAGATTTTATTGACATGTATATATGTACTATGCAGATGTCAACTTTTTAAGCAGGTATTACAGGTTCAGATTCTAAGGCAGACATTTATATATATATTTTTTTAGGTCACCTGAGCTTTGCTCAAGTGACCTATTCTAATCACTTGTCGTCCGTCTTGCGTAAACTTTTTACATTTTCAACTTCTTCTCAAGAACCAGTGGATTGATTTTTTTTAAACTTGGTCAGAATCATCCTTGGTAGATGAGGCTACAAAATTGTAAAATTGGGATTCCTATCCCAAGTTGCCCAACCCCTTGGGCCAGGGCGGGGCCCCAAGGGGAAAATTAACCAATATTTCAAAAATCTTCTTCTCCAGACTCAGATGTACTACAGTCATTTTCTCTGCATGGAAAGAAAGATCATCAGGGGCTTTACTTAAATTGTAAATTTCAGGACCCCCGAGCTATCTGTTCTCCCTTGGGGAGGGGATAAAGTTTACTATAGTTTATATAGGGAAATAACACGTTTGGGTATATTTTGACAACATTCTGTAGGAAGTTTTACTTCGTGAGAATTATCCTTGGAGGAAGATGGTTTTCAATTGTAAAATTGAAATTCCAACCCCAACCCCAGGGGCCAGGGCGGGGCCCCAAAGGGAAAATTAACCAATATTTCCAAAATTTTCTTCTCCAGGCTCAGACGTACTACAGTCATTTTCTCTGCATGGAAAGAAAGATCATCAGGGGCTTTATTTAAATCGAAGATTTCAGGACCCCCGAGCTATCCCTTTTCCCTTTGGGTTATATAGGGAAATAACACTTTCGGGTATATTTCATCCATTTTCAACAGAAAATTACTCAAACTTTGTCAGAATCATCTTTGGTGAATGAGAGTATTACTTTGTAAAATTGGGATTCCTGCCCCATCCCCAGGGGCTAGGGCGGGGCCCCAAAGGGAACATTTACCAATATTTTCAAATTCTTATCCTTTGATGACATGACAAGTATTGTATTTCACTTAGTTTACATGCTGATTTCCACATCACATCTAAACAATAAAATAGAGCTACCAGTACCTATAATATAACTCAGGTGACCGCTAAGGCCCTTGGGCCTCTTGTTTACTTAAGATGTGGGCTTTATAGATAGGTTTTACTATATAGAGGTGACTTAATTTGATACAGGTATATATATATATATACCTGTACTGAAATCATAAATCTCCTAGAAGAGATGAAAGTACTAAAGACTTGTTGTTAAGAATTTTTCTTTATATAATATATATATATATATATGCTAATAGATGTGGTCTCTTTAAATGGGTATTGACAATACGAAGACAAAGGTTGCATTTAAGGACATATTCACAATACGTAAGTGACCTTTATAGACAGGTTTTCCCTAAAGAGGTGACCTTAAATTTACAGATCAATAGAAATGATTTCATTATAAAGAGGTGATTGTTTAGACAGGTATTCACTTTACAAATTGTGTGGCCTTTATAGACAGGTTTTACCGTATTAAATGCGACAACAAGCTGCAAAATACACCCGCTTCATCTTCCTGACTGCCAAAATTCCTTTGTTCGGGTTGATTATTTGTTAATGTTTTAAATTTGCATTTAAATTAAACTGTTTTAAATGTGTGTTCCATAATACCAGCGTATATGCCTGATTGTGGAAGTTCATTGGTGAGAGTTTAGATAACCATAGATCCAGTATTTAAATATTACAGCTGTGGTACATTTGTATATTGTACCATATTTTTTTAAGCAAGGTGAAATGCAAAATAAAAAAAACAGATTTATAAAAGCTTTCAAAACACATTAGATTTTTCGTTTTAATTGATTAATGTGTTTGTATTTCTTGGGGAATGGTACCACTTTGTTATAATAAACAAATGAATATTTTATTATTCAATACTGCACAAATTGATGCCATTGATGAAAAATAATTACCCTAAGATCATTAAATTATCATTTTGATTGAATTAAATAAAAAAACTATATAATCATGTACATTGCACATGTACACTTTGTAGAACAAATGAATATAAAATTTTGTTCCATATTTGTAAATACTAGATGTATATGCTGATTTTTTTTTGCCACAGGTTAACTTTTGCCTTTTTTGCACTACCTGATGAGGGTAATTTTGTCATAAAAACAATTTACTGTACTAAGCATGCGATATATAGTAATAATTACATGTGGAGGGCAAACTTATCACCTGGTGAATATAGATTTTACCAGTGAGTGGCAAATGTTTGCCTTGGCAAAAAAATCCTCGGGGCAAGTATTTGTAATTCCCTCAATTAGGTATAGATTCAAGGCAAAAAAAATCCTCAGTGTCAAGTATTTGTAATTCCCTTAGGTATAGGTTTTTTCTTGCCAACATGTAGCAGAGCTCTGTGAACCAAATTAATTGTTTATCATGTTACTATAGAAACCTCTTCCTTGTATTGATTTTGAATCTAGCATTAATATAACCAAGCAGCAATAATGCATATCTCTTGTAAACCCATACTGAATCATAAATATATTAAACATTTATGTATAAATTTGGAGATAACTTTTCAGTATGTTTTGGTATTTTAAGTATATCCCTGTCACACTACATAAATTATCAGTATTTTAAGGATCCCTGTCACACCATATACAATGTCAGTATTTTAAGGATCCCTGTCCCACCACATACAATGTTAGTATTTTAAGGATCCCTGTCACACCACATACAATGTCAGTATTTTAAGGATCCCTGTCTCACCACATACAATGTCATTATTTTAAGGATCCCTGTCCCACCACATACAATGTCATTATT
Source organism: Mizuhopecten yessoensis (assembly GCF_002113885.1). Lineage (NCBI taxonomy): Eukaryota > Metazoa > Mollusca > Bivalvia > Pectinida > Pectinidae > Mizuhopecten > Mizuhopecten yessoensis. Next base: position 163,454 of record NW_018407635.1, on the reverse strand, counting down.
TTAAGGATCCCTGTCCCACCACATACAATGTCAGTATTTTAAGGATCCCTGTCACACCATATACAATGTCAGTATTTTAAGGATCCCTGTCTCACCACATAAAATGTCATTATTTTAAGGATCCCTGTCCCACCACATACAATGTCAGTATTTTAAGGATCCCTGTCACACCACATACAATGTCAGTATGGGATCCCTGTCACACCACATACAATGTAAGTATTTTAAGGATCCCTGTCACACTACATAAAATGTTAGTATTTTAAGGATCCCTGTCACACCACATACAATGTAAGTATTTTAAGGATCCCTGTCACACTACATAAAATATTAGTATTTTAAGGATCCCTGTCACACCACATAAAATGTCAGTATTTTAAGGAACCCTCTCCCACCACATACAACGTCAGTATTTTTAGGATCCCTGTCCCACCACTTACAATGTCAGTATTTTAAGGATCCCTCTCCCACCACATAGACTGTCAGTATTTTAAGGATCCCTCTCCCACCCGTAATTATCAGTATTTTAAGTATACCCCTGTCACACCACATACAATGTCAGTATTTTAAGGATCCCTGTCCCACCACATAAAATGTCAGTATTTTAAGGATCCCTGTCACACCACATAAAATGTCAGTATTTTAAGGATCCCTGTCCCACCACATAAAATGTCAGTATTTTAAGGATCCCTGTCACACCACTTAAAATGTCAGTATTTTAAGGATCCCTGTCCCACTACATAAAATCTGAGTATGTTAAAGATCCCTGTCACACCACATACAATGTCAGTATTTTAAGGATCCCTGTCACACTACATAAAATGTCAGTATTTTAAGGAACCCTCTCCCACCACATAGACTGTCAGTATTTTAAGGATCCCTCTCCCACCCGTAAATGTCAGTATTTTAAGTATACCCCTGTCACACCACATACAATGTCAGTATTTTAAGGATCCCTCTCCCACCCGTAAATGTCAGTATTTTAAGTATACCCCTGTCACACCACATACAATGTCATTATTTTAAGGATCCCTGTCACACTACATAAAATGTCAGTATTTTAAGGATCCCTGTCCCACTACATAAAATCTCAGTATGTTAAGGATCCCTGTCACACCACATACAATGTCAGTATTTTAAGGATCCCTGTCCCACTACATAAAATCTCAGTATGTTAAGGATCCCTGTCACACCACATAGAATGTCAGTATTTTAAGGATCCCCCTGTCACACCACATAAAATGTCAGTATTTTAAGGATACCTGTCCCACTACATAAAATCTCAGTATGTTAAGGATCCCTGTCACACCACATAGAATGTCAGTATTTTAAGGATCCCTGTCTCACCACATACAATGTCATTATTTTAAGGACCCCTGTCCCACCACATAAAATCTCAGTATTTTAAGGATCCCTGTCCCACCACATACAATGTCAATATTTTAAGGATCCCTGTCCCACTACATAAAATCTCAGTATGTTAAAGATCCCTGTCACACCACATACAATGTCAGTATGGGATCCCTGTCCCACCACATACAATGTCAATATTTTAAGGATCCCTGTCCCACTACATAACATGTCAGTATTTTAAGGATCCCTGTCCAACTACATAAAATCTCAGTATGTTAAAGATCCCTGTCACACCACATACAATGTCAGCATTTTAAGGATCCCTGTCCCACCACATACAATGTTAGTATTTTAAGGATCCCTGTCACACTACATAAAATGTCAGTATTTTAAGGAACCCTCTCCCACCACATACAACGTCAGTATTTTAAGGATCCCTCTCCCACCACATAGAATGTCAGTATTTTAAGGATCCCCCTGTCACACCACATAAAATGTCAGTATTTTAAGGATCCCTGTCACACCACATAAAATGTCAGTATTTTAAGGATCCCTGTCCCACCACATAAAATCTCAGTATTTTAAGGATCCCTGTCCCACCACATACAATGTTAGTATTTTAAGGATCCCTGTCACACTACAGGCACTAGAAAAATTGCACTGGAGTGTCAGTTTTAGAATTTAGGATTTACAAATGTACACCATATACAGATCATCTATGAAATTTAGATTTCTTATAGACCTGAAACTTTTTACTTATTTGGCCAAATGCTGCAAAAATGTTTCTTATATATATAGTTAGTTTTTTGATATATATAGATAGTGTTACAGAAATCCTTAAACAGTATTGACATGCATGCTTGCTATGCTGTAATGCGTTAAAAATGCATTAAAATGGATAAGTACATGCTAGTTTATTACATAAAGAAATAGTACAATCGAAGAACTAATTTCATTGCATTTCAATATAATGTTTATATATTATAAGTGCCATCCTGATGGACTGTGGCAAGTTAAGTAATACATGGTTTCTGTATGTGGCATTATAATACAGGTCTACTTTCATGTTAAAGGTTTGCAGGTTTTACCTTGCTTAAGTTTTTAGGCACCTGCAAGCTATATCTGTATTCAAAACTATACCTTGACTTTTTAAATATGATACGTTTGGAGAAATAGAGACAATGTAAGTCCAAACAAAATGCAGTTGATTTCCTTATGTTTATGCATATATATGTCACATATAAAATACAATGTACCCCTCATAGGCCTCGTTGATGTGTATGTCACATATGAATACCTTTGTCACTGAGTCTCATTCGTGTTTAAAAGTTGGTGTTTGATAAATACCCCGATTCAGTCTCATTGAAGCTGATGTGTATGTTTTATATGTACCCCAATTGAGCCTCATTGATGCTGATGTATATGTTTGATAAGTATACCCCTATTGAGCCTTGATCATTATGTTTTATAAGAACCTCTATTGAGCCTCATTGATGCTGATGTGTGTTTTATAAGTACCCCTTATGGGCCTCATTGATGCTGATGTATATGTTTGATAAGCATACCCCTATTGAGCCTTGATCATTATGTTTTATAAGAACCTCTATTGAGCATCATTGATGCTGATGTGTGTTGTATAAGTACCCCTAATGGGCTCTTGGTGCTTAAATATGTGTGTTTTATAAGTATCCCTAATGGGCCTCATTGTTGCTTAAATATGTGTGTTTGATAAGTACACCTAATGAGCCTCATTGATACTGACTATACTGTATGTGTTAATAAGTACCAATTACAGGCCTCATTGACCCCTATATGTGTAAAACTCCCTTATCAGTCTCATATATTGATATATATTTTATATTATATTGATGTTTTCACTTATCACACATTTTCAAATATTATAGAGTTGATAGGTAAGCCAAATTTATCATCTTGCATTGTTAGTTTAGAGATAGACACTTATGTCTTTGCCCCAATTTTTTCAAAAAAACATTAAGTTCATTCTTATGTTTCCTTGAAAAAACAATTCTATTAAATATATTTTATCTGTTATTTGTAATTAATAAACTTTTCATTTTTTGCAAATAGTTTGTATAATGTTTGAATGTGACTTTGCATCGAATGAAAGCTTAAGTTTTGCAATTGTTTGTTTTTCTTGATTGTGCATTTTATTAGGTCACCTGAGACAAAGTCTCAAGTGACCTATCCGTCGTGCGTCCGTAAACAATTTACATTTTCGACTTCTTCTCCAAAACCCCTGAACCAATTTCAATGAAATTTTGCAGGGACCGTCCATGGACAAAGGTCAACAAAAATAGTTGCCGGTTTAGTCCTACGCCCCCAGGGGCCTGAGGGGCGTGGGCCAAAAGGGATCAAATTGACTAAAATTTCAAAAATCTTCTTCTCCAAAACCCCTGAACCAATTGCAATGAAATTTTGCAGGAACCTTCCATGGACAAAGGTCAACAAAAATAGTTGCCGGTTTAGTCCTACGCCCCCAGGGGCCTGAGGGGCAGGGCCAAAAGGGATCAAATTGACTAAAATTTCAAAAATCTTCTTCTCCAAAACCCCTGAACCAATTGCAATGAAACTTTGCAGGAACCTTCCATGGACAAAGGTCAACAAAAATAGTTGCCGTTTAGTCCTACGCCCCCAGGGGCCTGAGGGGCAGGGCCAAAAGGGATCAAATTGACTAAAATTTCAAAAATCTTCTTCTCCAAAACCCCTGAACCAATTGCAATGAAACTTTGCAGGAACCTTCCATGGACAAAGGTCAACAAAAATAGTTGCCGGTTTAGTCCTACGCCCCCAGGGGCCTGAGGGGCAGGGCCAAAAGGGATCAAATTGACTAAAATTTCAAAAATCTTCTTCTCCAAAACCCCTGAACCAATTGCAATGAAACTTTGCAGGAACCTTCCATGGACAAAGGTCAACAAAAATAGTTGCCGGTTTAGTCCTACGCCCCCAGGGGCCTGAGGGGCGGGGCCAAAAAGGGTCGAATATGACTAAAATTTCAAAAATCTTCTTCTCAAGACACAGATATGGTAGAATCAAATACTCTTCATAGATGGAAGGGTCTTAAGGGTTATGACCCTAGGGTCTCACGTTTACCCCCTGGGGAAGGAGTGGGGGGGGGGGGGAATTTATTATGGTTTATAATGGCAAATGATACTTTGAATATTACATGTTAATAACTTGATTGGAATTATAACCTTGAGTTGACAGTTTGATACTTTGAAAATTTTGAGCCAGCCCTACCCCCAAGGGCTGTAGGGTGGGGCTCAAGGGAGTCAGTGTGCTAAAATTTCTTCATTTTCCTTGTTTAGAATCATAGGTGCTAGTTTCAAATCCTTTTTAGTCTGAAATCTGTATGCTTGATATTGAATAAGGTGGTTTTATTGTTTTTTGTCACTTTGAATAATATTTCTGTTCATGTTAAAAACGAAATCAACTCTCTGTATAAATATATCAGGTGACCGTTAAGGCCCATGGGCCTCTTTTTTTTATATTATTGTTAATATCTTTTTTTCAATAATGACAAAAAAATGATTTTAGAATATGCTTAAAACTTTAATCAAATTAGTGTTATGTATCAATATGAACAACTTACAGACAAAGCTAATGTTTCGATTTACAATGTATCTACTTCTGTTGTTGTTGAGAAATTGGGCCAGATAATTATAAACTTGACTATATGTACACTGTATGTATCCTACTAACAGTGAATGTCACCATTTATAACCAAATTTCACATTATTAGCTCACCTGGTCCAAAGGACCAAGGTGAGCTTATGCCATACCGTGTCGTCCGTCCGTCCGTCGTCCGTCCATCAACAATTTCTTTAAACGACTTCTTCTTCTTAACCATTGATTGGAATTTAACTAAATTTGACTGGAAGCATCCCTAAGTGGTGGGGATTCAAAATTGTACAAATGGTGGGGCTGACCCCCCAGGGGGCTGAGGGGCGGGGCCAAAAGGGGGCAATTTGGCTAAACTGCTTTAAGCGACTTCTTCTCTGGAACCAAGTGATGGATATCAACCATATTAGACTGGAAGCATCCCTAGGTGGTGGAGATTCAAAATTGTACAAATGGTTGGGCTGACCCCCAGGGGGCTGAGAGGCGGGGCCAAAAAGGAGTAATTTGGCTATATTTCTACAAACGACTTCTGTAGAACTATGCACTGGATATCGATCATATTTAATCAAAAGCATTCATGGGATGAAGGGATTCAAAATTGTACAAATTGTGGGGCTGACTCCCCAGGGGGCTGAGGGGCGGGACCAAAAAGGGTTATTTGGCTTAAATATTGCTTCAAGTGACTTCTTCTCTGGAACTAAGTGATGGATATCAACCATATAAGACTGGAAGCATCCCTAGGTGGTGGGGATTCAAAATTGTACAAATGGTGGGGCTGACCCCAAGAGGGCTGAGGGCGGGGCCAAAATGGGGCAATTTGGCTATATTTCTACAAACGACTTCTGTAGAACTATGCACTGGATATCAATCATATTAAATCAAAAGCATTCATGGGATGCAGGGATTCAAAATTGTACAAATGGTGGTGCTGACCCCCCAGGCTAAGGGGTGGGGCCAAAAAAAGTGTATTGCCTGGAAATAGTTGAGATCCCCACCATATAACCACATAAACAATTTCTGATTATAAAGAGAAGAATGCACATTTGCTTCCAGGATGGCCCTAGGGTCTGGCCCCACCCTTGGAGACTTAACCCCTGGGCCATAACTTCGAAATGGTTAAGATCCCCACCCCAAAACTATATATACAATTGTTGGGCATAAAGAGACAAATGCAGTCATGATATTAGAATTGATCCTGGGGTCTGGCCACAACCGTAGGGACCTAGTTTCTGAGTCACAGAGTGGAAACAGTTGAGATCCTCACCCCATAACCATACATAAAATTGCTGGGCATGAAAAATTGAATACAGATATATATGCTACAAGGATTGGCCTTGGGGTCTGGCATATTCCCATGGATCTCATTTGGAGAATATTCTGCCATGATTGCTTAGATATCCAGGTGAGCGATACAGGCCCTATGGGCCTCTTGTTACAAGATGTATGACAATGCTGCATACTATTATAGACATTTGCTCTGCTCTTATGTAATCACAGGTTATCTCCCCTGAATGCTGAAACTAATTTTAAAACAAATTGTCTCCCTTGGATGTGGAGCATAAAATGTGTTGTCATCTTGGCATGTTTATACTATGGGATGTGTGATTCCTGTATTGTATCTTACCTGATGTATCAACATCGATTGGATATTACACAGAAACTAATGGATCACCTTTTGATTTCTAGTATTAATTATTAATATAGTTTTAATTTGCAGGTTTACTGGATTGTCTCCTTTGAATGTGATATTCCGTCTTTGCGTATTGCAGAGTTATCTTCTCCTGAGAGCAGGTATTGATTGTTACGTCATTGGTTTGTGTGAGAAAATTACGTCGTTTTCTCAAAAAATGATGACGTCACTCTCACAAACAAATGACGTAACAATCAATAGCTGCTCTCAAGAGAAGATAACTCTACAATACGCAAAGATGGAATATATTACTAATTGACTTTTTCCCTTGGACATGCAGTATTTATTGGATATATGTGATAATAGTGGATTGTCTTCCTTTGGATGTCTATTATTGCTAGATAGCATCCCTTGGATGCAATTAATGGATTATGTCCCTTGGATGTGAAATGTTAATGCATTACCTCCCTTGGCCTTACAGATGTTTTGCATCCGATCATCAGATAATTAATGAGAATGAAGATGGTAAAAAGTGAGTCACAGTCACACTTCACGTATATATAATCCCTATGTACCTGGTCACCCAATCAGACAAAATATACCTGTATTTCATGTAACAACTATGAAAAATAGCATACATTTATAGACTTTTAGGTGGGTTTTTTTACCTAAATTTTACAACTGGCTATTTTTACATGCTTTTGGTAAATAAATTATCATCTTTATTGAAATTTGGAATATTTTCTTCATTTTGGTAAAATATAAAGTACTTTTTTTGGCTTGGAGAAGCAGCATTTATTCGGCTGTTAACCAAGGTAAAAAAGACAAAGGGAAAAGCTGCAGAGAAGAAAATTGTTTTATTTCAAATTTTTACGTATCTAAATTTGCTGATATATTTTTTATTTTTTCACTGCTTTTTATAAATGTTACCAGAAACACAGGTAAATGTTCGGCCTTAATTAGTGTCTCTAGTATTATATCACCATGATGGTTTGCCACAGGTAAAAAATCATTTTTAAAATTTATTAAAAAAATCATTTGAATACTTATGTATGGATTTTTTTTTAATCTGTAAAAAAACATTGTTTATGTCATTTACAAAATGTTTACCATTTTAATTTAATTAATGTGATTTAAATTTCGAAATATTTCAAATGTTGAAACTCTTGACGATTAAAAATAAATCAGGTGTAATACACAAGTTTCTGATTATTTTTGTATTTAATTAATTCCATTTAAATATTTATCAATCTTTATTTTAATACTTTATTTTTTTTTTATTTTTGTCTGATTTCTTTTTTTTTATCTAAGAATGCTTTAATACAATCTTGTGGGCTAGTCTCTAAGAAAATCTGGCTCACTTACAAACAGCAGTTATTCAAATATGATTTTTTTTCTCAATAAAATTATTTTATTTAAGTAAAATTAATAAACAAAACAAGTTTTATTTATTTATTGTTGTACTTTATGTAAAAAAAAAATGTTTGAAAATTTGATCTGAAACTTCAATTGTTTGCATAAAATTGTTATTATGCATACAGTATTTTTTTTTCTGTCTCTATTTTTGAATATTTTTAATATTAAGTTGCAAAATGCTATGCTTTGTCACATTTGTAAATGTTGCTTATGAGTTAGCCAGATATATGTCAACTACCATTTGGTTATGATGGGGAAAGCATGAATATTTTGTCATCCAATTCGTCTAATTATTATAATTGTATTTTTTATGCATGTGCGATTTGAATTGCATGTTGAATGTCAGTTTAAAAATTGGACTGGTTTTGCTTTATCTCGGGAGGTCAAGATTGTTTATTTCAGTTATAACGTCACCAGTTTGGTTTCTGATCGAGCCTTACTGAATGTTATCTGCTGACTCGTACAAGCTTGTAATTATGTCCTCCACCATGTGGGCATAACAGCGGGAGGGGGGAGATATACTGATACCCATGTATGTCCCATCTGCATTCAGTGTCACACTCCAGCAACTTCATTTCTTGACAGATTTTTTCGTCAATATTTTATACAAAGGTGAAGTACACAAAAAAAAACAGATTACCCGGTATTTAGAATTTCAGATTCTAAGGTCAAGGTCAAAGTTACCATTTCTGCCAAATTTCAACATGTGGTCAACATGATTGGAACAACTTAATTTCTTAATGAATTTTGTTTTCAAGCTTGATACATTATACAAAGGTCGCGAATGAGAATACTTAAAAATATTCGTAATTCAGGGTGCAAAGGTCAAGACCATGCACTATTCTGTTTTTACAGAAAATTGTCAAACAATTTAAACTTTTTTCAGTGACATACCATTCATGTAAGGTCTGATATAAATAATAGATAAAATATCAGTTTAAAAAGTCTTTATGTCAATATGTAGCTAAACATAGCTATATCATGCAGACAGTTTTATACACTATCAGTGTACTTTTTAAAGATTAGATCCTTTTTATCTATTTCTAGGAATGCAAATTGATGTCTGTTCATCGGAGCATGGACTTTTCTTTAACGTCTGCCTTACCTCACTGTTAAGTGTACAAAATAGTTAAGACCCTTACAGGGTACTCTACCTAAATATGTAGGTTGTTGATATTTGTATAGTGTATTTCTCCTAAAATACAGGTCATGAAGTTAGATTTCAAATGGAAACGTCTTATAACAGAAGATACTGGTATGTATCAATTTGTTTTTATCAAGTTCATCAGACACGTTGATATATAATTATAATAATAATAATAATTTGAGGTTCTTATATACCGCTTTATCACAACCTCGTCGTAGATCGTCTCAAAGCGGTTCACAAATCATTATCCGTGGTTATAGGGCCTTTGCAACCAGCCAATACCTTTCTCAACTCCCTGGGTAGCATACAGCCGGAGCTGCCATTTCGGCGATAACAGCTAGCATTCAACAATTCTAGCACTGCCCAACCACATACTCATTTACAGCTAATTAAGTAGACTGGAACAAGCGAAGTAAAGTATCTTGCTCAAAGTAAAGTATCTTGCTCAAAGATACAACACATTGCCGTGCCGTGGCTAGAACCCGCAACCCTTCGGTCATGAGCCCGGCGTCCTACCACTGGACTACCTTGCCTCCATATCAAATGTTCAAAACAGACTTTAATGTTTTTATTATTGAAACCAAATATGGCTGTACATGTGCTTTCTTTGGTAGGGTGTTCCTTCCTAATGTCGTGATCATGTTTACAACCAAAGAGTCGTATTGTGATCAGCAGAACTTCTTAGATCTCTCATGGTCATTGGTAAGGAAGTCTCCTCAACGCATTCACCCCTGAAGTCACATTTGAACCTTACCAAATCAAAGAATGGGCAAGTCCAGTTTGAATATGTAGGGGTGGATTGAAGGGGTTAACTCTGCTTAAAAATAGATGTTCTACTTCATGTTCATTAAAAACATTCAAGTCTCAAATCAAATATTTAAACTGTTCTGAACTTTTTTAAATTCATAAAAAAATGAAATTATGGAAATAAACATTGCTGGGAGGGAGTTTGTGAAGTATATTTGATTCCTGTATTAAAATCACAATTTTACTGTTATTTCTAACAGTGTTGATTGTTCATNCCCCCCTTGCATTGTAGTGTGCTTTTAAATTTCTTCTGTGAAAATAAAGAGATTCAGCAATGTTAGAAGTGCTTAATTGCATTTTCTGACACGTTATATCCGTCTGTGGATGATTCTGATGAATCAGTAACATCAGGGTTACAATATATTGATCTAACAATATAGCTCATTATAGACTCAGGTGTAACTACCGTATTTGCCCTTGACAATTTTTTGTAAAGTATCCAAATACTGAAAAAAAATCTGCTTAATATTAAAATGACATGTTAAGTTTATAAATAAAAAACTTATTGCTAAACTTGTTTCAATATCTTAATTTTTCACCTTTAACCCTTTCACCCACGTTACTTTAGTAGACTCTCCCAAGCGTTGATCTGGATGAGTCCATTATGGTCTACAGTGGTAAAAGGGTTAAAAAAAATATGTCATTGCAATTCATGTTTTATATTTATACAACAGATACTATAATTTGGAGAACAAATCCAAATGTTCCTTTATAAAATTAAAATAAGTACAAAGAATTAGACAAAATTTCACAATAAATGGATCTAGTTCAGACAATTTGGGACATCTTTTGATGGACCACCTTGTGTTTCAAACCTCATCAGACTAACAATGTAAATATACATCTGTAGTATTAAATATTGTAACTTAATTTCTTCGTTTGAATTAATTTTGAAGGTTTGAGAATATTTCTATTTAACACTGTTTACTAAATTCACAGCCATTTTAGCCTTGAACTAAAATTTCGATATTTTGTGAAAGCTAGGTAATTATATATATATAATATCTCAAATTTGTTGTCAAGTGATCAATTTTAGGAAACTTGTTTCATAAATTGTAACAATTGCGCTAAAATTATATGTTATAATGAATCCGTGTTAATATTTCCGATAGCATTAATGAAAACCTGCCCTCGTGCCAGGCGATCAATGCTGTTACATATAACGGGAGTCGTGATACATGAGAAGGTCATGCATGCTCTGTACCTGCTGGTCTCACAGCTCAACCTGAGCAGCGCGTAGATAAATTTCATCTATATTTCCATCAATAATTAATTAACTAGAAGGCAGGGACTGCAGAGGTTGTCAATTACCATTACAGTAAATATGCACGAGTCACGATCACTCTGAATCAAAACTTTTATGTGAAAAATTATTAGTGATTATTATTGCAAATTTTTATATATTGTGGGACCTTTAGATAATATACCTGCAGAGGAAATGAAATACTGTTTTATAAAATACAGTATTAATTAATAGATTGTAAATTCTCAATCAAAATCAAAGATTTTATATTTCAAATTATTGGATTTCAATCTTCTTTGCTTCGGTTTAGACTATTCATCTCCTGTAAAGGAAAATTGTATTTTTCAATTGCCGTGAAATAGCTGAATACTAATTAACAACTGTAATAAACCAAAACAACTCATTCACACCTGATCTCATTTATGAACTCCTCCAATTCAAAGGTTGGAATAGTCTATTTAAAATTTCAGGGATAAATGAGTTAAATTCATCTGTAAACAAGCTGAGTGTCTAATTCTACGCACTCTGTGTCTCGGAAGGTTTGTTTCAAGTGAAAAATGACTAAACCAAGTGAATAATATTTACCGTACAATTGAACTATGATTTCTCGGTAGAAATCAAGAAAATGTATGCATCACATCCATATTGATAAGCAAGACAACACAACGGATAATACAATCTAAGTCATCTTTCTAGTAGCATGGGATGTATATACAGGATATCAAAAATCTTGGGATCGCATCGTTATTGGTTTACATTATAACTTGAAGTTCCACCATTAATAATGGATTATCACTATCAACGTTGTCTTGTTCTTACTTCTGCATAAAAATGTGTACGCAATTTCCTTTGAGAATTAAATATTTTATGTAAACCACTATTGGTCCATCAGTAGATCTAGATCAGATGTAAATTTTAGGATGATGGACATTTTTATTAAACAGAGTAAAAATTTGAAATGACCCTGAAAAACTTCATATTACATGCACATTATATATACGTCAGCAGCACATTCTTGGATAATATTTTTGTAACTTCTAGGGTTTTCGGAGAATCCCCAATAAATGTTGGTTTTAAATGCAAAACATTTTGTAACTGTAGTAGGTTATACATATAAATGTGTTTAAATTGGTCGAGAAAAAGAGAGATTTTGTTGGTGATTTCGTTGGACAGAAATGAAGGAAATTGAAGGACTTATATTTGGCCAGGGGTATGTACCATATTTTTGCTGTTTATATACTAAAAAAGATTCATTTACATCTTTGTATGAGGTAATAATTTGACATTTGTAACATACTTTAATTCAATCTAGTCTGATCCTGATGTGTCAGTATAGGATTGAAATGCATCTTTGAATTTGCTATTAGGGTTTGGTGATAAAAAAAAAATATTGGTTGGGAAGAGGGTGGTGGGGGGGGAGGGCAGGGTTTAATCAGATATAACAATCAAATGTTGGTGCATGAAGACATTTGTCATTAATATTTTTTTAGAATCAGCCATTGTTGCTACATGATACATGCATGTACCCGTTTGTATGTATGTATGTATTTTTACCAGTATCTTGATGTAGTTAAGTCTGTGATGGTCATGAGATGTTGTGTCAATGTTGTACGGGGCATTCTGCATGTTGGAAATTGTGGAAAATGCATGGGTGATAAAAAATGTGGCGAACTACGTTAGAACGACGAGAATAAGCTAAGCCACCTACTCATTACTGTATACCGGAAACCTTCGGCCCATTCAAACTTTCTCTCTTTATGGTAATCAGTGTTCACTCTGGAGCATTAATTTTGTCTTTAACGTGCAATTTCTTTAAATGTACAAATTTTAGCAGTTTTCTAATTTAAGCGTCTTTTTGTGCCTTAAATACGGTGCTTAGTAAATTTATGATTGCGTTAATTGACGTTTCTATACATTAAGTTTTCTACCACATTTTTTGTGAGTGCAAAAATATATAATTTAAGTGTCAATTGGTTAAAATACAATAATACGCTGAAATTTGTGCCCACAAAAACAACTCCTCTTACAGTAGTGTGCATAGAATGCTTTTGCCATAATAGACAGAATAATTAATAGGGAGAGCGAAAAAATGGCTGTGACAAAAATCTCCCCGGTATACAGTATATAATGGGACAATCAGATCATTGGTGGCAGAATTCACGGGCTTTCATTCGTAGAATGATTAACTATGATTAACTGGAACGCTGAGTGCCAATTTTATTAAAAACAATTTGTTTCCAATTTACAGAATCATATATAATTACCCTATCTGACAAATAAGTGCCCTAATTTTGAAAAATTTGGAAGATTGTAGACTTTCCACACTTACCGTAAAACCCTATGTAATTTGCGCACCTGTGAAATTTGCGCAGGTACTTTTTGAGGCTGAAAATAAACTTTCTTTGTTAACGGTTACCTATTTAATGATACTTTTCACATAAACACAGATAACAACACATTATGTATCTTTTAATAATGTTTGACATAAATAAATTTGTTGAACGTCATTTTTCTTAGAGTTCCGTGTACCAAGGGAGATAATCCAAGATGGCGATCTCCCAGAATCGTTGATCTTTTCCTGAAAAAAACTTGAATTTTTTTTTACCTGTGTATTTTACGCAGCCCCCACTTTGGGAATTAAATTTCTGGAAAAAAGTGCGCAAATTACATGGGTTTTTATGGTATGAAAATTAGCCAATTACGAAAAATGGATGTTTTTTCAAGTAAATCAGTTTGTATGTTTGTTCAGGCTCTACCCCACTGCCTCTCGATACAAGAAGATCACTTGGAGTCTAAAATGTCAAAAAGAAACTTAAAAGACTTTTAAGCAAACCAAAAATAACAAAAACGTTAAAACTGGTTGAATATTAAATTGTACAAGTAGTGTAAATGCTTAATTAATTCTATTATACATGTATATAGGCCTATTTCTTGTATGTACTTAGAAGTTATGTTATAAGTTGTCATGGGGACATGTTCAAAATTTTCTTTCATTAATTGGTACATTGGAAAGTATATCACGAACCTGTTTCAGATCACTACACGTTAATACCATCAGCAGTTTATACTTTTACTGGAAATTTAAGACTTGAAAGAATATCAGGGCCCCAAGAGTTGGGTATTTGTTTGGTTAAATACGGTATTTCACTACAAACTTGAATCACCAGAATGATTGGAACTTTTTTTCTGGGCCTGCGAGTTTATAAGCAGATCTGAATTTATCATTGATACATTCTAATCATAGTTATGTGAGGAATAATTATAATTCTTTGTGATATATTTTGCCAGAGGATAAGTGATGATACTTACCGGTATATGTGACTAAATTTTTGTGTTTGTAATACATTATAAAGCTGATTATTGCGTATCATTTCCGTAGCTTCAAATCCTCTTTAAAACAGTGGTACAAAAATATGGAATTCTAGGGAAAATGCCAATATTTTGTTACCACGCATAGCTTATCACAAGGAAGATTCTGGTGTGTAATTCTATTATTTGCAGTATTTTGAGACCTTTGATGAATTTTTATGATCCTAATATGTCTTTTAAAAAAATAAAAAAATCATACTCTTGCAATTGTTTATCAAATGTTTATACAGCTATAGCTAGTACACAAATAATATTCATAATTTTTATATTTTGTTTTTTTTATCAAGCATATAATCTTTATCATTTTATCAAGCATATAAACTTTATCATTTTATCAAGCATATAATCTTTTTGGGAAAAGAAAATTGGGCAACAAGGAAGAGTTTTAGAAGAATTGCGTTTGGTATATACAGGAAATAAACATTATACACGATACATTTTTCAGTGGTTCTGCCAGGGTCCATGAGCGTGACAATGGAGGACACACCCCAGTGAACCGTATTCCAAGCTTTGATGTCGAAAATGTGTTCATGGAGTTTCCCGAGGTTCAGGAGGAATATGACCTTGCCCCAGATTTCCAGAGGATCAGCATCAGTGGGGAGGACACTAGTGGGGTAGGTGTCTGTCCTTCTGTCTGGTCATCCGTCTACTCATCTGTCCATCTGCAGTCTGCATATGGCTAATTCAAAGGACACCAGTTGTGAAAGGTTTTCTGTCTGCTTTTCTGTCTGCTTTTCTTGGATTTCTGTCCATCCGTCATTCTGTCTGTCTGTCCCAGCTATCTATAGGATCAGTATTGTAAGGAATATTGTCTGTCTGTTTCTATGACTTCCAGACAATCAAAGTCAGTGAAAAAGAAAATCTGTTTGTCTTAGACCTCCGGAGAACCAACATCAGTGGGTGTTTTTTTCTGTCTGCCTGTCTCAGATATCCTTAGGATCAGTATAGTAGAAAAGATTTCCTTTCTGTCTGTCCAAGACTTGCAGACAATCAAAATAAGTGGAGAATATTATTTGTCTACTTGTCTTAGTCAACCTCCACAGGACTAGCACCAGTGGGGTTTCCGAGTGTCCGTCCTTCTATATGCCAATCTTAAGGTTTTTCCTTCATCTGTAGAACCCAGACTTACAGAGGATCAGCATCATAATGTGGGGTAGTTTACTGTATGTTTATGGACTAAAGAAACATTATAGATATAGAGTAAAAATTTCATATATGATTTTTTCTAAATAATCATTTCTATATTAAAACATTTATAGATAGATTCAAAAATTATAATGCAGCCAAATTTTGATATTTTCTCCATTATACTGCATGACTACATGATATTCTGGAGAGAAAAAAACCCTACTTTATGAGTTATTCTAAATTTTCCTTTTTAATTAAACCATTCATAAATAGATTCAGAAAGATAAGCCAAATTGTATTATAATCTTAATCATACTACAACATGTTTTCATTTTTGATTTTTTTTTCTATTTTAAAAGAAAAATTGTGGTTACTGTATTAAATTCTGGTATTGTTACAGGTTCCACTGAAGGACCTGGAGGAGGCATCTAAGAGTTTGGTGAAGGCGTTGATGATCCGTGAGAAGTATATGGCCATGTCTCATCAGAGCTTCCCTAACATCACGGCCAGGTTTCTACAGAACCTCGAGGACAAGGAGGACTTTCACGGCATCAAGGAAGGGTTTGGCTGCATAAATGTGAAAACTGCAGAAGGTATGCTTGTACAAAGAAATTCAAATAAAAAATGAAGAACAGAAAATTAACAAAATAAATTTTCATCAGTTGATAAAATTTAAGAAATAATTCAAAATTTGATGAATTTTTCCATCTTTTTTTTTATGTCTTTGATTCTAAGAATTATGAAATTTTAATTCATAGTTTTCTCTCTTTCTTGCATTTAAAATGAACATTTGAATTTGAAACTTATTACCGTATTTGGTTTAAAAAAATACATTTTTTTTCTTTCTATAACTCTCATAAGAACGTAGTATTTTTTGTCTGTGCTTATTCTTATTTTGGCTGGATGACATTGAGATGTTGTTGCAAGCTTTTCTGTGACCATGTTTTGTTGTAGACGAGAACACGGCCAACTTTGTGTCGTGGCCATGTACTGGTAGGAAACGAGATTTTAAATCTTTGTGTTTTTTACCCCAGTGTGATTCATATCATTTCATAACAGCATTTAAATTACTGGGTGATGCCATGTAAATTCATCAAGATCAATATTTGCATTGGTTGAATTGATTGCTTTTTTAGAGGTGGAATATTTATGTAGGCTATGTAAATACAAACAGTAAATTTTGATATGAATCATATTGAAAAGGTATAAATTTGAGGTTATTGGTAAAAAAATATATGTCTTTTTGATATAAGAAATAGGTTGAGTCGGGCTTTCTGATCAATGAAAGGTTGAAATAGTTGAAATTGCCCATCTGAATAAATTTACACGTCAATCAATAGTTTATTATTTAAATTTCTATTAAAAAGGAGATAATCAGATTACCTCCCTTTACAAAATTAACTTAAACATGTAATATTCACCACTATTTTGACCTTCATACAGAATCCACCACAGGTAGGTAAATTAAGTAGTCCTCCTTTTGCATATCCAGGTTTGTTATAGACTCTAGTCGAAATATCACTGGTTTAATTACTATCACTGTGTGCCGATAATCAACTTTAAATTGTTATAACATTATATAATATAATCGTTTTATATCTAATACTTCACAGGATAAGAACAGCATTTAGATAAAAAAAAGAAATGTTACATCATCGTTAGCAAAGAACTTTTTTTTTTTATTCAATTTGCTTTATAAATAGACTTTGCTAAAGTTTGAATTATAGTTTCACTGATGAAATAACCTCTACACATTTTTCCATATTTTGTTGGATATAGTTTTTCATGTATTAAAAGAGGTACATAATCTGTCTAATATTTCTTACATCAGATGCATTACGTAACAGTTGAGAACAAGACAAATTATTTTATCATAATATCACATTTTTATATATATATATATGGGTCAAAGAAGTAATATAGACGGTAAAATCCCATATAACACTGGATCCTAATGGAGGTATGTCCGTAGGATACGAATAACTTAAAATATTAAATGGGGCAAAGAAGTAAATCCAACAGTATGGACAAGTTTAGGTTGTTAAATTTTCGGAGCGGTACTTTGCCTCTAGGGGGATGGCAGAGTCACATACTGAAAAAGGTCTCCATGATACTATATGCAGAGTTATGGCCCCTGCCTTCATTTTCCATACCACATTTGACCAGTAGTAGGGACACTAAGGATGCTTACAAAACATTGGATTGTTTGTTTCTTTTTATAACAATAAGTCAAACTCAGTTTCGTGATAATTCAAACATAAAATGAAATTATTTCATTAAAAAATTTGAAAAGAGTAAATCTGTTATTACTTTATTAATTAGATATCAAAGACCATTTTCATGATGTTATTGAGTCTAAGATAAGGTTTCCAATAATTATTGAATGGTGTCGGATTCACTTTAAACTTGATTTTAAATGGAACTGTTGTGAAATTATCTAGAAGAACATAATTACCTGTACAAAAATACAGATGTTATCGTTTCTCGTACCTCGTATTACACCTGTTGGGTTCGTTTAATACTAACTGTGTGAAAGGAGGAACATGCTTGCTAGCTATTTTGTCTCCTGTCAACCCATTCCTTCCACTTGCCATTGAAAAAAACAAAAGACCTGCTGAACACTAAAACACATTTGCTATGCTTTCAATATGTCTCCTTTTACATGTCATTTTTACATAAAACCCTTAAACAAAACATGAAACAGAATTAACTCCATTTGTGAATATTTTAAACAGAGTTGTTCCCCTTTCTTGAAACAGTTATCTCCCCTGCATCTACTCCCATGTCCATTTTTGTGTGTGTGCATTTGAGATTTAAGCCAGATTGTTTCTAGACGTATATTTTAAATATTACTAAAATCTAGTCCTCATATATCATATGATAAAGTTATGGAAGATTTAAGCTTCTACTCACAAATATAGCAGATTATTGCCCTGGTAAACTGGAAAATTTATTCACAGTTTTTAAATTAACAATATTTTACTTCATGATTTTTAATACTTTTATTAATATAGAATACAAATTTACTACAGTCTGCATAGCTGTCCTGTTAGGCATCTATTTCAAAAAAAAATTGATGGACTGGTGTTACATAGTCAGGTCTGTGTAAACAGGTTTGTGGCTTGAAGTGGTGTTCTTGTATCCAGAGTTTTTGCTTGCTTGGTAAATGTTTTCATTTTTAAGTGAAGCATTTATGCTCATTTTAATGTATATTGCTCTTGATATGTATTCTACTCTCATTTTGTCAAAATTATCAACATTGTTTTGTTACCAATATGATAAATATGATAGTGTTTCACTCAATACTGTGATGGCATGTTGTTTTGTTTCAGAACATTTACTCTAATAAATATTGTTTCCTATATATAAGTTACTTTAATATTCCAATTAAATATCCAGTTAGGGTGTACTTTATACATTAAATGGAATTCACTTGCTGTCTGCTTCCTACATTCTGGATACATAGACACCATTTAAATTTTACTGCAGTTTTAGCTTTCACCTTTTTTTGCCTTCTCTGATGAGGGCAAATTTATCATGACAGCCAAAGTTAATACACAACTTAACATGTTAAAGACAAAATTAACATCATAGGAATGTGTAGTGTATTGTACTAAGTGAAGAGCGAAAGTTCCCCTGTATATAGTGCTATAAGTTCAATGTCTTACTCCAATTTAAGTACTTTTTAAACTCTTTTGAAAAACCGACTTTACTCCATTTGTTGTATCAAGGTGCCTGCATTGCCCTTCCCCTTCCGTTCCCTTTTTTTGTGTGAAAAAGGTGCAATATTATCATATTACACCTGTATCATTAAACATGTCACGGTTTTACAAAACTGAAATCCATAAAATAATAACATAAAGTGGACTTACCTGACATGGCGAAGTTTAGTATTTGATGTATTTTAATTCATACCTTCGTGTAAGGTTCCAATAAGTCTCCGTCACTTAGTTATTACAAACTGATGCTTAATGCGTCACATATGGTACGTTGTAATTGTGAATCAGGGATGTCTTATTCCGTCTTTTCGTATTGCAGAATTATCTGCTCTTGTGAGTAGGTATTGATTGTTACGTCATTTGTTTGTGAGAGTAACGTCATCAATTTGTGTGAAAACAACGTAATTTTCTCACACAAACCAATGACGTAACAATCAATACCTTCTCCCAAGAGAAGATAACTCTGCAATACGCAAAGACGGAATACAAAACATGAAAAATGAAGGGGGCTCTCCAACAAAATCTATGAAGTAAAAGCAAATGCTATAGAGTGTCTACACAGTAATCCGGGATGTCTTATAAATTATGGGGGCTCTCCAACAAAATCTATGGAGTAAAAGCAAATGCTATAGAGTGTCTACACAGTAATCTGGGATGTCTTATAAATTATGGGGGCTCTCCAACAAAATCTATGGAGTAAAAGCAAATGCTATAGAGTGTCAACACAGTAATCCGGGATGTCTTATAAATTATGAAATCCTTCCAGCTGCTGATCACCCTATCAACCCGCCACCTATGTCTGGCGACCCTTTCCATATTGCGGAGATGCCGGAGAACGTGGGCTGCGTCATAAAGATGAAGGGCGGGGTGCCGTACGTTTATAAAGACCAGGAGGCGTTTGATAGACAGGAGCCACTGGAGTGGCCGTATCCCGATGTAAAAACTTTCCTAGCCGACCTAAATATGATGTACGCCTTCATCAGTGACGGACCTTTGTGAGTAGATGCAGTTATCTATATACAAAATGTATACTTTATACCGGGAAATTTTCGCTTCAGTTTCATTTTGCCTTATTGGCCATCCCTTATTAGTGGAAATTATTATGACGGCAAAAATAAATTGATATACGTAATAATTCAATGTGAAGGGCAAATTTAACATTGTGCTAAAATGGAGTTAACAGCGAACGGCAAAAAATTCTTGATATTCTGTACTGTTTGTTGTTGAATTTTCAAAGCAATTTGCTCCTTTTTCAAAATGAGATGAACATTTTATTCAGACACCAGGGCCTGTATTCATGAAATCGTTCTTATGCATGGATTCTGTGCTCAACCCAACTTACTCGCTTAAATCATGTGGCAATATAAAAGTTGGGTGTTAATCATATGACACGGTATCAGACTTGAAGTCTCTCAAAAATCTTCAAAATCATAGACCAAATATTTAGTGTTATTTATAAAACTGGAAGAGAAAGTTGGCTCGAGCATAGAATCTGAGTTTGAGCATGAGAATTTATGAATACAGACCCTGCAGTGGCAACCATAATATAATTTAAATGAATTTATCAATGCATGTCTTCTTATATGATAAACTATCAAAAACAGGTTTTGTTAACAAAACTCTGATAGCACTTTTGAAAAGACAATGTTAAAGTATTATAAGGGTGAGGATGGTGATCAACTAAACCGTTCACCAAGACGGCCTGGTTCGATATCCCAGTTGGATGAGCAAATGTTTTCGGTCACAGCCTGACCAAGGTAATCCTTGGATGTCTTTATTCATTAAGATCCCCTGCACGCTGCCTTTCCAGCCAACAAGAGGGATTAATATATTAAGTTATTTTAAAACTTGTTTCATTATTGTTGTAAATTAAATAAAGTTTCTTTTTTAAATTAAAATATGAACATCTCTAATGACCTTGCCTTAACAGTTAAACGTGAACATTGTTTTAACTGCGTTTTCATGATAAATGTGATTTATGTTTTACAGGAAATCGTTTGCCTACAGACGCTTGTCTTACCTTTCTTCAAAGTATCAGCTACACTTACTGCTTAATGAACTGAAAGAATCAGCTTCACAAAAAGAGGTTCCCCACAGGGATTTCTATAACATACGTAAGGTAAGACAATTAAACGAGGTTCCCCACAGGTATAAATATAATGTAAGACAGGGAAAGATTTAGCTCCCAACAGAAATATTTTTTAAAAAGTAAGGCAGCTGTCAAAGTCTGGTTATATATAGTAGAGTTGTGAGAAGAGAAGGACAAGCACAGGAGCATACAGCTACCACTCTGGTTCGTATAGTAGAGTTGTGAGAGGGGAAGGACGAGCACAGGAGCATACAGCTGTCAAAGTCTGGTTATTTATAGTAGAGTTGTGAGAAGAGAAGGGCAAGCACAGGAGCATACGGCTACCACTCTGGTTAGTATTGTAGTGTTGTGAGAAGAGAAGGACGAGCACAGGAGCATACAGCTGTCAAAGTCTGGTTATAAATAGTAAAGTTGTGAGAAGAGAAGGACAAGCACGGGAGCATACAGCTACCACTCTGGCTACTATAGTAGAGTTGTGAGAAGAGAAGGACGAGCACAGGAGCATACAGCTGTCAAAATCTGGTTAGTATTCACTGGAACATTAATAATGTTCTTCACAAATGTAGGTTTGATACATCGTTTCTGAAAAGAAAATCATAGTTTGCGGAACATTTATTAAAAAGTACAATACATTAAATGAATATAAAATGATTAACAACAGTATTCTGAGCGAAAAAAGGGCAAAGGGGCAAGACTGGGATTGGAACCTCTCTGAACAGCTAAGCTTTCTGGTCTGATCATGCTACAGTTATGTCTTAAACAAAGATATGGGGTGATTACACAATTACTGTATGTATGTAAGTAACACTGCAGTCAAATTCTGTAGGGTTTTGTTGGCAATGGGGTAAGAGTCTTTAAACTATTGAGGAGTTGAGAGACACTGAAAGCTGCATGATGTGGCACTACAACCAATCTCAGTGTGTTCTCTGGAGACTTTTTGAGGACCATAAAGGGCCCTTTCACAATTGAAACTATTTGTCATATTTATGCCTTATTGCCAATTTTTGCAGTGTACTCCTGAAAATTTTCTTCCCTATTGGTGCATGTGTATATATTTTTTTGTCAAAATGAGACAAAAAGGCCCCATCTCAAATTAAGGGGAATAACTCTGCATCTGAGAAACATAAATGTAGCTCTGTAGAGCATTACTTGCTATTGCAGTATATTGCAGTATATTGCAGAACTTTTCAAATTTGATAGAAAACCCTCGATTACCTCCCCTTATATGATATTGAAATGAAATTTACAAGGGTATAACCCTATCTTATGTCCCTTATTTAGCAAGAATGCTGAACCCCACAACTCCATGTTTCAGGTGGACACTCACGTACATGCTTCATCATGCATGAACCAGAAACATCTGCTGCGATTCATCAAGAAAATGATCCGCACACGTTCTGACGATGTCGTCTGTTTGGACAAGGACAAAAAAGAAATGACTTTGAAACAGGTTGGTAAAAAAATGTTAAATCATAAATCTACTACAGCTTGATAAATTAATACATTGGTTCATAAAGCAGGAATACAAATTAGGTTGTTCTGGGGATTTTGTTAAAAGAAAAGTTCAGAATAAACTGCAATTGACTTGTGATATTAACATACATTTATTATCCTTGTTGTTTCTCCGAAAGTTTCTTTGAGCTGATCAGTTTATGTTCAAAGTTGATTTTTTTTAATGCTTTCAAATATTGTTTATTTTAAAAAATCATTTTTCTTTTTGGTGTAACTTTCAAAATATATTTTTTATTTGCAAAATACCTGAACCAGATTGTTAAATGTTTATTCCATTTTCAGCTGGAGATGGATGTTAAAAAAACTTTTACAATGGAAGAAGCTGCTGTTGTGTTCCTTGTAAAATATTTTCTATTTTAAAATGTAGTTTTGAAAAATATTCTCATTTTTTTTCAGGTATGACACGTCATTGATTTTTTTAACATGTTCATTCAGATTTTCACAGAAATTGTTTCTCATTTTTTATGAAATTAGTTTGTAAATATGAACTTTTGATGCTGACTTATAATGTTGTGTTTGTCTAATTGTCAGAAAAAATGAATAATTATCATACAGAAAAATAATTGTCATTGGAAAATGAATGTAGGTATGATTTTATCATTTTTACTGAAGAATAAAGTTTTGTTTAATTATATTTAATAAATGTATGAATTCAGAGTTAAGTTGACAGGTGAATCATGTTGATAATTTACAAGATAAATTTTGTTTATTACGATTTTAAAATCAAATTCTTTTTTTTTAGTTTATAGGTAATTTTGCTTAAATCCGTAATTAAAGAAGAAATGTGGATATATTATGTCCATCATTTCAAAATGGAATTTGTATAATTTACAGGTAAATTCAGTTTATTTTAAGATATAAATTTCCAGAAAAATGTTTGTTTTTACCAATCAAAAAAAAGCATTTCAGTTAAAAATATATATTTTTAAATATTTTGATGATCACTTAGCATTTATTCACAGGTGTGTGATAGTTTGAAGTTGACCACCTATGATTTAAGTGTTGACAAGTTGGACGTCCATGCAGTAAGTGCTACGAGTACAGGGGCAGCTACAGAATGTTTGATCTTTTTATTTCTGTTGTGTACATGTTCAATGTCTCAATTTTTAATGAATTAACTGTTTAGAAAGCCTGATGAACTCGGTATTGATATAGGAAAAATATCCAAAAAGGGAATGAATTATTTAAAAATAAAAAAATAAAAAAATCTTTCATAATTATTTTTATTGTATTCGTTGACAATACAACTACTCTGCTAAAACTGTTTTTAATGAAGAAAATAATATGAAATGAATTTGAATTTAAAACCATTAACCTTGGCCACAGATTGCAGTAGAACTACCAGGTAATGCTTATTGACCTGTATTGAATTCAATGAATACAGTAACATACAGAGTTGATATAGGCTACTACACTGGGGACTGGCCATGGTATCACAGTGGAACCTCTTATTTTCTCTTGAACTTTAAAAGGAATAAGTAATATTTCTTGTTAATTAACGAATGGACAGCTCATTCTATTTCGGGAACTCTGTAAAGGGAGGTAATTTTATTTTAGCAGAATCTTTTCATTTTTAGCTTCAAAAATTCATTTTACACAACTAAAAGCTTGCCAAACATCTTTGGAAAATTTGCTAAACTTAAGAAACCGTTATTATATATTGAGAGCTATTTTTTGACAGATGTCAACCAGTTTTCACAATTGCCTTCGACATATGCTAACATTAATTTGGGTAAACTTTCGGTTCAGATATGTGCATTTTTGTACTAGTCCTAAGAAAGTGCTTTGAAAATTATTTTTAGATTTAAATTTCTGATTTTCTGAATGAGGTTCCACTGTATATGTCTGTTTGTGTAATGCATGTGTATGTTGTTATTACTTGCATTAGTACTGGTTCTTCTTCTTCTGGTTCTTCTAATCACAACTTGCCGGCACATAACTTTTCAACCGCTAAAGATATCTTGATGAAACTTGAGGTATGCATGCATCCATCACAGAAGGTCTGCAGTGCCCTGGAATTAGGTCAATATGACCTTCACCTCAAGGTCAAAGGTCAAAAAAGTGCAACATTTTCAGTAAATTCTTTTCCGGCCTGTACATTTTTAACCTTTAAAGATATCTTGATCAAACTTGAAGTAAACCTGGATCACCCACAAAAGATGTGCAGTGCATTAGAATTAGGTATCGTGCCCCACTATATACAGAGTTATTGCCCTTGGTAATTTTTAACACAGAAGTTTGTCAGGAGCATAAGTTCCATGTTATTTCACCTGTGTTGATCAAACTTA
Organism: Mizuhopecten yessoensis; assembly: GCF_002113885.1. Classification (NCBI taxonomy): domain Eukaryota; kingdom Metazoa; phylum Mollusca; class Bivalvia; order Pectinida; family Pectinidae; genus Mizuhopecten; species Mizuhopecten yessoensis. The sequence continues at coordinate 138,114 of NW_018407635.1, read as the reverse complement.
CCATATTTATGTATCTTGGGAAGGCGGAATCTTTCGCACTGAAATCGGGTCTTGTGCCCCTCTGTATATAGAGTTATGGGCCTTTGTTTATTTTCAATTCCGAAATTTTGTCCACGGCAAAACTTACATGTTATTTCACCTACATTGACCAAACTTGCTATAGTTATGTATCTTGGGAGGTAGGAGTGTCGCATTCTAAATTCGGGTTTTGTGCCTCACCATATAAAGAGATATGGCCCTTTGTTAATTTTCTATACCGAAGTTTGTCTATTGGCTAATAATGGGAGACATGTTTTTGTTCACGAAAACAAGTTTCTAGTTATCATTTCTGTTCTCTCTAAATTCATGAAAAAAACAATCATTTTGATTTCTATGCCAAATACTTTCCAAACTTTTCCCTTTTTTATAGAGGGATAGGGTTGGGGTTGGGGTTTGGGAAAACGATATGTGAAAATTCTATATTATTAAAATGCAGTACCTGAATGTTACAAATTGTAGCACTAGTTTACAATACTCTAGTTTAAGCAATGAAGAGAATTCTGTTGATTTATAGTCGATCACGAGGGTGAACATTTGATATTCTCCATCGTTTTATAAATCATTGAAAATCAAAATCATGGTAATGTTTTTGAAAAACTATTTACCAGCATTTCGTTTCTTCGATTGTAGTGTATTAGATAGATTGAGTTAAAGCAGTGAGAAACTTTGCTTTTATTAGTGTTGTTCCAATTAATCAATTTAACCGATGATCAGTCATTTTACCTCTGATTATGATTAATCAATCATGACTATAACGTGAAAATGTGAAACATTCTAAACAGGTACTGGGACCAGGAGTCAATCTAAAAACTTATATAAATGAGCAATTTTAATAAAACATCATTTCTCCTTATAGCTATGAGTAGAGTATCCAGTATATTTTATCCATTTTGATTAATTCTTTTCTATTTTCATTTCATTTTACAGGGGCATGGTATAGGTGGGGTTTCAGACACCATTGTGCACATGAGGTTTGGGTTGCACTAATACAACTTGCCAACACTCCCATCTAAGCTTCTGAATTCATTTAACCCATTCACCCCTAAAGCCACATTTAACCTTACCAAATCAATGACTGGACAAGTCCATTTGAAAAATGGAAGGGTGAATGAGTTAACATATCTATTCATATCATATTAATCATGATTATATAAAAGTATTTTTTTTCCTGCAGTTGCTGGATTATAACTGTGTTGCCGTTTGCAGACACACAAGATGAAATTTTGAGCCTCGTATTGAGGGGAGATAACTCTATCAGACATTTTTTATATCTGCAAATCAAAATTTGACAATTTCAGGTTTTTGAGAGCCTTGAACTGGAGCCATATGATTTGAGTGTAGACAAACTGGATGTGCATGCAGTGAGTACAATGGGTCTGTAATCAGGGTAGATAACTACAGCAAGTGATTAGGGGAGATAACTTGGTCAAAATGTAGTAAGAGGGGTAATCACAAATAGTGATCAGGGGAGATAACCAGATCTTGAGTAAATTACGGTGAAATAAGTATGACTAGAAATCAGAACAGAAAATTAAAGTTGAAGCATTTGATGTTTTTGTTTGATAGCTTATAACTGAATGAAACGTATTTCAGCCATTTCTGGAAGGTTAAGCTGTATTTAAAGGGAGACAATAATTTGGATTAATGAGGGGAGATAATCTTCTACAGTAAGAAAGATATAAAGTCTTTTCTAGAGAATATAAGGGATACAGTGATATCTAAAGTAAGAGGGAAACAATTACAGTGAGCAACAGGGCGAGATAATCATAATCGTTTTTAATATTCAGGGGAGATAATCATTCCAAGTAATAAACAGAGGCAATTATACATTTAGTGGGGGAGATTTTCAGCTAACAGATTCAAGTTTATCGCAGGAGAAGGCAGTTTCTGAGAGTAAAATAACTAAGTTATTTAAAATGACAGCTGTGTAAGAACACATAATTCGCTCATATCTATATTTAGGTTAAATCCATTTCCCTTAATAATTTGCAAGGTCCTTGTATTTTGTTTTTAAAAAAATGTTGTTTTCTCCTTTGAGTCGTTTTGTTACTGAAGGAAAGTTTGTAAGATTATGTGCTTTCTTTATTGTGACCTGCATGTATGTTTAAAACATTTAAAAAAAACACACCAGTATGGTAGCAGAGTACAGTAGAAATGGCTTGATCCTAAGAATAAAGGACATGTCTCAGATAAACATGGATAGTGGATTAACCCTGCACAACACACCTTCATATATATATATATATATATACTTATAAACTAAATTTTGAATAGTTTTTTTTTAATAGAATTATTTTTTTCTTCAAAAAGTGATTTCCCCAGATTTGGGACTTGTGAAAACCATGGTTACCACATCAAACAATGCCAAAAAAACATGATTTTTAACCCAAAATTTGACATATGCAAGTAGTATTTTTTTTCTTAAAACCTGGCTTAAACTGAATACAAAAGTACAAAAGTAGACTACATGAAAAGCTAGCTTTTGTTGTGTAGACAGATGTATAAATGGCCAAAAAACCAAAATCGATTTTTTTTTTAATGTGAAGCCCACATAGTCCACTTCATCATGTATATATGCCAATTTTAGTGCTGATTTTTTTTTAAATTTTGATACATGTTATATTACAGGGGTTATTCATTGTACAAAAATATCACCAATGGCCACCGTACGCTACTGTACACTGCTACCTATGCTACACTCCATATACATATATACATGCACCATGAAACAGTCATACAACAGGTAACACAGAATATTTTGACGACCTGTGTGACCAATGCTTAGAGCTTTCACAAAATACTACACACAGCTATTTGCTTCATAGATCTGTTATTGTAATTTATCTCTTTTTTTTCAGATATTAATATCAGTAAATTTAGCAGCTTATAACATATGGTCACCCATTATCTTATATTTGTTGATTCAAAACACACACAAAAATTAAAGATTAAAATTTACTATTTAAAATTATACAAGGTGAATTTAAAAATTAATATTTCAACATGAATTTAGATAAATGAAGAATACAAAATATATCACAAATTATTATAACCACACTTGTATATGTACTTGAAATAAATAAAATGAATAAATATATAATATTTCGAAGGATTGAAGAAATAGATTATTTATCAAAGTCATACTTGAACAGTTACTTACTTCAACTACTGGGTACTGCTAATTCTGTCTTTTCGTATTGCAGAGTTATCTTCTCTTGTGAGCAGGTATTGGTTGTTACGTCATTGGTTTGTGTGAAAAAATTACATCGTTTTCTCAAAAATTGATGACGTTACTCTCACAAACAAATGACGTACCAATCAGTCCCTGCTCACAAGAAAAGATAACTCTGCAATACGCAAAGATGGAATAGAGATTATCCCTTTTCTCTCTATTCAAACCTTTGATAGACTTTTGTTCATGTAGAGCCAAACAGTTTCTGTTTTGATTCACCCTCTAGGACCGGAACACTTTCCACAGGTTTGACAAATTCAACGCCAAGTACAATCCAATTGGACAGAGCCGCCTGCGGGAAATTTTTATCAAGACAGACAACTATATTAATGGCAAATACTTCGCTCATGTCATTAAGGTAAGTTAAACAATATATAAAGTGTTACAAGTATTAACTTTATTTATTTAACAACAATTATGAAACAAGTTCTTTCAACTTATATTAATCACTGTTGTTTGCCCGGATGTTAGCATGTGGGGGGTCGTCATGTGGGAGGTAATTACTAGAGTGCTCGGATAAAACCCATGTGGTCAGGTAGTTAACCCTAAACCTTTTGATGTCTGATTGGGGAATGGAACCCCGGCTGTCTTGGTGAAAGACTAATAGAATCTTTCACCCCCTTGGGGGTGAGATAGGGGGATCTCAACCCGAGGGGGAAGATTCTTATGTTGCCCAACACGAGGCTTTGCCGAGTGTTTGGCACCTTAAGAATCTTTCCCCGAGGGTTAAGATTCGTCTATCTTACCCACAAAGGGGTGAATGATTCTTTTTCTCTTACCCTGTTCTCCCAATGTGTATCATAGACACAATGGAATGATAATTTTGCATGCTAAATTCAGGGTTGAAGTGACGTTGATGGATTGTTGACGTGACGTCATTGTATTGTTGAAGTGACGTCATACCATTGTTATGAATAGGGGAATCCCCCCGTCTCAACCCTAGGGTGAGACAAGGAAATCTCACACCGGTAAAAGTGCGTATACACCTGTCCAGGGTAAGAGAAAAGTGCATATTTAATCCACTGCGCCTCTAGACCACCCTTACACCACAATTACCCAACTATGATATGGACAGGATAGAACCTTTATCATTATTACAACATAATCAGCGGAAATTGAATGATGTTTATCAGAACAGAGGTCATCAGCTTTTGACCTTGGATCTAATATATCGTGTTAATTATTTACTATTGATCATGTACTTATATTTTACCATTAATCTTCTATTTACGTTTCATTTTTACCATCACCATTTGATATAGCCATTGATGTGAAGTATATGATTATTTTTACCTTCAGCTTTTGATTGTTGACCTTGTATTAACAGGAAGTAATGGAGGACCTTGAGGAAAGCAAGTACCAGAATGCCGAGTACAGACTGTCCATATATGGGCGCTCCAGAGATGAGTGGGATAAGCTAGCTAAGTGGGCTGTAGAACACAAGGTGTACTCGGACAATGTCAGGTGGCTCATCCAGGTCCCGCGATTGTAGTGAGTACCCCACAACATACAGTATCTGTCAAAAATAAAAGATGTCAGATAACACACCTTTCAACACTGTCACTTCATGATCTGTAAAATGAATGAGTAATTTTAGACGGGTTTGTTGTAAGGTAAATGAAAGAAGGCAATTTGAGATTATTGTTTGGCCAACTGGGCTCACAATATCTTGGGATTCCTATTTGTGTTGACAATATTGTTTGAGAGGACAATGATGATGACATTATCCTGTTTGTGTTGACAGTGATGTTGACAATATCCTGTTTATGTTGACAGTGATGTTGACAATATCCAGTTTGTGTTGACAGTGTCCTGTTTGTGTTGACAGTTATATTGACAATATCCTGTTTGTGTTGACAGTTATATTGACAATAACCTCTTTGTGTTGACATTGATGTTGACAATATCCTGTTTGTGTTGACAGCGATGTTGACAATATCCTGTTTGTGTTGACAGTGATGATTACAATGTCCTCCTTGTGTTGACTGGGATGTTGATGATAAGCTCTTTGTGTTGACTGTGATGTTGACATTATCCTGTTTGTGTTGACAGTGATGATTACAATGGCCTGGTTTTGTTGACAGTGATGATTACAATATCCTTTTTTTGTTGACAGTTATATTGACAGTGTCTTGTTTGTGTTGACAGTGATGTTGACAATTTCCTGTTTGTGTTGACAGTTATATTGACAATAGCCTGTTTGTGTTGACAGTTATATTGACAATATCCTTTTTGTGTTGACAGTTATATTGACAGTGTCCTGTTTGTGTTGACAGTGCCTTCCTTGTGTTGACAGTGATGTTGACAATATCCTGTTTGTGTTGACAGCGATGTTGACAATATCCTGTTTGTGTTGACAGTGATGATTACAATGGCCTGTTTGTGTTGACAGTGATGATTACAATATCCTGTTTGTGTTGACAGTTATATTGACAGTATCCTGTTTGTGTTGTCAGTTATATTGACAGTGTCCTGTTTGTGTTGACAGTGCCTTCCTTGTGTTGGCAGTGATGTTGACAATATCCTGTTTGTGTTGACAGTTATATTGACAGTGTCTTGTTTTTGTTGACAGTGATGTTGACAATATCCTGTTTGTGTTGACCGTTATATTGACAGTGTCCTGTTTGTGTTGACAGTGCCTTCCTTGTGTTGGCAGTGATGTTGACAATATCCTGTTTGTGTTGACAGGTATATTGACAGTATCCTGTTTGTGTTGACAGTTATATTGACAGTATCCTGTTTGTGTTGACTGTTATATTGACAGTGTCCTGTTTGTGTTGACAGTGATATTGACAGTGTCCTGTTTGTGTTTACAGTGATGTTGACAATATCCTGTTTGTGTTGACCGTTATATTGACAGTGTCCTGTTTGTGTTGACAGTGATATTGACAGTGTCCTGTTTGTGTTTACAGTGATGTTGACAATATCCTGTTTGTGTTGACAGGTATATTGACAGTATCCTGTTTGTGTTGACAGTTATATTGACAGTATCCTGTTCGTGTTGACAGTTATATTGACAGTGTCCTGTTTGTGTTGACAGTGATATTGACAGTGTCCTGTTGGGTTAATAGTTATATTGACTGTGTCCTGTTTGTGTTGACAGTGTCCTGTTTGTGTTGACAGTATCCTGTTTGTGTTGACAGTATCCTGTTTGTGTTGACAATTATATTGACGATATCCTGTTTGTGTTGACAGTAATGTTGACAATGGTATCCTGTTCGTGTTGACAGTTATATTGATAACCTCCTTGTGTTGACAGTTTTATTGACAGTATCCTGTTTGTGTTGACTGTGATGTTGATGATAACCTCTTTGTGTTGACTGTGATGTTGACATTATCCTGTTTGTGTTGACAGTGATGTTGACAATGTCTTCCTTGTGATGACAGGTATATTGACAATAACCTCTTTGTGTTGACTGTGATGTTGATGATAACCTCTTTGTGTTGACAGTGATATTGACAGTGTCCTGTTTGTGTTGACAGTTATATTGACAATAACCTCTTTGTGTTGACTGTGATGTTGACAATAACCTTTGTGTTGACTGTGATGTTGATGATAACCTCTTTCTGTTGACAGTGATGTTGACAGTGTCCTGTTTGTGTTGACAGTTATATTGACAATAACCTCTTTGTGTTGACTGTGATGTTGAAGATAAGCTCTTTGTGATGACTGTGATGTTGATGATAACCTCTTTGTGTTGATTGTGATGTTGACATTATCCTGTTTGTGTTGACAGTGATGTTGACAATGTCTTCCTTGTGATGACAGTTATATTGACAATAACCTCCTCGTGTTGACAGTTTTATTGACAGTATCCTGTTTGTGTTGACTGTGATGTTGACAATATCCTCTTTGTGTTGACAGTGATGATTACAATGTCCTAGTTATATTGACAGTGTCCTGTTTGTGTTGACAGTGATGTTGACAATGTCTTCCTTGTGATGACAGGTATATTGACAATAACCTCTTTGTGTTGACTGTGATGTTGAAGATAAGCTCTTTGTGTTGACTGAGATGTTGATGATAACCTCTTTGTGTTGACAGTGATATTGACAGTGTCCAGTTTGTGTTGACAGTTATATTGACAATAACCTCTTTGTGTTGACTGTGATGTTGAAGATAAGCTCTTTGTGTTGACTGAGATGTTGATGATAACCTCTTTGTGTTGACAGTGATGTTGTCAATATCCTGTTTGTGTTGACAGTGTCCTCCTTGTGTTCACAGTGATGTTGACATTATCCTGTTTGTGTTGACAGTGATGTTGACAATATCCTGTTTGTGGTGACAGTGATGATTACAATGGCCTGTTTGTGTTGACAGTGATGATTACAATATCCTCCTTGTGTTGACAGATTTATTGACAGTATCCTGTTTGTGTTGACTGTGATGTTGATGATAACCTCTTTCTGTTGAAAGTGATGTTGACAGTGTCCTGTTTGTGTTGACAGTTATATTGACAGTGTCTTGTTTTTGTTGACAGTGATGTTGACAATATCCTGTTTGTGTTGACAGTGATGATTACAATGGACTGTTTGTGTTGACAGTGATGATTACAATATCCTCCTTGTGTTGACAGATTTATTGACAGTATCCTGTTTGTGTTGACTGTGATGTTGACAATATCCTTTGTGTTGACTGTGATGTTGATGATAACCTCTTTGTGTTGACTGTGATGTTGACAATATCCTCTTTGTGTTGACAGTGATGATTACAATGTCCTCCTTGTGTTGACTGTGATGTTGACAATATCCTCTTTGTGTTGACAGTGATGATTACAATGTCCTCCTTGTGTTGACTGTGATGTTGATGATAAGCTCTTTGTGTTGACTGTGATGTTGATGATACCCTCTTTGTGTTGACAGTGATGATTACAATGTCCTCCTTGTGTTGACTGTGATGTTGATGATAAGCTCTTTGTGTTGACTGTGATGTTATATTGACAATAACCTCTTTGTGTTGACTGTGATGTTGACAATATCCTTTGTGTTGACTGTGATGTTGATGATAACCTCTTTCTGTTGAAAGTGATGTTGACAGTGTCCTGTTTGTGTTGACAGTTATATTGACAGTGTCTTGTTTGTGTTGACAGTGATGTTGACAATATCCCGTTTGTGTTGACAGTGTCCTCCTTGTGTTCACAGTGATGTTGACATTATCCTGTTTTTGTTGACTGTGATGTTGATGATAACCTCTTTCTGTTGAAAGTGATGTTGACAGTGTCCTGTTTGTGTTGACAGTTATATTGACAGTATCCTGTTTGTGTTGACAGTTATATTGACAGTGTCCTGTTTGTGTTGACAGTGATGTTGACAATGTCTTCCTTGTGATGACAGGTATATTGACAATAACCTCTTTGTGTTGACTGTGATGTTGAAGATAAGCTCTTTGTGATGACTGTGATGTTGATGATAACCTCTTTGTGTTGACAGTGATATTGACAGTGTCCTGTTTGTGTTGACAGTTATATTGACAGTGTCCTGTTTGTGTTGACAGTGATATTGACAGTGTCCTGTTGGGTTAATAGTTATATTGACTGTGTCCTGTTTGTGTTGACAGTGTCCTGTTTGTGTTGACAGTTATATTGACAGTGTCCTGTTTGTGTTGACAGTTATATTGACAAGAACCTCTTTGTGTTGACTGTGATGTTGACAATAACCTTTGTGTGGACTGTGATGTTGATGATAACCTCTTTCTGTTGAAAGTGATGTTGACAGTGTCCTGTTTGTGTTGACAGTTATATTGACAGTGTCTTGTTTGTGTTGACAGTGATGTTGACAATATCCTGTTTATGTTGACAGTTATATTGACAGTGATGTTGATAATAACCTCTTTGTGTTGACAGTGATGTTGACAATATCCTGTTTGTGTTCACAGTGATGTTGACATTATCCTGTTTGTGTTGACAGTGATGTTGGCAGTATCCTGTTTGTGTTGACAGTGTCCTCCTTGTGTTCACAGTGATGTTGACATTATCCTGTTTGTGTTGACAGTTATATTGACAATATCCTGTTTGTGTTGACAGTTATATTGACAGTATCCTGTTTGTGTTGAAAGTTATATTGACAGTATCCTGTTTATGTTGACAGTGATGATTACAATGTCCTGTTTGTGTTGACCATTATATTGACAGTATCCTGTTTATGTTGACAGTGATGTATACAAGAGTAACAACTTAGTACAGAACTTCCAGGACATCCTCAACAACATCTTCATGCCGTTGTTTGAAGCGACAAATGACCCCGCCTCCCATCCTGAGCTGTTTGCCTTCCTCCAACACGTAAGAGTCCTCATCTCGTGGTAAACTAAAAAGAATTCCAACAAGGTGTTCATATTAAAAAGAATACCTTTTTTTACCCTATCCGCCGTAATTAGTGTGTAAAAAAAAGATTGGCTTAAAAGGGGAGGGAGGGGGGGGGGGGGGGGGTCAATAGCAAAAGTTGAGCAGCCACTGTTATCACTGAAGGACATTGTAAACATTCCAGTTGGACTGGAGTTTTGGAAGTTAAATGTTTCATTCCCTTCACAAAAGCCCAGCCATATCATCAGACATAAATCGCTGCATTAAAGTGCGATTACTATAAATCACTGACCTGTTGGGCAGGTGACTACACTTTATGATTCCATTTATCCTGAAAAAGGGGGAGGGGTTCCTAAAGAGGGAGAGGCACTAATTATGGCAAATATGGTAACGGTTCAGAGTTCATCTTCTGCACCAATTATGAGCCTTTGATATGAATGAATAGTTTTGCATTTCATGAAATTTGTCTCGTGATAAATTTAGGGTTTATCAATGGATGATGTTTTGTCATCCGTAAGTATTCCTGGAGTTTATATCACCATTGACACTACTGGGCATGTGCAGGAACTTATAATTACTAGTATATCAATCAGATGAACATGTACAAATTGTACTTTCAAGCAGAAATATTAGTAAGAGATTAGAAAACATGTGCTCTTGGTTTAAACAATATTTATTACTTAAACTCATTTACAATACAATACAATCACATCAATTGAAAGGATCTGGCGGCAAGATATAAAATCTTATGTTAGGCCTTCTCCTTCAGGTAACATTTAACAAACATTTATATTCTCTGACTGACCATAATTGTTTAACATATAAAACACACATTTTAATCTAATTAGTAAGAAAGAAAGAAATGAGAAATAAAGAGTTAAATTATTAAGAGAGATAGAAGATAGAGATTTAGAAATTTGAGAGAGTGATGAGATTCCACATCAACACCTATAATCTGTCTGATACCAGATGCTCTTAATCTTTCATGTTTGCAATAAAATCAACAAAAATCAATATTCTTCAATAATCTTGTTTACTGAAAACTGCAGATCAAGGGGGACGGGGAAACAATTTCACATCATTGTAATGTTGATATTTTTATACAAGGATTTACCTTCATTTTGACATCGTATACGGTAGTAATTATGAATGCAGATGTCGAGGAACATATTCTATGGTACACATTTAGTGATTTAAATATAAAACACATAAATTTTCTTCTTTCAATTTTGATGATTTCATAATTTTACAAAACGAAAACAGATATAAAATAATTGTTTTTCCCTCTTCACTTAGGTATCGGGTTTTGACTCTGTAGATGACGAGTCGAAAGCAGAACACATCAAATTTGATTCGGACACTCCAATGCCAGGGGATTGGACACAAAAAGAAAACCCACCTTACAACTACTATCTTTTCTTTATGTATGCCAACGTCACTGTCCTCAACCAGTTCCGCAGGTAAGCTAACCACCTTGACACACCTCTACAATGCAGATTGACTTCATGTACACAAAACGTTCAAATCCACAACTCTACGATAGTCGAGGTCTTTTGAAACACTGTTAATGATCCCCATACCACTGCCAAGAACTTCACCTATGAATTAGAAACTGTTTTTGACACATGCGTTAGGTTACCCAGGCGTAGGTGTCTAGGGGATCGCTCATACTACGAAGTTTGCTTAACGTGGAATTGCACAAACAAAAGTAGCGACATCTATGTCCTTATATGGACTCTCTGCTCTTATAAGGAATCTGATATCTCCTTATATGCGGGGCCATTCATTACTTTTCATTCATATGCAAAAAAATTGGCAGCGACCCCTGGGGGGGGTCTGATAGTGTCTGATAACATTTCATTTCTGCTGTGATTAGTCATTTCTGTATTGAAAACCATACCTTGGCACTTTTAAAGGTTGATATGGTATTTAGGCTTGAATGATCCTTGTCTCACTGCAATGTGGTTTTCTCTTATATAGAGTAACCTCCCCTTAATTTTATATTGGATATTGACAAGGTAGTACAGTTGGTAAGAACAATAGTATAACAATACATCTAGAAGGATTTTACACTCAGAACACTGATATTGATGATATTTTGTTTACTTTCATCTTTATTATTTCTCATAAAAGTCCCACAACGCAAGAAATAGACGATATTTAATGGTACCTTCAGTAATAACAAATACATTTCATGAGTGTGGCTAATATTTTGATATTTTTCATGAGTGCGCAGCATGATTTGTTAGTACTGAAGAAACCATTAAATTTTCTATTCATTACATTTGTATACGCCCGTCGAAGACGGGGACGTATTATAATTATGTTATCACGTGAGCGGGCGGGCGGTCGGGCGGGCGGGCGATGTCCGCTCGATATCTCGAGTAATTATTAACGGATTAACTTCAAACTTCACAACAAGGTTAATTACCATGAAACCTCGGACAAGTTCGATAACCGCCATTATCCGACCATAATTT
>NW_018407635.1:75726-124937 GCF_002113885.1 Mizuhopecten yessoensis | reverse complement strand
TGGAGTTATTACCCTTGGTTTCATTAATGCGATGCATGCGTTCCATGATGTTGTATTGCACTCATTGATCTACCAGTTATGTTGAATGATTTCTCTTTTAATATCAATTACTCACAAATACTTCATATATTTCAATCATACAAACAACTGCTCATTCAATGTGTGACGGGCGTATTATATACCGCTCGCGGTAACCTTGTTAAAGCATAAAACATGAAAATGTAATGCATTAAAAAAGACTGTGCACCATTTTGAATGGGATACTCGATAAAATTCCGACATTTTCTGGTATGATTGCTTATAAAAATGTTATTAATTTTACATTTATGTAAATACTTATGTGTGTGTACCAAACATTTACCATAACAACATCTTATTCTACTGTCGTTTCATTTGAATCTGAACAAAAAATTGTTGCCTTTGAATGCAGCGAATAGAAGATACTGTTGAGAAATGATTTTTGATATTTGTCACAGTGAGAAAAATGTAAGTTTTATCAAGTTGATATATTCCAATATTTCACTGGCAAAAATGTAATAAATGGTTTCATTTTCAGAATTGATTTATCAAAGCTAAGTCATGTCATAAGACCGTTTTCAATGCGAAGTCACAATTTTTGGAAGCGGTATGGGGATCCTTAATGCCTTTATTTGACGGTTGCTTGTTGTTTTAGGTCACGAGGAATGGGCATGTTCCACCTGAGACCTCACTGTGGGGAGGCAGGCAACATCACACATCTCGTCTCTGGTTTTATGTTGGCTGAGAACATATCACATGGACTCATGCTCAGAAAGGTACAAACTTCATTCAAACAAGAAAATGTTAATGCCATCAATGCAATCAATGCTTTGTAGCCTGTTTTGATGTTGTATTGACAAGTATGTGTGTGATACAGTATCTTTTAACCATGTTCAATGAAGTAGGACTACTGTTGTTCTGTTGTTCTGTTGAATGATGTTTGTATTTCATATTACTTATGTCATATACTAGTCAATCTGGGTTTGACCTATGGACAATTTGTATTTGATATATTGACAACCAATGTTCAAAATTTTGATAATCTGCATTTTACATTTTACATTTTGACAATCAATATTTGATATTGACAATCTGTATTTTACATGCTGTTTAACATATTGACCATCTGTATTTGATGAATTGACTCTCTGTTTTGACAAATTTAGATTTAGATTTAGATAACTTGAAATGTTTGAAATATTGACATTCTCTATTTGACATTTTGAAAATCTATACTTGATACCATCAATCTGTAATTAACATGCAGACAATCTGTTTTACATATTGAACGTCTGTATTTGATATAAAGACAATCTGTATGACAATCTGTATCTCTCGTATAGAAAATCTACAGTATATTGACATTATGACAATCTATATTGACACTTTAACAATCTATATTGCCATTATGACAATCTGTATTGATACTTTGACAGACTGTAGTGACATTTAAACATTCTATATTGACACTTTAACAATCTATATTGCCATTATGACAATCTGTATTGATACTTTGACAGACTGTAGTGACATTTTAACATTCTATATTGACATTTTGATAACCTTTACTGATATTTTGACAATCTATATTGACATTTTGATAACCTATACTGATATTTTGACAATATATATTGACACTTAAACAAACTATATTGACACTTACACAAACTATATTGACATTTTGGCAATCTGTATTGACACTTTGACAGACTGAAGTGACATTTAAACATTTTATATTGACATTTTGACAAGCTATTGGCATTTTGACAATCTATATTGACACTTAGACAATCTGAATTGACATTTTGACAATCTGTATTGACACTTTGACAAGCTATTGACACTTTGACAATCTGTATTGACATTTTGATAATATATTTTGACAATCTGTATTGACATTTTGACAATATATTTTGAAAATCTATATTGACACTTTGACAATCTGAATTGACATTTTGACAATCTGTATTGACACTTTCACAAGCTATTGACATTTTGACACTTTGACAATCTGTATTGACATTTTGACAATATATTTTGACAATCTGTATTGACATTATATTTTGAAAATCTATATTGACATTTTGACAAACTATTGACATTTAAACAATCTATATTGACACTTTGACAAATTTTGTTGACATTTTGACAACCTATTTTGACAATATATATTGACATTATGACAGACTGTATTGACATTTTGACAATCTGTATTGACATTTAGACAATCTGTATTGACATTTAGACAATCTGTATTGACATTTAGACAATCTGTATTGACATTAAGACAATCTCTGTTGATAGGTTCCTGTGCTGCAGTACCTGTACTATCTGGCCCAGATAGGAATTGCCATGTCACCATTGAGCAACAACTCTCTCTTCCTGAACTACACTCGTAACCCACTGCCAGAGTATTTCGCCCGTGGACTGAACGTCTCTCTCTCCACTGATGACCCTCTTCAGTTCCACTTCACAAAGGTAAACTTTCCACTTAGTTCCACTTCACAAAGGTAAACTTTCCACTTAGTTCCACTTCACTAAAGTGATATTTTTTACTTAGTTCCACTCCACAAAGCTAAGGTGGAGCTTTCAAATTAGTTTCACTTTACATAAGTAAAGTTTTCCCTTCATATCTACTTCATGAAAGCAATGTATTCCACTTGATTCCACTTCAAAAAGGTAAACTTTCCACTTCAGTTCCACTTCACAAAGGTAAACTTTCCACTTAGTTCCACTTCACAAAGGTAAACTTTCCACTTAGTTCCACTTCACAAAGGTAAAGTTTTCCACTTAGTTCCACTTCACTAAAGAGATATTTTTTACTTAGTTCCACTCCACAAAGCTAAGGTGGAGCTTTCAAATTAGTTTCACTTTACATAAGTAAAGTTTTCCCTTCATATCTACTTCATGAAAGTAATGTATTCCACTTAGTTCCACTTCACAAATGTAAACTTTCCTCTTGGTTCCATTTTACAAAGGTAAACTTTCCACTTAGTTCCACTTCACAAAGGTAAACTTTCAAATTAGTTCAGATTCACAAAGGTAAACTTTCCTCTTGGTTCCACTTCACAAAGGTAAACTTTCAAATTAGTTCAGATTCACAAAGGTAAACTTTCCACTTGATTCCACTTAATTCCACTTCACAAAGGTAAAATTTCCACTTGGTTCCACTTCACAAAGGTAAACTTTCCACTTGGTTCCACTTCACAAAGGTAAACTTCCCACTTGGTTCCACTTCACAAAGGTAAATCTTCTACTTAGTTCCACTTCACTAAAGTATATTTTTCCATTGAAGTTCCACAACTTCACTAAAGTATATTTTTCCATTGAAGTTCCACAAAAGTTTTCAACCTTTGTTCCACTTCATGAAGGTATCGTTTTCCGCTTAAGTTCCTCTTCTCAAAGGTGAAGTTTTCCACTTCAGTTCCATTTCACAAAAGAAACCTGATAACATACGTTTAAACCAGACAAAAGTAGCCATGCTGGTATACATTTCCCCGACTTCAATGGATCCTCTACAAATTCACCTACCTGTTCCATCAATTTGTAAACCACATGCAGATGTAGGCAAGGATATCAAAAGATGACGTGGTTTGAATCAAAGGATACCTTTGCATAAACATTTCACAGGAAAACATCAATTTAACCCCTTCACCCCTATGTAACTTTAGTAGACTCTACTATGCATTGATCTGGATGAGTCCATTTTGGTCTACAGTGGTGAAAGGGTTAATGCCACTCCTTTCCATTGCAACCTTGCTTACAACCAGTGTAGGTATGGTTAGGCATTCGACTTTTCCTCACGATTTCTTTTGATGCATCCTTTGCCAAACTCCTTTATGATGTCAAAAGTGGGCTGGGAAGTGGTGTCACTATAACAAGGTTTATGTATGAAATGCCTTTGTTTTATCACTGAATTTATTAATAGACTTGCTGAGACTTGATGTAAGCTTTGAAGTTACACTGACGCCTGTAAATACATTAGGCGTTACATTACTGCAGACTTCTCTGGACTGACGAGATCTCTGATGAACTTATTTTCTAATATCAGTTTTGGTAAACCTCAAATCAGTTCGAAGAGGCAGATAATTTGAACACACTTTTTGAACAATAAAAACAATCATTTTCTGTCTAGTGATAGTTCAAACCCTCCATACCCACATTTTCTATTGTTCGAATACAAAATTCTGCAGTATTTTAATATCATTTAATTAATTTTCGTACAGGAAGCATTGATGGAGGAGTACAGTATTGCTGCCCAGGTGTGGAAACTCAGCTCCTGTGATATGTGTGAGATGGCCAAAAACAGTGTACAGATGAGTGGCTTTGGACATGATGTACGTCTTACCACCGTATTTATCCTGCATTTCACCCCAGGGGGGGGGGGGGGGCCTAACGCAGATTCTCAAAATAGCATAATTTGCTGGTATTTTAAATTTTCGCTGACTGCAATAAGTTAATGTGGGCTCATTACATTACAAGCCATGGGCTTATTGGTAATTTTTTTAAATCCTCCCTTTACACGATGAAGGGTACCAGAAATTTAATGCATCCTTGGGCAACGGGAACTCAGTCTATATAAAGGGAGGATGTTTCCGTTGTAGAGGGGTGTGGCTGTATTTCAACCTTGTGAGAGAAGAGGGACATATATAGCCCCATGGGAAAAGTTTACGAAGTTGACATAACTTTGAAACAGCTGAGATCTCTACCCTAAATCCATCAACATCATTAGACAACCACATTTGGTGCTACCAGAATTGGCCTATGGGTCCAGCCCTACCCCTTGGGACTTAATCCCTGGTTCATAGCTTGAAAACATTTGAGATCTCCACACATTATACATTTACAGTTCCCTAAGTGATGGAGAGACAAAAACATGCTATTATGATTGGCCCTAGGGTCATTCCTCCCCCTTGTCACAGAGTGTCTCAATTACGATTACATGTACATGGTAAGAACAGTGATATATCTAGTAACAGGGCTTTTTTTCAAATGAAGGATGAAATAAAATACTAGAGAAATACAAGTTTTACAGTTGTTACTTAAGGTATTCATGTTTTAGCAAATGTTGTTATGGTCCTATGAGAACACACATTTCTATTGATGACAAACTTGATAAAGCCTGGCAGGGCTTTATGTAAGTTTGTTTGTCAGCAATAGCAATAGAAATGTGTGTCATAGGACAATAAAAATATTTGCTAAAATATTCGTCATTTATATTTACAATTTGATAGAGTAGTTATGCTTAATTAAGTTATTGCGACCAGTTCTTTGAACAGCAAATAAAGGGTTGACAACAGTGAAATTACAGACGTTACAAAATATATTGATGACATTACAATCGCAAATGTTGTTATTGTCTCATAACGGCATTTGCCTTCTCAATGCATTGCAAGGGAAGGATGCAGAGCGAATGTAAATATACCTGTTTTGATATCAACTTTTCTCTCAAAAGTTACCTATTGACTTTTCAGGTGAAGAAACACTGGTTGGGCCTGAATTGCACAAAAGAAGGTGTAGCCGGGAATGACGTCAGCCGAACAAATGTCGCAGATATTCGCGTGGCTTATCGTTACGAAACACTTATCGGAGAGCTTGAGTGTATCTGGAAAGGATCCATGTCATATGACGAGTCACTTGGCAAGGAAAAATAGAAAAAGTAACTGCAGGTGTTCAAATAAAGACTGCATTGAGCAGTAGCAGAGGTTTGCAGGTTTTTTCCGATGAACATTTTTTTTATGATCGAAAACTTGTTCCTGATGACGATTGTTTCAACACACATAAACAAAAACTGCCTGAATGTTAATTCCATCTTAGAACGAAAACAATATAAAAAAAAATCCAAATCCATAAATTAAAGATTCAAGGCAGGATTATTTTCGCATTGTTAGCTTTATAGTCCTCCTTGTCTAAACTTGTTGCTGTTTTAAATATATGGGAGTTTTAAATTTGTTTGGTGTGCATGCTTGTATACAACTTTTCGAAATTATTTTGTATTAAAGAAAATTTGACATTTTTAGCTTTTATAAGCATCAATCCTTGAGCTTTGGTGCAAGTTATATTTCTCTTTGTGATATACACCATCATTTTCAGTGTATAATAGGTTCAATTTGATGTTATAAAAAACTTGACGATGAAAGATAAGGTCAAAGGTCATGTTGACTGCAAGAGGTTAAATGTTATGTTGACTACTAAACTTTAAAGGTCGGGTTGACATGACCAAAAGTTTGTTTCCTACATTTTTAAAGTGGACTTGCCCTGTTTTTGATTTGGTAAGGTTCAAATGTGGCTTTAGGGGTGAATGGGTTAAGGCAAGTTCATGTAAAATTTGAACATTTGAATAGCGGAAAAGAGATCAAATTGTTATAATCAGATTGAATGGATGAAATATTCAAGTTTGTGTCATGTATTGTGGAGTGAACAATACTTTGAACAGCTTAACTCATTCACCTCTGAAGTTTCATATTGAACTATTCCAACCTTTGAATTGGAAGAGTTCAAATGTGTCTTCAGGGGTGAATGAGTTAAAGAGGTTTGTCAATGTTAATGTCTCAAATAAATGTTATATATAGATGTTTGTCTCGTTAATTTTATGTAATGATGGTATAGCTATGTTTAATTAATACATTGAGTACCAATGCACGCAAGTACAATATACAATATCTAAAGCTTTAAAACTGCATTATGAATCTCATTGTCTTCTGTATACTGTATAACACAAATTATTCGTGGGTACTTTCTTTCATGGCTTGATGCCATTCAGATCGTTTCGTGGTACAAACTATTTCGGATATCCCATATAAACAAAAAGTGGTAAAGTATATCAATTAAAAGTGTTGTATTTATTTTCGTGGTTATGTAGCCTGCACGAAAACCACAAATGTTTATAAACCACAAATGTTTCATGGTATACAGAATCTATTTTTTTCATTTAATATAGACATATACTACAATGTCTCATTTGAGAAAAGGTCTCAGTCTCATGTTTATTTTAGTAAAAATTGTTTGCTTTGTAAATAAGAGTTATTGGTTTTAACATAGTTTAAGGTATATTATGAATAAGTTTAATATCTGTGTTATGTTATGAGCTAGTTGGATTTTGGCCAGTTGATGTATCTCAAATTGGTCATACAGCAAATTAATTTTTTGTGCGATAAATATTTTCACTTGAAAGGTGGGAATTCAAATTTTTCAAATATTATGGCAAAGTGAGGTTCATTTGTACAAAATGCTGTCTCGAAGATCAGTTTTCGCGAAAACTCGAAGATTTTATTATACAGTGTATATAAAGCGGGGCCTTTATATATTATTCATTCACTTTCATTCACAGCAAAAGTTCGATTGGTAGCAGTTGCATTTCTGCAACATTAATTTGTATAGAAAATGGTGAATCTCTCCCCTAAAACACTCTGGCTATAGATACATTTACTAGGATACATAGACTGATGTTGACAGGATAAACACGGCTTGTATACTGTAGACAAAAATCCTATAGATTTCATATCTACGTCCATAACTCATTCACCCCTACATATTTAAACTAGACTTGCCCAGTCTTTGATTTGGTAAGGTTCAAATGTGACTTTAGGGGTGAATGGGTTAATGAAAGTACCTGTGTCCTTAAAAAAATAAAAAAATAAATAAGAACAAACACCTTTATTCATTGTGCAATAGCTGTGTAAAAAGAACAACTTTTTGAGATTCTGTGAAAATTATTTCTCAAGTTTTATGTAGAAAGAATCTGTATATGTTAAACTAGTATTGTTTTAGTAGATAAGTTATATTAAACGGAACAAACAATGTTGTACATGTTTATATTTGAATGAAGTGCGCTTATCCAAGTTTTTTGTGTTCTGTAAATTTTGTTTTTATATTTTTCACCTTAAATTGTATTGGTACTTAAGTGGTATTGTATTTTGAAATTATGTTATGTTTTACATATAATAGCACATGTTATTACAAACACAAATTTTCATGATTTTTTCCTCAATTCTTGCACTTAACAAATGCCTACAGTAGTCTTCCCCCTAGACAAGAAAATGTTATATGAATTTAACAATCTTTTAATATTTTTTTATCAATAGCAATCTAATTTCCTAGAACCGCTGGGCCCTGTTCTTTAAAGCTTAACTATCTTACATGTAACAAGTCATTAAATGCAAATATTCAAAATGTTATTTGAGAGAAAGTTTTAAAACTTTTCAAGTATTTCTGAGCACTGGAATATGTATTACTATTACAGGTATTCTGTATTACCAGCGAGAGTTTCGGGTAGCTCTGTCGATTGAGCACTGGAATATGTATAACTATTACAGGTATTCTGTATTCCCAGTGAGAGTTTCAGGTAGCTCTGTCAATTGAGCACTGGAATATGTATAACTATTACAGGTATTCTGTATTCCCAGTGAGAGTTTCAGGTAGCTCTGTGGTTGAGCACTGGAATATGTATAACTATTACAGGTATTCTGTATTCCTAGTGAGAGTTTCAGGTAGCTCTGTCGATTGAGCACTGGAATATGTATAACTACATGTATTACAGGTATTCTGTATTTCCAGTGAGAGTTTCAGGTAGCTCTGTCGATTTAGCACTGGAACATGTATAACTATTACAGGTATTCTGTATTTCCAGTGAGATATTCATAGTTTGACATTCTGATAACTTACCTCTGGGCTATATTGTCTAATGACTTAGCTCTAGAGTTAAATTATCATATCCACCCTCAAACATTCTAGGGGTTACGCTCATTTGCATTGTTTGCATTCCTGAAATAAGTCACGACAAATTCAAAGGCACACGGTTAGCTATTTGATTGGTTCCAGGCAAAAACAAAACCTGACCAATCGCTGGACAGATATTTGTCATATTAAGATTACAAAGGAGTGACACCAAAATTCAAAACTGGGCATTTTTTCCGTAACACTGTTGTGTTATTCATGCTTTTCCTTTTCAAATCAAAACAAGTAAAATTGTATTATAGAAGAGATAAGATTTGTTATTTCAATGTCACCATGCAACGTCAACATATATTCCCCTGCAAACAGTTTTTATTTGAAATCTTGGTACCGTATAATGTTTTATTACATGTTTTAAGATTTTATTGTTTTTGCTCATGCTAGTGTCTTCAAAAAGGCCAAATGTTAGTTTGTTTTCCTTTTTACTTACTTATATCTTTATGCTTACTCAGAAGTTCTTGGCTTAAAATATATAGGTCTATAAATCGATATATAAACAACGTTTAAAACGTTTTGCTAATTTTTGTGTTATTATTAAATAACTTATTTAAGTGTTGATGATGTTTTTTCCTCTTATGTTTTTACACTAACAACTAGCCTTTTTCGTTGATACAAAGTTTCTTGGTTTTCTGTTTTGAGAGTTATTGAAGTTGAAAATTATTATTAGAAATATTAAACTACACTGTAACTAGTGTCATTTTGCATATTTTTTTTAATGAAGTATGAAGTTAGGGATGCACAAATAATATTACCTATAACTACTTTTAAATTTTTTATTTTTTTTTAAAAAGCTTGTTGATTTAATTGTTTCTTTGTGTCCACAAAAATTTTGACTGTTCATCCGCAGTGGGAATTTAAAATTTCAAAGAATGTATTAGGAAAATGTGTACGTTTTTATTTGACCTTCATGTATATGCTTTTATATGGCCTTACTTTGTTTTTTTTTATTTTGCCTGAGAACTTCGTTTCTGGTTTTGCCTTCTGAATTGTCAATGTATTTATTCTATTTATATATTTGTTGTATATAGTCAGTAATATTGTTTTAAATGTAGTTATCCCCCTTTTATTCATAAACTTTAACAGAAATTACACATAAAACGGTGCTTTGTTGCTTAAGACATTGTTTATCATCGAAATACATAAAGGATTTTCAACACATTCTATTTAATTTTATCCATTTTACAAACGAGCTACAGCGGGTATATGTTAAGTCATTCACCCCTGGAGACACATTTGAACTCTTCCAATTTAATGGTTGGAATAGTTCATTACAAAATTAAAAGGGTGAATGAGTTAAAAAAATAAATATAATTCTAAATATTGTATAACCTAATTGCATTTCATAAATGAAGGACAGATTATTTATTTATATACAAAAACTTGCAGGTTATTTTCTCCGCAAGTTGATTAATCAGTATTTTGTTTAGTTTAGGTTTTGTACCCGAGACAGTATTGAGGGTACCTGATATCGGTATTTTATATTGTAGCAGTTCTGTCTGAATCATTAATTTAATATGTACATTAATATTTAGCATATAAGTTTTTATTTTGAGCATTAAATAGAAACTACAAAGGGAAGATAATTTCAATATTCAAGTAATTCAGAATTTTGGATACATGTTGGTAATTTCTGGATACAGATTCACTAGTTTTGTAAAATCGGCCAATGTGCAGAACATTTTAGGATGAAAACACAAAATATTGGCTTTGCCAATTTAAAGATAATAACTAGCATATTATCATAGATAATAACTAGCATATTATCATGAATAAAATACTACAAATTATAAAAGATGTGCTTATGGTAAAGGAACAAAAAATATTTTTATTCAGTATTTGTTGTGTACGTAATACTGTTTGTCCAACGGAGTGCCAAACGTGTTAACATAAACGTGATATATGTGTACAGTGGAACTTTGTTCAACAATACTTAATGATTTCCTTAATTAATCTGGAATATGTTATTTTCTTTAAAAAATTGAAGGAATATCATTTATTAAAGTTTATTTGAGCACATGTCAATTCTCCAGCATTAAAAATATTTAATTAATAGTTATTCTGTACGTCTGTTTAAGTTAAAGCTCTGAGCTGCTTCAGTTAGGCATTGATGGTGGCTTGGAATACCGACTTTACGCAGTACAGTGCATTACAATTGAATTGTACCTGTATTAACCCTTTCAACACTGTAGACCATAATGGACTCATCCATATCAGTACATGGTAGAGTCTATTAAGTTAGATGGGGGTGAAAGGGTTAATACTTTTTTGGGGATTTTTCATTTCATAGAAATTAACTAAAGAAAGTTAGGGGACATCTACTGGAAACAGCTTGTCCGTCTTTTTGTGGATGAACCCTTGTCCTCCATTGCTATTACGCTATTTTGGACAAACTATATATATACGAAGAAGTTAAGTACCTGAAATGACATTTCTGTTTCGACGATTTTTTGGTCATAGTTTCTCTTTGTAACCACAGCTCTGATTGGCTGAGACAATAACAGCTTCTTGAAATTAAGATATCAAAGGTCAATGAGGGGTATTATATTAGTATGCCTGTGGCTTACCATTCTAGTTAAAAGTGAGTCGTCATATAACCCATATATGAACTTGTATTTAGTTTATACAAGGGGAAAGTGAGATCCAACACCGGCTAGTGGATGTTCAGTGAAGTTCTGTGTACCCCACTGGTTTCCTCAATGGGATTCACTCGTCCGGTCATAAGAGTAATAGAAATTCAAAGACAAGATGACCAGACAACATCAAATGGGGAGTTCGGCAAATTCAAGCCAGTTTACACATTTCGGCCCACTTGGTGGGCGGTCATCAGAGCGTAAGAATCATTGTTCTGATGATGGCCCACACATGTAAACTGGATTAAATTTGGGAATCCCCATTTGATTTTGTCTGGTCATCTCTTCTTTGAATTTGTTTTTTTAGTCTGTACACTTTTCTTAGATAAATTGAAAGGCCAATCTTCAGAAAGGATCAATGTAAGCAAAGTAGACGGCATTATTGCATAAAACCATCTCATTGATATTATCGCTCATTTAAAAGAATTTGGTGGGGTTGTAGAAGTTAAAAGCCATACCAAATATGGTCAATATATAAAATCATCTGGAATAACAAGTTCCACTGTATATTTCTAATGTGTGTCTTGGTTATGGGGTAGAATGTTTCTCCGTCCTTGGACAATTTCGGAAAATAACCTTAAAAAACAGTCTCCACCTGTGTGGTTTATGACTGAATCCACAAAAGTTTGTTATGAAAAGAATATGGTGTAAAATATTTGCATCACATATCAGAATGAAATTATTTAGAATGTTGTTCGACAAGAAAAGTGTATATTTATTATCTTGTTGTTATTGATTGTAAAATTAAATATATTTAAAAGTGATGATTAAAATTGCTTAGTGAATTCAAATACTTTTCTGTGTGGTGTTTTCAAAGAGGACTAGCTGTGTTACAGTAATTTTAACTTGCCATAGTGTGGAATGCCATTGTTCGTTTGGTTTAACTTTGTTTAATGTCCTATTGACAGCTAAGGTTATTTAAGGACATAAATATAGTGTGCTATTGTTCCATTGGTTCAGGTATGACAAAATTTAACACGAGTAATTCCACATCAGCCTGTAAATAACGAAGTCGTCAACAATTCTGCAGAGTTGTTCCCCTTTCATTGATACAAAAATGTTGCCCACTGTTACTTTTCATAACTGCTCCGTGTTTTTCCGATTCCCCATAAAGGAGATCACTCCATGATTTGTCAGCATCATGACAATATTAAAATAACTCCCTTACCCTAGTATCCTAGCATAGACTTGTTTGCAAGAACCCAGTGTTATATCATCCTTGATACTCTACAGATTACGCTCTCTGCACCCCTGTAAATATGTCATAGCAAAATTGAAGGCTCAGTGTGCACTGTTGATGAAACAAGACTTGTTTGATTCGTTCATGTACATCAGAAGAATTTCGCAGTCTCACAACGTTAAGAATTCACTGGTTTTGAAGTCGGGTGTCAATCCACTGTAATAGTATTCAAAGGACAGGTATCGGCCTGAGGATTCGACAGTTATTTTACCCTGACCAATCAGATAGCTATCTTTGTGCCTTCAGTTTTGCAACGACATATTTTCAGAGGTGCAGAGAGCGCCAGTGATCGGAATCCCTGCAGTATTGAGGATGGTGTTATATGGGATTTTACTGTTGATACTAGCTCATTGACTTCTATTTTTTCTCTCTATATTGGATATAAAAAAATACAAACAAAACTGAAGATGATTTATGACTTTTAATTTGGCCACCTCTCACAATCATTCACACACATATACACTTTTAATATGTACAGAGAAATAAGCTGAACTGTAACAGTGTTCTACTACAAAAGTATGCATTTATAATACAAAAATCATCAGGTTCCGTATAGGAAACTTTTCTATATAAATAGCTGTTGTGTGAAATTCTGTAGGTATAATAATAAATTCCTCCTCTGCTATTAAATTATGTTCTGATTTAGAGTTAGATTTCATGTTTTATCAAAAACCAGTACCTGGTGTTATGTATAAGATGTTTGTATAGATTCTGCTATATTACCCCTCAGCACTTTTTGTTCTAGATTGATTTAACAGGTTACCATCCCAGATTTAAGACTAAAATCAGGCTGGACTTCACAAAAATACATTAATGACGATTTTTTCCTTTAATTTAACCCATAATGGCATATAAGGAAATACTAAGGAATGATCGCGAAACCTGGGGCCAGATGATTTGTTAGTTTAGGGTTTTCATATATTGTTTGTATATAGGTATACATGAAGGAAGTGCTCACTGTCCACAGATGACGGGACAACTGGTGAAAGTTATTAGCATGCATAACAACACATTTAAAAAAAATTATATCTCCATTGTGACGTCACGTGCTCACATCATACCTTATTGTGTTCGACCGAATCCAGTCCTCACACAACCCTGATTCTACAGCTAGCAACAGAAATCTTGTTTGTCCAAAATTTAAATATATTTTCACAATTCATGCAGCCAGAACTTCGATTTGTTAAATACAGCTATTCAGAATGTGTCCAGACCAACCATGCAGGTCACACTTGCTCTACTTACAAAACACACCTATAAACAAGGACTGCATACAAGTTACAACACAAATACACTCCTGATCTAAGCATAGTTAACATCAGGTTTTCCTCCTTCAGATAATGGTTTAGATACTGAAAGAATCTCTGAACAAAGGTTTCTTCGCACTTACCCCAACAAGAACATAATATGTAATCAAACATTCAGAAAAATACAAATCCCTGAATAAGAACTGTGGCAGTGACTATTTAAACATCGAAAAAAGAAAACATTTTCTGGTATAAACTATAGATTCCTACTCTGTATTTTGTACTCTGCAGTTGTAAGCAAGCACTGAGGATATTTCATATATATAACATATATATTCGCTCAAATGTCAAAATAATGATGAAAATTTAACACATTTGTCTATTAATGACGTCGACATGCAGGGTTTTGTTAATCAATTTTCATTATTTTGTTAAAAATGTTCCAAAAGTACAGGATTCTTATAAGAAATGATTTAATAAAGTAAATAACTAATTTGTAATTCAGTCATTTGGCAGTAGTGTGGCGATCATTAATCAGTATCTAGTTGGCACTAGTGTGGCGATCATTAATCAGTATCTAGGACCCAACAAGCAGATTTTGTGTGTGCATAGTATTTGTGATTTAATCAGCAGAGAAAATGACTTCAAAAGAAGGACCTTCCACAAGTCATGATTGGTCTTCTAAAAACGTTCTGGGTGTGAGACCTTTTGCTTGTACTTGAACCAAATTTGATTTCCTAACATAACCGTTCTTGCAGGATCTTCACTAATGTCACCAGATTTTCAAATTCGGGGTCAAAGGTGCATACAGATCTTCAGTGAAACTAATTAACTCCACGAAACTCTGTGCTTACTTACCAAGAACATGTAACAGCTATTTCTCAAAACACTGTGCGTCCATGGGCACGAGTGTAACTCCAGTCATTTTTCACGTCAACTATTTAACAGAGGCATTGTGAAAAATGACACAAGAGCAGGGTTTATCAATGCATAAAGATTGACATCACACTCGTACCAACAACTCACACCCACGGCATCTCTAAAGACTAAATTCTGATGTGACGGATACACCGGCGTCTTGTTCAGCATTTTCATGATGGTTACAAATATCACACTATCAATGAATAAATGAAATTGTCAAGTCTATATCACTTGGACAGAATATTCATCCCACGATCAGTCCTATACCGAAACGGTACTGAGGTTTCTGTATGTTCGCAAAATTGGCCATGCCACTGAGGGCAAAGGTGAAGGGAAGTGGCATTAACTTTTTCTCCATTGTCCCACCTACAGACCAGTTGGTGTCCAGTTGGCCTAAAATATGAAAAAGTCAACATGAGCTTTACGTCTCAAAGTAGTATTTTACAGTGGAAAATTGATCAGTGCATGAATATTGACATCATCAATACTCAGATATTGAACACCTAAAACCTTACCATAATTTTGATACTGAACATCTAAAACCTGGTTTGGAAATGAACATCATCATAAACTTGATATTGAACTTCTAAACTCTCATTGTAATTTGATATTAAACATCTAAACTTTGTCATAATTTTGATGTCAAACATCTAAAATCTCATCATAATGTAGATATTGAACATCTAAAACCCAGTTAGGAAAACAGAACATTAAATCCAACTACCACTGGCTGGGAATGCTCTATTTGCACATTTTTAACAGTAGAAACTCGTACCTTTGAACGTTACGTTGGTAGATGGTATTTCTAGCTGATATCCTATTGTTCCCACACTCTCTCTACTGGCAATACTAGTCTCCACCTCGGCGGCTACCTGAAGTTGATCACTAACTTTGTGGTGGTAACAGGCGTGCATAGCACCACCTGTGGGACAATAGTTTCCAGTCAACTGCCATTTCTCCCCTGTAAAAACAAAGACAATTTAGCTATACATCTGAGACCTGCCAACTTTCTGAGAAGCTAATGAAGGAGATTTCCCCCACTTCCCCCACTGGAAATGTTTTTGGGGTGTGTGTGTGTGGGGGGGGGTGTGGGGGTGTGGAGGGAGGCCGCAGCGGCAATATGTTCTTGCAGAAATTTTATAAAATTATCATCAAACCACATCAAACATACTTTCACAACTAGTTGGATATTTATACTAAGTTTATTTTCACTATATATGTCGTTTTCGACTGAAGTAATGAACAACGAAAAAATCTTGACATACCAGTCCAATTATTTCAGAAGGGCTAAAGTGAGAGCTGCAAATATTTTGATCATAGACAACATAACCCAACACGACTTTTTTTCTAATCACCACTTCCTCTAAACACGAAATCATAAATCTCTTGTACAGCGTTTTAATTTCCAGCGATAAAGGCATATTAAGGTTATTAAAGAACAGTTATTACTTCACGGACCGATAATGCTAGATCATGACTGAATCATGCCTCAGGCATTTAATTTCCATGCAGATGATACACGTTTTCAAATGACAATGTGAATTTTCAGTAGGGGATAAAGCATACTAAGAATTATATTAATTCATAAACCTATCACATGATACAGGGAAATTTGAACAGGTAGAACAGAAGATAATTTTGTGTAAATGGTGGGAGAGAACATATATCTATAGTGTACCTGATATCCGTGCTGCTAGTGACAGGACTGTGAACTGTTTGCCGGGAATCTGGGGACCGTATTGATACACTAGTTCTCCTCCTAGTGCTAACCGTGACGTCACTGTCTGTAGATACTGCGTTATAGCTATACCTGCAACACATAAAATCAATTCACTTTTTAATCATACATAAATTTATGTACAAATTAGAAAACTCTTGTTAGATCTGTACAAAAGTTCTATAAGACCAGACAAAAAAATATGTTTCCAGTCACATGTTGGAATGTTTTTTTAGGGTAGGTAGGTAGGTAACAAGATTTATTTTTTTAAATAATTTTGTGTTTATTATATGGGGCCAGACCCACGGTTTAAACAAAATTGGTTCCCCTTAACCCAAGGATGCTTATGACTAAATATGGAATAAATCCTTTCATTCCTTACAGAAGAAGAAGGATTTTAAAGAATTTGCTATGTTTCCCCTATTGGGCCCCAACCCTCAGGCCCCTATGGGGCCAGACCCAGTTTATACAAAATTGGTTCCCCTTTTACCCAAGGATGCTTCAGACCAGATATGGAACAAATCCTTTCATTCCTACAGAATTAGGATTTTAAAGAATTTGCTATATTTCCCCTATTGGGCCCCACCCCTCAGCCCCAAGGGGGGCCAGACCCACCATTGGCCCAAGGATGCTCCAGACCAAATTGGGATAAAATCCCTTAATCCCTACGTCAGAAAAAGGATTTTAAAGGTTTTACCTCTATTTCCCCTATTGGGCCCCACCCCTCTGCCCCCATGGGACCACACCCACCGTTTATACAAAATTGAGTCCCTTTGGCCTAAGGATGCTCCAGACCAAATTTAGTTAAAATCTACTTGGCCGTTCAGGACAAGTAGCGTTTTAAAGGAAAAGTTGACGAATGGACAACGGACGCTGCGGTATAGCATAAGCTCACCATGGTCCCGTCCCTTTGAACCAGGCGAGCTAAAAAAAAAGAAATTCATATTTTAACTATTTTGAAGTTCAATGTTTTGTAAATTCCTATTATATTCTGTGTACAGGAAGGATAGAAATATGTAAAGAACTCAAAGTGCTGAAGTTTAAAAAGAAAACAAATTAATGCTGAACTGTTCTCTGTTCCAAAACTGGTCTTACCCGAGTTATTTATAATGTCTAAATTTCCAACCGTAAGTGATGCGGTGTAATCGTCTCCTTTGTAGTCGAGCGTTCCTTGAGCAGCTGTACATTTACTGTCTTGAAACTTTAAAAACAGATGCAGAAAAATGTAAAAAATATAACAAATGTAAGGAAACACAAAAATCACAGGATGTATTTTTAAATCATAAATACAAACATTTTGCCTAGTTTATAGCCAAATATATAGGTTGCTTGCAAAAATTGTTTTCTTTTCCACCAAAATGAAGAGAAAAAAAGGAAAATTTTCCCAACTCCAGTATAATATAATGCTATATTTTCCTAATTCATGAAGGAACAGACTGTTAAAATTACTTGGTGCTCAAATTCAACGATTGTTTGGTTTATTTTCGTCAAACATGGTCGCTAAAATGTATCAAATGGATTGTTTAACGTTATTTTGGGGACATTTTCAGTGGTCGCTGGACGCGTTAGACAGATGGTCTCTTAATACAGTTAAATACATAGTAAAAACGCCGAAAGGAATGAAAAGTGGTCGCATAAAACAGATGGTCATTTACAAATG
The DNA here is from genome assembly GCF_002113885.1 of Mizuhopecten yessoensis. Lineage (NCBI taxonomy): Eukaryota > Metazoa > Mollusca > Bivalvia > Pectinida > Pectinidae > Mizuhopecten > Mizuhopecten yessoensis. The sequence goes on along the minus strand of NW_018407635.1, from coordinate 106,771 downwards.
CAGAGATAAATGTATGAATATAATTTGAGATAAATGTATGAATATAATTTGTTTACGCTTTTTAAATATTTACAGTCGAATCTGCTCAAGCGACCATCTGTTTTATGCAAGCACCATCTTTCTTTGGTTGTGGGTTTTTATACTATTAAAATACGAGATACAGTAACATATATATATGGATTTACCATCACAGATATTGTATGTTTTTATAGCAATTTCATAGGGGTCAACCTCTGTAACCTCCAAAGAAGGAGATCTGAGGGAGGAAGTGCATGAAACCTGACTGAAACTGCTTTGCTCACTTTATCTTTCCCTTTTTATGTATCAAAATAACTCTAAAAAGGATTCATTAGATTCATTTGACTACAGGATGTAGATTTCCAGTTTGTGCGAGATGGGACTTCATGGATATATACAGGCCTTTTTTATGGCCGATTATGGGCCAGTTGCCTTCTACAAGTCAACATTATTTTCCCGTTTCAGTTAAAAATTCCCCAAATGAAATAAAAATGTACTACAACACGAATATCTGTCTTGGTTCTATTTTGTTTTTATTTTCTGTCAAGTTCAACGATTGATTTTCCCCGGTCCATGTTGTCACTGCCGATTTATAAATTTTGGTCAAAATGAGCGAGTCTCCCTCCTTATGAGGGAGGGTTGACAGCTATGAAATTAATCAGAGAAAATCCTGGAATTTGAGAGCAGTGGGCCTTTTCAGCAATCTTTAGTTAATATCAAAATTAAGAGGGGCCGGGCCATTCTATGTAAAATTAAAGAAAATTGGAAGATGGTCAATATCAGTTATGAGGGGGCAATAGCCCTGGGGACCCCTCCAGGATGATCCCTGCAAACTTATGAATTTACCTGTGAAACAAGTTTTGATCTAAGTCGTTGAGAAAATGCATGAATGATGTTGGCATTAAGGTTTCCACTTGCATCTACATCCCCTATAATAACGGGATACACCTGAAACAATAACAGTAAAGACATAAAAATACAAATGATGAGAAAAAGTTTATAGACATGTTAATTGCCACTGATACAGGGTGTTATTTCAGTCTCAATGACAGGATTTTTTCATAAGCGGAATATGAATCAAATTTGATGCCATACAATAAATAGAGTTTGTCACGTTGTTAAAGATATCAGTTATATCAAGTTGATAGAATCTAATATTTCACTGGCAAAAATGTTATCAACAAACATATTACTAGGATCAATATCTGAGCACTTTTTTACGGGTCAAAATTTTTGAAAATTTTATCAGCAAAAAATTTGTTAATAAATTTTAACAAATTAAAATTCTCGAGTGAGAGAAAAAAAAGTCATTTACCAGGTTCATAACACACCATTTAGAGTTTTCAAGATATAACATAATGTCTATATTTCAATTGGACATTTATTAAACATGTTATATCTTGAAAAACAAATCAAAGACCAGGCAAGTCCAGTTTAAATGTGTAGGGCATCCCCGATATCCAGGGGTTACGCTCACTTTCGCTCTCTACACCCCTTGAATATGTCATAGCAAAAATGAAGGCACGCAGCAAGCTATTTGATTGGTCTCAGGTAAAAACACCTGACCAATCGCTTGGCTGATACGTGTCCTTTGAAGATTACAAAGGAGCCGTTCCGGCTTGAAAGTTTGTCATTTTTTACCTTTACCTGGCCGCAAGTTTCTTTTGATGTACATCAAAGGACCAAACTAGTCTTCTCGTCTCACCAACAAGATGCTGAACATTGAGCCTTCATTTTTTCTATGACATATACCCGGGGTGTAGAGAGCGAAAGTGAGCATAACCCGTGGATATCAAGGATGATGTACGGGTGAATGAGTTAAGACCAGGACGATGTAACCCACCTCTGATGGACTAAGCTGCTTTGATCCTATGTACGTCGTTCCAAATCTGTACCCTGACAATGCTGGATTCGTCCCACTCATGTTGATTGTGTGACTGACTTGGAAATGGCTACTAAGACTCTTAGATATTATAAGTTTTCCTCCTTCAAAATTCTGTGGGAATAATTCTGCAAAAATAATATATTGTTATCAGTCAAGGTATGAAGAGTTAAAACATAAAACTAAAATTCATATTTCTAACTCGCAGCTTCCATCCGAGCACAACTAAAAAGAAACAAGTTTTTAATTGTGTTGTGACACAGGGACTTGACATATTCGAGGTTAACCGATGCAATTTGAAAACATTTCTTGTGTTATATAATACCTCGACATAGCCAGATTAGCGTAGCTAGGTGCTCCAGTACCTGATGGGCTCATGGTTTTAATTGTGAATTTCATTTGTCAATATCAAATTTGAAGGAAAGCCAACAGATTTGCACATATAACACGGGTGCATGCTGTTTGATTCGAGAGCATGACGACATACATTTTAGAGCTGGCCTACATTTGCCCTTGACACAAAACGTAACCCCAAGACTAAGAGTGATGTTTATTTTCGAGAGAGAAAATTAAAAAAAGTCGTTTACCAGGTTCATAACACACCAAAATAATTGTACAATGCATTACCTTTGCATTTTTTGTGAAGGTCTTCATAGGTGCCAGGATTGTTATCGTCTGCATTTGACGGAGGCTGCTGAGCGACTTCCCCGGGTGAACCGGCCGCTTGCGGAGGAGGCAAAGTAGGGGGAGAAAGAGCCATGTTGGTCGAAGGAGGGGGCGCAGCAGCGTAAACGTTACCCATTATTTAAGTTGATTGATTTTCAGAGAGGTTTGTAATGTACTTTGCTCGGAATTCGCAACTAGAACATGTCTATACCCTGTCCTCGTGGTTTTACGCCGCCATGGAAAGTTGACAATCGGGCATGCGCATGTTCCATATATACTATTATAATATTGAAACCAACATTAGGATCTATTTCCGGATTAGGACTCGAATCGATTTTTTTTTTAAATATGGCGTTTTTATATATTATGCCAAATTTATACAGCAACTCAACAAGAACCTCAGTATGATATATCCGGGCATGAATATTACGAACCTCTTTTCATAATATTTCATTAAAGGGTTTTGGCCACGATAGACAGGCCAATGACGCCCCATCTAGATCAATAACGCCCATCTAGATCAATAACGCCGGAATGTCAAGTTAAGTTGCGGAGGCAGCCTATAATAAGAAAATATTTTTTCGAGAGATGTGCAGGTGATGCCAAGTCTAAGGATTTCTGGCCCACAGTGAAGCCTTTTCTATCTAACAAAGTAAAATCAAACGGTGTTACTACAATTCAGTCAATGCAGATAGTGTAGCAAAGATTATCTGTAAGCTTGATTGTAAAAAGTCTGTAGGTGTTGATGATATTTCTGCTAAGGTTCTTAAGGCAGGTTCTTCTTCCTTAGGCTCTACCTTTGCCCCTTTATTTAATCATTGCCTTGAATCCAAGTCTTTTCCTCATAATTTAAAGCTGGCACAGGTTGTTCCAATTTTTAAAAAGAAGGATCCACTTGACAAACAGAATTATAGACCTGTCAGTATTTTACCATCTACTTCAAAGATTTTTGAGAGAATTTACATGTAATTAATCATATATTTAATCCTTTTCTGGCTGCTTTCAGAAATGGATATGGATGCCAGTCTACCCTGCTGTGTCTCCTTGAGGATTGGCGCATGGCCTTCATGGGATGAGAACAAGTTTGTAGGTGCTATCCTCATGGATCTCTCCAAGGCCTTCGACTGTATTCCTCACGGGCTGCTGCTCGAGAAGCTGACTGATTATGGGTTGGACGAGGCCGCAGTCGGTCTCATCAGTAGCTATCTCGGGGCAGATTTCAGCGGACTAGGCAGGGGTCCAATGTCTTTGACTGGGAGCAGTTGGAGAGGGGGGTACCTCAGGGATCTATTTTAGGACCTTTAATTTTTAATATTTTGATAAATGACATCTTTTATTTTGTTCATAAGGGTACCCTTTATAATTATGATGATGATAACACACTGTCGCATATTGACTCTGACCCCTTTCAATTAAAGAATACACTCGAAGGGGGGAGTAATATTTTAATCAAATGGTTCGAGGATAATGGTATGAAGGCCAATCCTGACAAATTTCAGGCTATATCCATTGGGAAGAAAACTCACAATATTATATCTTCCTATACTGTTAAAGACCATGTTATAAAATGTGAAGATGTTGTTAAACTTTTGGGTGTTGACATTGATTTTAACTTAAAGTTTGACTTTTATGTGTCAAACATTTGCAAGAAAGCATCCAAACAGTTATGTGTCTTAAAACGGATTGGCTGCAATCTAAGCAAGCAGGGGGAAATTTTGATTTATAAATCTTTTATTCTTTCAAATTTTAATTATTGTCACCTGGCATGGCATTTCTGCGGTTTAAATTCCACAAGGAAGATGGAGAAGATACAGGGAAGAGCCATTCGTTTTATTGAGGATGACTACACAACACCTGTTTTAGAACTTTTAGAAAAAGCAAATTTATCTTTTCTTCATTTAAACAGAATGAAAACCATGGCTTGTGAAGTTTTTAAAATTATTACCAATATAGCTCCGGATTATTTATGTTATCTTTTAACCATGAAATCGTCTTTGTATAACTTCAGGAATGAAAGGCAGCTGGAGCTACGAAGAGTAAGAACAACCAGGTATGGACTGAAGTCTTTTTGCTACGAGGCCGCCCGGGTGTGGAACAGTCTGCCAAACCATTTGAGGAAGGTGGATAGTTATCCAGAGTTTGCCAGACTGCTGCACTCCTGGGATGGCCCCGTTTGCTCATGTCGTATCTGTACCCGTGACTAGAGTTTTAATGTTTTTTCAGTGCTTTAGTCTGTATTACTAGTTACCTGCTTTATTTATTTACCTACCTATTTAGCTTAACTTCTGATTTGCATGGCGCTTTGATATACCAATAACTGGCAGCATAGTTTCTAGCCCTCTCTTCTAATCATCATTATAGCTCAATATCTTTTACTTACTAGACGTTGTCGTCCTATTTTAATTTACACTATATTAGTGTGTATTATGTCAATTTTTACTCTTTTGCTATATTAGCATGTATGTACATTACACTTATAGTACTTTAAATTTAGTGCCTGTGATAGCTATTTATATGCTGCTATGTTATTGTATGTTTTACTCGCTGATTATGTGCTAGCTTTCTGTGATAGTGTATAGCTTGATTTGTTGTTTTCTGTTTGCTTTTTTATCATGTTTGTCGCAAAAATAGCGCCACAGCGCTAATGTTTCTCTGTTTGATATATGCGACGTTAAATAAAGTTTCTTGTATCTTGTATCAGTCTAGCAAATATGCATAAACGAGGTCTCGTGATACGTGACGTCACAGTGGCACGCGTTAAGAGGCGACAGCTGCTATTCACATAGAGACACGCCTACAGTGAAAAAAGGCTTCGGTTTGTCACGCCTATTTCATTTACATATTTTGTAGTTTATCATTATTTGTCAACCTGCATTATACAATTATAGCATGGTGATGAGGTAGATTTATTATTTTAATTTATTTTTTCAAAATTGAAGTAAAAAATGTAAAAAAAATATAGTTTAACATTTTTGTTTTCAACTTAACAAAAAAATCAGAAAATTAACTTCACAAATTTTTAAATAACTTCACAAAAATTCCAGAATCTATTTATAGCAGGTTAATAACACCTTTTCTACCAATTGTTTTGAACACCTGTTCCAGAATCTATTTATAGCAGGTTAATAACACTTGTTCTACCAACTTTTTTGAAAACCTGCAAACCACTCAGGTTTATAACTACTTTTACATGTGGTCACATGATGTTGTTTCAGCCAATCAGAGTCAGCTCAAAATCAATTAAAATAATAATAAGTATTATAGCTTGAAACAGCCTACATATTACGCCATGGGATACTGCGCTGCATCCGGATGTACTAACAGTTATGCCAGTTTGTATGTGCGCACATTAATATTAAAAGTTTAAAAATCAGATTAAAAACTGGATAAAAACAGTGGAAAGGATTTAGTCGATATCTCAAGTGATGTTGCTGAGGCAATATCAGGTGGCAGGCTGTTCCAGTCCCTCACTGTATTTACAAAGAATGACCATTTTCTGCAATCTTTGTTTGTTGATGGAATTGCCAGACTGTGTTGGTGTGAATGCCTTGATGTTGACTTGCTGAAGTACTTTTGGTGGTCAATGTCTACTTTGTTGTTCATGATCTTATACATCATAGACAAGCGTGCTTCTTTTCTACGTTCTTGTAATCTGGGCCGCTGCAACTGTTCTATCATCTCTCCAACACTCGATCTGTTTCTGTATATTGCCCATTACATATATCTTGCTGCTCTTCTCTGTATTTTGTCTAGCTGGTCTATATGTCCCCGTTGGTATGTGTCCCATACGGTGGCTGCATATTCGAGTTGTGGCCTGACTAGTGACTTGTATATGTTCCTAGAGGATATGTGGATGTTTCGTCTGAGAAAACCAAGTGCTGGCTTTATTACATATGATGTTGACGTGAGTTGCTCAGTTTCCAATTTTGTTCCCAGGTTGTCAGTTTATCCATGTCGTTTTGAAGAAGTTTGCAGTCGTGGTCCGAATTTATGGTGAGGTAGGCTACGATGTCATCAGCAAACAAACGAACAGTGGAGTTGAGGGTAGATGTTATGTCGTTGATGTAGAAGAGGAAAAGGCTCGGCCCAAGTACTGAGCCCTGAGGGACCCAGAGTCAACGCTGGCCTCATCTGACATTTCACCCTCTACAGCAACAACCTGCCTTCTGTTACTTAGGAAACCCTCTATCCAGCGTAACGTGTTCTCTCTTATACCATAGTGGTATAGTTTGTGGAGTATTAAGTTGTGTGAGACTTTATCGAGAAGTCGAGAACTAGCAGATCTGTTTGTTTTCCAATCTCCAGGTTTTTTGTGATGTCATCTATACACTCTAGGAGCTGTGTTTCTCAGGATCGTTTATTTCTGAAGCCGTGTTGTAAAGGGTACAGGATGTTATGTTCCTCTGCATGTTTCATTATGTGGTTCGTGACAATGTGATCCATCAGTTTACAGCACAGGCACGTCAAGGATATATGTCCGTAGTTTGATGGTACGTACTGTTGACCTTTTTTGAAGCTAGTGTTATACGGGCAAATCTCCAATCTGTTGGCACCTCTCCAGTACTTAGTGAGTTACGGAAGATGATGGTAAGTATGGGTGCAACTCCATCTGCAAGTTCCTTCAATAACACGGATTTGATGTCGTCAGGTCCTCCGGCTTAAATCAGTTCGCCAGAACATGTTGCTAGAAGTGCACAAAACATCGCCGCTAGATGGGACATTCTGGTGATGTTCTGGCGCACTTTTCATATCACCAGAATGTCGCCAGAAGTGCACCACAGACAGGAATTTCCATGATCCTCTGTTACTTGTCTATATATATTCAAAAATCACAAAATGGCTGATGAATAAAGAAGAGTTTATGGTGAAGGGAAAGTTGAGTGAAATAAGGAGGCTTTATAGTCTATTTTGGATAAAGTGACAGCATTTCTGAGTCTTATAAGGTAACGTAGAATATGTTTTCGTCTATGTTTTTTATAATCAATGGTCACAAAACATGTAAAATCCTAGCTGAATTACTGTTGTGCATTTTCATACAACAATATAAAGTTTAAATTGTGTCATTCACAATTCTACTAGGTACATGTATTCAGCAGTGTCGTACATCATATCGCAATCTTGTTTCGGGTCTTGCTGTAATATTTTTACAGAAGTTCACGTTGCCTCTATATATCGAACGGTTTCTTATAAAACTGTTTATACTTATACATTATATTAACATTATTGATAACTACTATTAACGAATATCACATTGTGAATTAGTCCATATCTGATCAATATAAGCTATGAAATATTATCTAAACTATATGTACTTCACAAACCTGTTGCAATATTGTCATATGTTTGATTGTGGGAATCCCAATCTTGCTCGCCAAGACAAGCAGAGTGGGCGAGTCACAATATCACCAGAACCCTAGCCTGGGGCGATATCGCCGCAACTGCACCAGAACATTCTGGCTATATCGCCGCAACTGCACCAGAAAATTCTAGCGATATTCTGGTGATATCGATAGAAACTTGATTTGCATACGAAATCTGAACATGTGGCGATATCACCCGCAGCAATAGTGTGCCAGAGACTCAATATTTTTTGTAAGGGTATTCATCGCTGCACTCATGACATTTATTCCATTGGTGCAGAGAACGTAAGTTAGTGTAACCCCTGGAATATCGCCGTCGGGAAAATGTTTGTATGTGTGTGAGTGTGTGTGTGTTTGTGTGTGTGTGTGTGTGTGGGGGGGGGGGGGGGGGTTGTTGCATGTAGAACATGGAACATTTTATGGCGGGTAACTGTAAATCTTGAAAGGAAAGAAATTATGTATTACATGATGATAATAGATATATTGCGTATAGAACATTTGTTTAAAACATATTTTATTGTAATTTATATACCATGGGAGTTGTGCACAAGTTTAACAACTTATATTAGGCCAAACAAAGAAATGTGTGTGTTTCCTGTTTGTGCCCGAAAAAAATTAGGGTCGGTAGTTAGAGATTTTACATTTTTATTTTGCTAGATTAGTGAATGGGTTAGTGTCGCATGTGTGTACTATTATACTATTGTGAGATTCTTATCAGAACCTTTGGCAGAACATCTTTGCTGTTTGTTCCTAAATTTCAGGTCTTTGGGTTATAATCAGATATTCTTAGTGAGGATGTTGTATGATACAATGGAGTTTTAATATCAATTAATGCGTGCATGTTAATTGTTCTATTTAATAACGGTCTATAACATGAAGTCATCATCACTCTCCAGTATGTTGAGGTGGGAACATTCCTGGAAGCTGGGAGTACCATGCTATTTTTAGCATTTTTCAGATATTATGTTTTTGTTGTCTCATTATTTATCGTCTTTGTTATCTCCTCATTTTTTTTTTTTTTGTCTGATGTCCTCTTTTGATTTTCCATTGATCGTGTCTTGTCTGTTGACACTATGGTATTCCATTACTGTGGATGTTTTTTTTTTTACATCAACATGGAAATAAACAAAAGCACAAACTTGGTTTTTGTCTCTCCCCCTTTTTTTATCTGAATTTCAACATTAAGTATTTACGGATAAGTAGAATCAGACTCGAGATATGCATTTCATATTAGTTGACATCTTCACATTTATTTTTATTTTTTTTACACCAACCGTAGTAACAAAAATGAACTAACATCCCAGTTACTTTTGAGTTTCGTATTTTACGCCGAAGTTTAGAACATATCCGACAGGCAGGCCGCTGCCTTCTTCAAAGGCCTGCCCGCCAGAGCTCGCTGCAACAGCGTATTGGGTGTTCTTAGAAACCCATCCGTGTAGCTGCAATATCGTAGCTTTCTGACGACGAGATTTTTTTTTAGATATTTTGGCAGAGGAGGCCGGGTATTATTAGCGAGCGCTGCGAGCACTTTTTGTATCGTACGCGTGGTATATATATAATTCAGGCAAAAAGCTTTTTATAGAAACACAAAAAGAAAAATTTTCGACGTTTTGATTGCTTATAAATAGATCAGAAGCTAAACAATCGCCGTTTTAAACATCTCTTTGGGAATAAAAAATATGTTTCAAATCTAACTTATTTACGTAAACTTTTGCAGACGTATTTGTTATGGTTTGAAGTGTTTATTCCTTAAAACGGGTTTAGAAATTAAAGTTATCGACGTTATTGACGAATCAGGTTTCGCATTGAAAATATTTGCGGTTTGAAAATCGGGGGCTTCAATATTTGCCACATTCTGATTGGTTGAAAAAACCTGAACAGAAAACTTCACCGGGAAGCCTGCAATACCGAACGCGAAAGGATATATATCCGATATCAAATTTACCAGTTTTGACCTCATCACAGACAATTTTCATATTTGACTCAAAGGTCTATCGATTTTTGATATGTGTTTGTCACTCTTTCAACAAGAAAGCAACCGTCGGCTTCACGAAAGCTAATCGCTGAATCGCTGATGTGGCATCTTTAAAGCTAGTTCAAGCTTGTGGTGATGCATCATTGTTATTTCTTCACTCGCGACTTACTTTTATGGTTGCGCACTTATTATTTCCTTAATCATAGCAGTGTAGAAATGTCTTTAATAATAATCAGATTTAAATTTTAAAACAATTCCACTCGTTTGGTCCCATCACGTGTAGATACAAATAGGGTTGAGTCCTTGTATTGTAAAGTTTGCATAAAAAACTCAATCACTATATCTTGCGTCAATTATATGGATTCCAGTGAATTTTCGTGGGTTCTCTCCCTTAGATCTGGTGGCTCGCGGTTGTCATCCTGAACAAATGCACTAAATAAGAATTCATTCAATACATTTGCAGTGTCTCTACTATTTTCTGTCAGTTCTCCGTTGTTTTTAACTACTCGTTGCACCGTTGTCTTGGTTTTGGTTTTATCCCCGACATGTTTCCAGAAGAGTTTAGAGTTAGTCTTGATTTTCTCAGACAGATCTTTTCGTAGTAATAGGTTGTCTTCCTTGACAATATGATGTATCTATTCCTAGCGGATTTGTAGTTTTCAAAGTTGGTAGGTGTTTTACAATGAAGGTATTTAGTCACTTCCGAGCGTTTTTCCTTTCTTGCTTCACGGGCCGTTTGGTCGAGACACGATGAACTAGAGGCTGTGGAGTTACTTCCCTTACTCTCGGGTATGAATATTTTTCAATGATGTTGTGGAGGGATACAGAAAAAGATTTCCACGCCTCGTTCACATCCTGTTTATGTTCAATGTCCGTCAGGTCAAGCTTGAGGATTTCGGTCTTGATAGTGGGATAATCACCTTTGTAAAAGTTCTTCCTGTTTGTGTTTGGTGTCGGTCCGCTTGAGGTGTTTAGGTAACAAACATAATCGAATATTAGAATAACATGGTCACTTTTTTTCAAGGCTCTCCTTGTATTGCAGATTGTTAAACATATTCTCTTCATTGGTGAATATTAGGTCTAGAGTCGATGGGGTTTGCTTGTTACGATATCTCGAGGCTCATTAACATGTTGATACTAATAGCTGTCCATGGTAGTTTCTAAAAACTTGCTGGCTGGGTGGTTGTCGCCTACTGTAGTGGTCATGTTCTCCCAATCGATTCTTGTAGTTGAAGTCACCTACTACCAGTATGTGTGTGGCAAAGTGGTTTCTAATATTGAGCAGAACTTCATTGACTTTTGTTGTTGTTGTTTTCTGTACTATTTGGACTATTTGTAGATGCGGCATAGTAGTAAGGTGTCGTTTCTTTGAGTTTAATAGTACATGGCACGTATTCTATGCAGTTCTCATGTAATTCCACTTCATGGGTAGTGATACCTTTTTTACAGTATATTGCTTCCCCTCTATTGTTGGTTGGTCCGAAAAACAAATCATACTGATTTAGTGTGTACACTTGCAGGGCAGTTTCGGTACATGCGTGTTTTGGTAAAACTTCAGTTAAGATATGATGTCTGGCAAGCTGGGCCCTTGTAAGTCTAGTCACTTCAGTGCAAAGGAGAACCGGTCAGACGAAGAGTTTCTTTGTTTATCAAAAACAATGCTGATAAGCCGCCTGGGATACATGTATGTAATATGCGTAGCCTACTTTGTCTGTTCGTGTCTGTGTCACAACATGACTCCCCCGGCCCCCTCCCCACCCTGGTGCGATTTGCTTCAAGTCAGTCGGTTCAATCACGAGTTCGTTTAGCTGCGATAGCGTAGCTTTCTGACGACGAGAGATTTTTTTTATATCTTATAATATTAGTACTAGGGTTTGTTATAAATGTCTGAAATACACATATGCTATACTGATATTGGCCACAGCACACATAATGCTGTGACCCATATCAGCATAGCATATGGTGTGTGTCAGACATTTGTAACGAATTGATCCCCTGTGGTTCAAGGTGGGAAGTCGAGGGGGATTCGAGATTCATTTATAAATAATAAAGCGGCAGGTTAATTGCTGGTAGTTTGTAATGTAAGGAAAATCCGTTGCCATGCTTTTTAAATGCACAAAATGTATTTAGACGTGTTTTGAACATTTTCTTTTTACAAGTTATTTTTACAAGTCAGTTTTGTCTCTTCTATTTAATTAAAAACAACGAAACTTACAAAAGATGACAAACATCAAGCATTCCATCAAGCCCCTTCACATGTACAATGTCTTTTACCATTATCGTTATTATTTCTAATATTTGTTCTACCTTTTAATTGTATCTGTATTTGATGAAGGCGTTAATTGCAGTTATGTTTTGTAAGCAAATGATTTCATTTCAACAGATTGTATTGACATGGTGTTATGGTCAAATGGATCAAATAACAAAAAAGCCTATATAAATTATTTCCATAGGTGGCTAGATTGTTACAAGAATATTATAGAACTTTAGCTGAATATATTTTATAGATATTTTGAAATGAAAATACATTGAAGTAAACGATAAAGTAATTAAAGGGAGGTAACTCACTTTTGATAACTTACAATACAACATAGGACATACACACACCGACACAGACACACACAAACAAACAAAACATAAATATAGTTATTAATTATCATAATTACACGTGTACACATGAGTTACTATTTAACATTCGATACAGTTAGATAGAAAGACCAAAAGTCCATGTGCAAGTACTGCACAGGTCATCACCACCTAAACTGTGTATTAAGTTATTTATATGTAACTATTAAATCTACAGAATTAACCCGATATGTGCATTTATCAAAAGTATAAGTAAATCGTTGTGTATAGGAACACAAAATAAATAAGAGAAAATATATATTTATTACATAAATTCACAACCATGTTCAACTGTTTTCATAGAAAATTACAGTTTTTGTCAATATAATGGCTTTCCCTATAAAGTAATGTATATCACGAAGCATTAGTCTGTTTGTATTACCTTCACAACTAGGACAGCCATGTAAAATAATGTCAATACCGATATGGTTATGATCAAAGGCATAATTACTGAGTGAGTTGAACAAATTAGTCCGCAAATCATAGTAAATAGGACATTCTAGAAACAAATGAGAGACTGACCAATTCATATGAACAAGTACATACTGGACTATCAGTTAGGTGGTCATGATGCAAATCAAACTTTAAATCACTACAATAATTCCTAAGTTGGGAAAGAATAATGTTTGCCCTTCTATCACCTTCAGTTTTGAAAATTTTAACAGATTCACTTTCAGTTATAGTATTTTGATTTAACAGCCATTTAAAACTTGCAAGTGTAGGAGAGTCAAAAAAATTAGTATCCGTGTTGTAAGCTGTGCGGCACATGAAAGGAAAGAAGCTGTCAAAGTAGTTAGTAGTTCTGCATATTGGTGGGTTAAAAAGTCTAGTTTTGTCGGAGAGAATAATGATTTGCATTAGGATTGTTTGTAAAGGGAATCAATACATCTTGTAAATATTGCGGCGAGAGTCCATACATTAATTCATACATCATGATATATTTGCGTTTCTCTCTTCTGGCAGCCAGAGTTTCCCAACCAAGTTCGGTATAAAGTTTATTATGTGATATTCCCGAGCGAAGGCCTGTACTAATTCTTGCTGCTTCTAATTGTATAGATTCTAGAAGATCAATTGATTGTTGTGTGCCGTTATCCCTAACTATGTCAGCATATTCCAAAATTGGCCTAATAAATGCAGTATAAATTATAATGAATGTTTTTCGATTTACTCTAGTTTTTATGTAACGAAGAATGTTGAGCCTGTTGTAAGTTTTATCATATATGTTCTGAATATGATGTTTCCATGATGCATCATATTTAAGGGTAAGTCCTAAGTGTGTATGTGATGTAGTGTCTGTAATGTGGTTGTTTCGAAAAGTTATAGTGGGGTGATTTGTGTTATGTTTCCTTGAAACTATAACTGATTTAGCTTTATTAGGGGTAAATTGTATGTCCCATGTGTTTCATGTTAGTAAGGTCAGATGTTAGTGCTTGTGCTGCTTGAGCTGGGTATTCATCTATAATTACATAAAGAGAGGTGTCGTCTGCAAAAAGCTTAATATTAGTAAACAAATGATATATGGTAATAAATGATAAATACATACTTGCTAACCTTTTGATTTTTTTTTATGGCTGAAAATAGTCAATATTCTAGCACGGACTTAAATAGCAATCTAATTCCGTGGTCTGAATTATGAGTCGAAATGTGTTAAGGGGACGTAACTCACGAGACCTTGAAACATAAGCTACATGTAGATATGATTCGTCATTTCACCAAGGAATTAGACTAGACCTAGGTCCATGACTTTGACTGATTTTGATATGTTTCACTTTTCGAAATGTCTGAAATAATCAGTTCTTAAATATGAAAATGGAAAATTGATTAACTGATTACATGCAACGTTTTAGTCGATTTTCAACCACTTGTATAATCCATTCAGATACGTGGTCACAAACACTAGCTTTAGACCATTGATATACCTGATCACAAACTCTACCTAAAGATCATTGATATATCTGGTCACAAACTCTAATTATTTTTATAAAACACTGAGATACCTGGTCCCAATCACTAACATAGTTCACTGAGTTACATGATGTACCTGGTCACGAACAGTAACAGACGCACTACCTATGGACAACTGAGATACCTGATCACAAAAAAAATATAGTTCACTGAGATACCTAGACACAAAAACTTTCTATAGACCACTGAGATCCCTGGTTACAAACTCTCACTATAGACCACAGAGATACCTGTTTACAAACACTTGTGATCGACCATTGAAATACCTGGTCACAAACACCTACATCAGACTATTGACGTAACACTTCCTCAGAGATCAAGTCCAGTCAAGATAAATTTAAAAAAAAATATATCACGTTTGTGAGGTGTTTATTTAATTGCGGTGTTAGTTTCAATTCAATTCAAAAATAGTTTATTGACAACACATATATAATACAAACAGATAAGTTGTATATATTAAAGAAGATGTTACAACAGGCTATGCCGATATCAGTCTTCTTCTATCTCCCGTAGCTTTATACAATGTGTAGATGTATAGAATGTTGTTCGCTTTCCTCTCATACACATGCATACCAACACCTACACTAGCTCATGTTTAATACAGTCAACATGTATAAGAATAGTATTATTCAATTGGTCAGGTGCATTACTGATACCATTTATACCTACTCCACATAAAACTCAACGCAGATATAGAATTGACTAAGGCCATCATAAGATGACAATTTACCATAATGACAGCATACCCTCACCCACGCTAGCTCATGTATAGGAATAGAATTATTTAATTGGTCAGATGCATTACTAATGTAGCGAGTGGGAAGTTGTCGAAAATAAGACAAAGCCGCTGGGTTCGGTTCTATCGCATTGTAATGCTCATAAATAGAAACATTCTGAAATACACAATAAAAAATACGTATAAGCTCTACATGCATATATGTCACATTCGGGTAAAATACAATCTACAAATCTCAACAATTCAATGACCAGTACTAAGATAATAATATTACAACACTTTCTGATACTTATTTATTATATTTGCCAACAAGGAATTATTCATTGATATAAGAATAACATCTAGGACTTCAGCAAAATAGTTATTTGACTTTATACATTATCATAAACGTTACTTCGAATCTTGAAATGCCAATTACAAGAATTTGATATTACCTTTATACACTATCAATACATTATAGATGCAATATAAATACACTTTAAATACAGTATAAATACACTTACAACACGTATCGTGCATTAACGTCACAAGGCAGAAAACGCATGTCCTAATGACTAAACCGTTGTCATCTCACATAATGAATCTGTACGAACTACAATAAATACAATAGAGTAATAGAGTAAAGTATCACAACAAATGCATAACGCTTAACTTTTACAATAAATATATAACTTATAATGGGATCGCAAATACCCGAACCCGAAGATATATACTGAGGAATAGAGTTAATATAGAATCAAACTAATTGAAATAGACATTTCAACTTACCGAAAATAGACCTGTTAAAATCAAACTGAATCTTCCGACCTGGTCAGCAACTATGGTGATATTGCTGCTGCTGAGGATTTAATTGCCAAGTTTTACTCTGCCAAGCAAACAGATACAGAGGATGTGACATCATGGGGTGGCAGACTAGAAGATATACTAGACAAGGCTAGGACCAGATGTGAACTTACTCCAGCACAAGTGTCAGAGATGTTGCGTACCAAATTCTGGCGAGGACTTAAGAAGTCATTACGTGACATCACTGGTCATAGGTTTGATACCATCTTATACTATGACAAGCTGCGTATTGCTGTTCGACAGATTGAGCAAGCAGATGCTTCACCTGAGAAAACCAAGCCTGCTAAAGTGGCCATTCATCACAGTGATGACATTAAAGAAATGAACGCTTTGGTAAAAGTTCTTTCTTTCTTACATTTCGATAAACATAGATGTAATGACAATAGGTCTATAATTATTTAGATCACTGACGTCTCCTTTATCTTTATATAGAGCAGTAACATCAGCATTTTTTAGTATATCGGTTATTTCTCCAATATATAATGTTCTATTAAATAATAGTTTGAGTGGGTATACTAAAGAAGAAGAAATGTTCTTTACAATCATACATGTAGGTAAAATATCATCAGGACCAGCTGGTTTGTTTTTATCAAGAATGTCAAATTGGTCAGTTATATCTTGTTCAGTTAATATTAGAAAGTTCAAATGGACATAAGGGAGGTAAGTCAGGTAGGTTAGTGTCAGTAATATCAGAGCCAATGGTGGTAAAGAAGTTATTTAGTGCTTCAGCTTTATCTTGCGGATGGATTAAAATTTCATTGTTAGATTTCAGAGGATAAGAATTAGTGCTAGTGTTAGTTATTTTTCCTATAGATTTCACTATCTGCCACCATTTTCTTGGATGCACTGATTTGTCAGTAAGACAATTTTGAAGTTTCTTAAAGTAATTCTCTTTGGATTGCCGAATAAGTGTTATAGTGTCATTGCGACAAGTTCTAAATTTTGCCCAATCATGTTCCCTATTTTTAATTTTAGCTATTCTATGTAATCTATTCTTATATCTTAAATTATTGATGTTAGTTTGTAAACAACTTCAGGACGAGTACTTTAATATATTATTTGCATTCATAGCCTTACGCATTGAGATATATACACGTGATAAATTTAAGTGTTTAATTTACAAAACTTAGTATGGCAGGTTTTGATAATATTGTATAGGCGGTAATTTAAAAGCCTCGCAGCTGTGAACACGTCAGACTTGTTTTTAAAAGCTGAAATCATAAATGTGTCTTGAGCAAATCTAAATAATTTCATAACTGACGGTGGCACCCTTAAGTGCTTTTAACTTTTTAATGTATTGGTTTTGTGCATCCATCAAAACCGCAACCTTCAAAATAGTATTCAAATGTTCGCTTTGACAGAAACTCGCTCGCTAAATAAAATAATACATTTTGTTTACTTTCATAAAGAGCCATGGCGGAAAACTGCCCATATTTCCCTACGTTGGCTAGTAGCGAAAAGGCATAGAATATATACATTTTTAAAAATGAAAATAAATCATGAAAGAAAAGGTCAGGTGTGCTATATATATTTCTATAGTGTAGTGGTCATCACACTCACCACTATGTGGTGAGAGACCTAGATTCAAATCCTGGTTGAAATAATAGTGCAACTTGAAATTATGTAAATACTGCAAACATACATCCACATAAACAACTAGTTATATACAACTCATTTCCCATTACTTGGTATATTTTATATAAATATATGTATCCTTGTTAATTTGTTCTTTTCTGCTTTCATACAACAACAGGACATTCGAACATCTCGGTAGGCACTGAGTACTTGGGACTATGCAATCATTTTTTCTAAGAAAACCGCCCAAAAATAACACTGATCAGCCCCCTGTTAAAGTTGACAATCATACCTGTTCCTGTTCCGAAGATAAGCCGTGGTTTAACGATCGTGTTAGAGCTCTACGTAAACAATATTTAGTTGCTTTAAAGAATTTCAACATTAACAAATGTTACTGGACACACACTGGTCTAATCCGTAAGAAAAAAGAGTACAAAATCCTGGAAAGAAAGTTTAAGAGGCAATATTTGAGCGCAGATGGTGATATGCTGGAGTATATGAGAAAACGTAACCCCGGGAAAGTTGGTAAGAAGAAAGTCAAAACACCAATGTGTAATGGTTATCAACTGTACAATCATTTCAAAAACCTGTCTTCTGTACAACAAGATAATGATCCAGTCCATCATGACGACTTTAGTCTTACTTATAATGACACTGTTTTGAGGAATTAGATGCTCCTATTTCGTTACAAGAAGTAAAAAATGCTTTTCGGAAATTGAAATGTGGTAAATCACATGGACCTGGTGGTTTGTTAAATGAATGTTTAAAAGCTGGCGAGGAATTACTTCTTCCAACTTTATCTACGTGTTTCATTTATGTAATAATTACCATAACTTTAGTAAGCATATACAATACCTACACCCATCTTTGTAGCCCAAAAACAAAAGATTCAAATATCCCTACCTCCCTACCGTGACGTAACCTCTATCTCGATAACAGAGCCACTGGGCATTGTGCAAGCTGGCCAGCCCCAGTCTCAGGCAGCCCCAGTCTCAGGCAGGCCAGTTCTGGGGTCACTCCCAGCCCGCGGGACCTTTACCTTATCCTCCGGGATATGGGTTTAACCCCATGACATTGCCGTCGTGGAATCCCTGGGGTTTGGTCTCTCCCTCGCGGAGACGTGTAAGCAGTTCTGTTGCCCCCCCCCCTCCCCCAAAACATTCTGCTACTTCGGGGGCCTTATCGGCCGGTCCTAAGAAGGTGTGTCGGACCTTAAGGACTTCTGCCTCTCGGGCAGGCTCGTTGGTCTCTGGGTCTAAGGGTAGGGTTTTGGCTACTAAGCCTAAAGCTACAGCCACGGCCGTAAGGCGCACTGCACCTAAACGCCGGTACGGAGAGCCTTCTCTCGGGTTGGCCCCTCTGGCTGGCCCATTTTCTCCGCCCGAAGCTTTTGGCATGGATGGTGTGGTGGCTATGGACGTTGAGGGCGCGGGTATGGCAGAGGACGATGATGTTGTTCATCTTTCACCTGGTTGCTCGGATATAGACGCTGGTCTTTCCGAGGCGTCTGATGACGGTCCTCAGGAGGGCTTGCCCTCAGAGGAGGACTTCCAGGATAAGGGTGATCCTAAGGCTGCTGAGGTTGAAGCCCAGCATGTGTTGTCCGGTATGCGGGGCCTTAGGGCCGACGTTTCCCGGATTCTTGGGGAGGAGGTTTGCCCACCACCTTCGGCGTCATCTGTCCCCGAGTCCACCACCCTTTTGGGTTCTTTGGGGGCTCCTCGGGTGTCCGCTCGGTCGGACCGCTCTCTGCCAGAAGGCACCATTGTGTCTTCCGCTCTGGCCACCGCCAAGTCTCGGGATTTAGAGAAGAATTCTTCTTCAACCCGTCGTCCTGGGTATGCTGGGTTGCAGCTCAGTGTTGGCGATTTGTAAGAAGTGCATTCCACTGACTATGCCACACATGATGGCCTGCTTGCACTTCAACCAGCTAAGCTGGAATCAAGGGAACTTGCAGCCTGGCCCGGTAAATCGGTGGACCAGGTGGTGTTCGGTCCCAAAGAACACCACAAGATGGAGAGACTGCTGCGTCTCTCCATCCAGATTCTGTCGTACATAGAATACCTGACGGTTTGTCTATATAGGGTATAGAGACAGAGCAGGCCGACATCCAGTACAGAGTGACCTCTGCCCTGAACGGGGCATTGAGAGCGTTTGTAGCTTTACAGGTGTCATCGCTCGTCAATTTCTTGTTGGCTAGGCGGTTTTCAGTTTTGAAAAACCGCCCGGTCGATGAGCCTTACCGCTCCAGATTGTTAACTGCCCCCTTCTCAGGGTCCACTCTCTTTGGTGGGGCCCTGCCTTCTGTTCAGAGGAATTTGAAGGAGGACTCGGTCGCCTCTGCACTTCTGGTGAAGAGGATTCAGGCTGAGAAGGCCAGTACCTCGCAGGGGTCAGCGCCGCCTAAGAAGAAGGCTAAACCTTCGGCCTCGCAGTCCTCTGCGCAGCCCAAGTACAAGCCTCCCTTCAAGGGCAACAAATGGAAGGGTAAGTAGGGTAAGAACCCTCCTGGGGGTAAGAAGAAGGGTTCCTGACTCTCTTCTTCCCTCCTTGGTCGTGTCAGACGACGAGTTTGGCCGGGAGGACTGCAGTCCTCTCGGCTCAAGCTTAGGTCCTTCTCCCGCAGGATTAGGCTTAGGGTCAGCAGACGGTTCTCTTGCCTGGCAAGGTCTCGATCTGCCTCGACCAGATCTCCTGTGTGGGGTCGTCTTTCTGCTTTTCTTCCAGAGTGGAAGGAAATTACGGAAGACGCATGGGCCTTGTCTGTGATCAAGGAGGGGTTATGCATTCCGCTAGTGCAGGATCCGCCCTTAGCGTCGGAGCCAATCTTTTTTCCTCAACCGGAGGATCCGGAAAAGGCTCTGGCGCTCCAGGAAGAAGTAAGGACCATGCTTACCAAGGGCGCGGTCGAGGAGGTTCCTATGTCGGAATGCACTCCCGGGTTCTACTCCATAATGTTTCTGGTTCGGAAGAAGTCCGGGGCGTGGCGTCCCATCATAGATCTAAGTGCCTTCAACAAACAAGTAGATTCTCCTCACTTCAAGATGGAGACTCCTAGGGGTATTATTGCCTCCGTGAGAGAGGGAATGTGGGCGACTTCAGTAGATCTGAAGGACGCCTACTTCCACATCCCCATCAAGAAGTCGGCACGGAAGTACCTCCGTTTTACTTGCAAAGGAAAGGTCTTCCAGTTCCGGGCCATGTCGTGCGGGCTCACGACTGCACCTTTGGTTTTCACCAAGCTGCTGCAGGTGGTAGTGGGATTCCTGCACTCTCGAGGAATAGATGTTCACATCTATTTCGACGACTCCCTCATGCTCCACCTAGTGAGAGAGTCTCTTGTGCAGGTCATCCGGTTGGTTCTGAAACTCTTACCCCATCTCAGGATTTTGTTTTTCTGGGGAACCGTTTCAATACGGTTCAGGGCATCGCCCTTCCACCGATGGAGAAGTTCAAGGCTTTTGCTTTGACCTTCATCGGCCGGTCTCAAGTCCAGGTACGCTGGTTTCTCAGTTTTCTGGGATATCTTAACGCCCTGGCCGATGTGGTCCCCTTAGGGAGACTTCACATCACGCCTCTCCAGATGTTTCTCCTTGCCAACTGGGTCCCCTCTTCAAGAGATTGGGAAGCCTTGCTTCCTCTGAACCAGTTGGTCAAGGAGTACGCACGCTCATCAGGACAATGTTCTCCGAGGGGTTCCTTTGTCCAAGCCGGTTCCCACTATGACCCTGTACACGGATGCACCCATGACAGGGTGGGGAGCTTATCTCGACGGGCGTTGCCAGTCGGGGGAGTGGTCTGGGGAACAGCTCTCGGAGCACAGCAATGTGCTCGAGATGAGGGCTGTTCTGTTGGCTCTGCAGTCTTTTCGGGAGATCCTGCAATCCAAGGTGGTTTGTGTGGCTACGGACAACACTACAGTTGTCGCGTATCTGGAGAGACAGGGGGGAACCAAGTCTCACACCATGTGTGCCCTCGCTATCCGCATTCTTCTTTGTCAGGAAATGCAGTTGACAATTTGTGTCAAGCATCTACCAGGCAGGTTGAATGTTCTGGCGGATACTCTTTCCGGGCGCATCCAGCCGGTTTTGACAGAGTGGCAACTGAATCCCTCGATTATCGAGGGGATTTGTCAGGTGTGGGACAGGCCTCACATAGACATGTTCGCCACTTGTCAAGCATATCAGTTGCCAACGTTTGTCTCTCCGGTTCCAGATCCAATGGCTTGGGCCGTGGACGCTCTGTCTCTGGATTGGGAGGGAATGCATGGGGAATGCATGCATATGCATTCCCGCCCTTCAACTTGGTGGGCAGGGTGCTGCAGAAGTTTCGGGAGCATCAGTGTTCCCTCCTCCTGATAGCGCCCCTGTGGCCGAGGCAGCCTTGGTTTCCGGAGCTTTTGTCGCTTCTGGTGGAAGAGCCCCTCGCTCTTCCTCTTTGAGCGAACCTCCTTCGCCAGCCTCGGTCCAGGACGATGCACTCTCATCTGCCGTCTACCAGTCACGATGGAAGATTTACTGTGATTGGTGTGTCGGCAGGAAGGTTGATCCGATCAAGGCTACTGTCAAGGTGATTGCGGACTTCCTTCTTTGGCTGTTTAGGGATCGCAATCTTGCCCCTGGCACTATCGCTGGTTATCGCACGGCCATTGCTAGTGTTCTATCTGTTCATGGTAGGTCGGAGGTAGGCTCGTCCTCCTCTCTTTCTGCCTTGATTAGGGGGTTTGGGTTGGACAAGCCTAGTGTTCGGCAGTTGGCTCCCCAGTGGAATTTGCCACTGGTGCTCGAATCACTTATGCGGGCACCTTATGAGCCTTTAGCGTCTGCCTCCTTGAAGTTTGTTACCTACAAGGTGGTATTCCTTATTGCCCTGGCCTCAGGTCGAAGGAGGAGTGAGATTCATGCCTTGTCTTTTCACCCCTCTTGCCTCCGATGGTCCAGGAATTACTCTGCCGTTACCCTTCTCACTGATCCTGCCTTTATGGCTAAGAATCAGGTTCCTGGCTTCTCGCCCGATCCGATTAAGATTCCGTCTTTGACTGCCTCCGTTGGGTCTGCGGAACGGGATATGTTGCTCTGTCCCTGTCGGGCGCTTAGGTTTTACCTCGATAAAACCGGGGGGGGGAGAGGTCCTCGATTTCGTCTGTTTTTGCCCATTAAGCAGTGTCAACAGGATATCTCCTCTCAGTCAGTGTCTAGACGGATCTGTCAGGTCATCAAGTACGGTTGCGACCTCTCGGATGATCAGGTTCGGGCGATGTATAAGGTGAGAGCTCATGAGATCAGGGCCCTTGCTGCCCTCAATGGCGCAGACAGACTACCTTCACGGATTTTTATCTCTGGTCCTTGGCTTCTCATTCGGATGGATTGTATTCCCTTGGACCGGTGGTGGTTGCACAGTCTGTGGCTGTTCCTTCACAGTAATTCAGTGATTTTAAATAGTATCAGGCACCTACCTTGAGCATGTCTCGAGTTTGTTCCGTCAGCCTGGTCTGCCTGGATTCGAAGCCTCCACAACGGTAAGACGAATTCGCATACTAAAGTTATGGTAATATTATGAAATGAAATTGAGGCTTTTGAAGTAAAACCAATTTTCATGATGTAATACTTACCATAACTTTATGGAGTCCCACCCTGTATTCCTCCCCTTGCCTCCCCATCCTGGCTGGCTTTAGGCTCCATAAAAGGGGGTTTGAAGAAGGGAGATCACTCCGTGGCTTTGTCATCGAGATAGAGGTCACGTCAGGGTAGGGAGGTAGGGATATTTGAATCTTTTGTTTTTGGGCTACAAAGATGGGTGTAGGTATAGTTTATGCATACTAAAGTTATGGTAAGTATTACATCATGAAAATTGGTTTTACTTCAAAAACCTCAAGTTTAATTATATACTAGAATCTGGTTATTTTCCTTCTAATTGGTCGTCGGCCATAATTATTCCTGTCCATAAAAAGGGTGTTTTAAATGACCCTAATAACTTTAGAGGTATCAGTTTAATTAACTGTTTTTGTAAACTTTTTACCTCTGTACTAAATAAACGTATTTTAGATGTGTGTACAAAATATGACCTTATTACTGATGCGCAATTTGGATTTCGTCCAGAACTTAGTACGATTGATGCAATTTTCGCATTACATTCTATTATAACGAAAACTTTATCTTCGAAGAAACGTTTGTACTGTTGCTTTGTGGACTTTCGCAAAGCGTTTGATTTTGTTGATAGATTAAGCTTATGGCGTAAGCTGACTAAGCTTGGTATTCGAGGGAAAATGTTATCCGTCATTAAGTCATTTTACAAATCAGTTAAATCTTGTGTGTTTCAATTAACGGTAAATGTTCTAATTATTTTGAATACAATGTTGGATTAATGCAAGGGGAAACATTATCTCCTTTATTGTTCTCAGTTTTTGTTAATAATTTTGAAACCTCATTTATTGAAAATGGTGCAACAGACTATGACTTTGGTGAATTAAGTTTGTTTTTGTTAATGTGTGCAGATGACTTAGTAATGTTTTCCGAAATTATTGAAGGTTTACAAAGTATTTTAGATAATCTGAATGAGTATTCTACTAAATGGAAATTAACAGTTAACACTGAGAAAACCAAAATAGTTGTATTTAGAAACGGAGGTCGTATACGAGATAGAGAAAGATGGATGTATAATGGTTTGGAGGTGGAAGTTGTAGATGTTTTCAGCTACGTAGGAGTAAAACTTTAATTCAATAATAAATTCAATCGTATACAGAAACAGTTATCTGACCAAGGACGAAAGGCCATGTATGCTCTTTTTCAAGCTCTTCTAACTTGAGCCTAAACTGTACAACGTTATTGCATTTATTTGATACGTATGTTTGCAGTATATTGCATTATGCATGTGAAGTTTGGGGATCTGCAAAAGGTACGGATATTGAGAGGTTATACTTACACTTTTGTAAGAAGATTTTAAAAGTTAAGAAGTCGACTTGCAATGCAATGGTTTATTTTGAATTATGTCGACATCCTTTGGAATATATAAGAAAATTCAGAATGATAAAATATTGGTCAAAACTAATGGATTCGAAAAATTGTATTTTGCAAACTGCGTATTCCTTTTTAAGTAGTAGCAATACAGGCAATTGCTTTAACTAGGTTGATTATGTCAAACATTGCCTTTTTTCTATCGGATTCGCAGATGTATGGACAAATTACTATTCATATAACCATAAAAGTATTTTGTATATGACAAAGCAAAGAATATTTGATCAAAGTCAACAATATCTGAGAGGGCTATTAGAAGCCTCACCTAAATGTATTTTATATAAGCACTTAGCATATCACCATATTCTTCAATACTATTTGACAAAGTATATTCCTATGAAATACCGGATCTGTTTATCTAAACTTCGTCTTTCTGCACATAATTTAGCTATTGAGACTGGTAGATACAATAACATAACAAGAGAACAAAGACACTGTATGAGCTGCAATACAGATATAGAAGACGAATATCATTTTATTTTAATATGCAGAAATTATCATATTCTGAGAGTAAAATACATAAAACCATATTACTGGCGAAATCCTTCAATGTAAAACTTGTACAGTTACTAAGTGTTGATAATATCAGCGATCTTCGTAAACTTGCTAGATATATTATTGAGGCAAATAAGGCACGAATGACGTAAACATGCCTATCAATATAATTTAGATAAATGTCTATGTATGTATTATTGACATGTGTGTCATTACGGATTACATGTTGTTGTTGTTGTTGTTAATGTCAGATGATGATGATGATGATGTTGATGATGATGATGACGGTGATGATGATGATGATGATGATGATGATGATGATAATGATGTGAGAGCGTTAATGATTGTTGAATGCACAATAATGATGTGGAAGTGATAATGAGTGTTGATTGCACAACACATATGTGTATATATCATTTGTAATTTATTGTAAATTACAGTTATCCAATAAGTCGTGAAACTTAAGGAATAAAAGTTGAATTGTGTATGTGTGTGTGTATCTGTGTATGTGTGTGTGCATCATATTATATGTTGTCTCTGTATTGTTTGGATATATGTTATAACTGATAAGTCAACCGACTTAAAGTAATAAAGAACTTTAAGTTGAACTCGAGTATTAAAATTTATGATTTGTAAACTTAAGCTAGAAAATGTGTTTGTTTTAGTTATTAACCGCAGGCGCCCGCGATCTAGTCACTATCAACACAAAGGTGTGCACTCGCTTATAGGCAGTGCCTATTACATAGTATTAGTACTACCGTCCGTGGTGATTATGGAACAAATCCGAAATGAGGTCGGTTGTCTTGACAAATGTCTTCATTTTTTCTCCGCGGAAGGCTCGCATTTGGAAAATGTTAGAGCTAGGTCAATACAGCCGTGCTATGCAAGGAAACCATATTTTAGTCAGTATCAGGAGCGCGCTTAAATACATTAATTTGATGCATGCCGTTTATGATATCTAGATTTACTAGTGACTAAAGTGAAAAACGGACAAGGGCAGAGACAGACAGACAGACAGACAGACAGACAGACAGACAGAGACAGAGAGAGTGACACAGACAGACAGACAGACATAGAGGTGGTAAAGAGAGAGGAGAGAGAGAGAGTAATCCTTAGAATAACAGTCTAGTCCAAAGTTTGATAATATAACAAATTTAAAGCTGACTTCCGTAATGTATTAGGCAATAAAATATCAGTGTATCCCGGACCATGTGATGTTTTCCTTCCCCATTCAAACGGAACCAGTGTTGTCTATTTACTATTCTCAACTTTCTGCTATTCAAATGTCAGAGACATAAAAGCCATATTGTAGTTTATTTTTTTACTCTGCTTGGATAGAGAAATGTAGATAGAAATTTTAGAAGCCATCTGTAATCGTGACCCTGGGTCACCGGTTTGGCGGGTACACTTTTATCTGAAAATCTTTTTAAAAAAAAGCGAGAAGGAAAGTGACTGAAAAAACACGAATTGTTGGAGAAACCACATAAAATATTCATAATGTTACCCGTTAAAGGGTATCTACATGAAATTTATTCTGCAATTGATATTTTTCCCACGAGTGTGAAACACGTTCAATTTTTATCGCTAAATAAGTTTCTTTAATCGCAGTAATGTCTTCCTGTTTACAAAACTATTGTTAAATATCGGGTTGACCGAAAGCTCCCGCAAGACTGACTGGTAATTGCTTCAATTTAGGGAGATGCAGGTCTTTTTATTAAGGTAATGTCTTCCTGTTTCAACGGTGTTACAAAATGCTACATTTCATCAAACACTTGATAATTTCTTCTATTCACTTAAAGAAATCTGGCATTGGTTTGAAATACGCGTTTTATTTTGCATTAAATACCACATCTGGATACTCTTTTAACACATCAATCCACAGATGTCAGACAAATCATTCTTATAGTAACCATTATATGTGAGCTTATGCCGTACTGCGGCGTCCGTCGTCCGTCGTCTCTTTATTTTTATTTTGAACTACTTCTTCTGAAGAACTGGCGGACCTAGGTTCATAATATTTTGCCAGTAGGTACCTGGGATGGAGTGCTATAAATGTCCTCATTTAAATGACCTTGACCTTCTTTCAAGGTCACTGGGGTCAAATATGTTAAAAAATGTCAAACAAGAATATCCTAAGAACCATTTGAACTAGAGTCATGATACTTGAGTATGTTATGTAGACCAGCAGTGCAAATATTTTCCTATTTATTAGTAATGAGGTCAAAGGTCAACTTTAAGTGCTAGTCGGGGGTCAAACGTCAACATGGGTTAAAAGCTTTAACAATCTTCTTCTCAAGTTCCATAAGGCTTAGGGTCATGATATTTGGCCAGTATGTACATGAGATTGAGTGCTATAATGTCTCTTCATTAAAATAACCACGACCTATTTTCAAGGGTCACAGGGCTCAAACAGGTTAAAAACTTCAAACAACAATATCCCAAGAACCATTTGGACTAAAGTCATGATACCTGGGTATGTTATGTAGACCAGCAGTGCAAATATTTTCCTATTTATTAGTAATGAGGTGAAAGGTCAACTTTAAGTGCTAGTTGGGTGTCAAACGTCAACATGGATTAAAAGCTTTAACAATCTTCTTCTCAAGTTCTATACGACCCAAAGTCATGATATTTGGCCAGTAGGTACCAGAGATAGAGTGCTATAAAGTTTCCTCTTGAAAATGACCTTGACTTAATTTCAAGGTCACATGAGTCAAATATGTTAAAAACTTCAAACAACGATATGCTAAGAAGCATTTGGTCTAGAGTCATGATACTTGGGTATGTTATGAAAACCAGCTGTGTATCGTTTTCCTTATTACAGTAATGAGGTCAAATGTCAACTTTAAGTGCTAGCCGGAGTCAAAGGTCAACGTGGGTTAAAAGCTTTAATATTAAAATTTCAAATTTTAACAATATCTCAAGAAGCGTTTAAGAGATGTAAAAATGATTGTGTTATAGTTACCAAAATCTGGTCTGAAGTTGCCTATATGTCAGTTTCATGTAACAAAAGAAACAGGTGAGCGATACAGGTCCTCTAAGCATCTTGTTTATGATTGAAAAATCACATATTTTGGGCTATCTTTCACTACCTAGTAAAAGTTTTATATTTTCCCTACGTTTCTGCTACAAATGTAGTTATATTTATATTCCAGATGAGGAAACAAATCTACTTTTACCTACCTACAGAAGAAAAAACTCACTTGTGCCTTTATTCGGAAGTGTCACTACTTTACATTTCGGATCACGTCATCAAATGACGTCACATTATTCAGCGAAATCGTATCACAAAATGAAGATCACGTCATCAATTTTGGTAGATATGTATGAAAATGGCAGTACTATGATGACCGAAAGTAATTTTCTCGAACAATCATAAAGTTCTAAGTGCAATAGAAACAAATCGATAATGACTGTACACTGCATACACATAAACCCTCGGTGTAAGATGTTTACTGCCTAAACCTAAAGAGAGCATAGCTTTGGGTTAACTTTGATTTTCATGTTTACATCACACATCAGCCGTAATACATTTAATCCATCTGGTCCCAGTTACTCAAAGGTTTGTTTACTCTAATCAGTGGTTAGTGGTAAAAAATCAAATTGTCCCCAATAAGAAACAATTATCGCTTTCAAAGTAAAATTAATCCTCAAAACACACACCAATCTCATAAATCTAGACCTCCTATAGTAATGAAATGATATCAGATCTTAACGTTGTTGTATATTCATATTTCTAACTTTTACCAGGTAACAGGTATCTAGCTGTTACATGTATCTCTATCTAAAGCGAAAATGAAGCTGTGTAGAGTGTTATAAATCTCAGACCTTCCCTAGTAGAGGCTCACTGTTTCTGTTTAATATGAAAATGACGTCACAATCAATACGGCGATTAACGCCGGTATTAATTGGTATCGGATTTACATTAAAACGTGGTGATATTTACAGGCCTTAAACTCAGTGTATCATAAACATGCATAAACACTTTGTGTGAAATAGACAGAAAAACCCAACATTCTTGGTTAGGTTTCTTGAGGAGGTGATCGAGTTGCGTTGTGATTAACACACTCACATTTCACCATGGCGTACGGGGTTCGATTCCCCGATCGGACGTAACATTAATTGCCCGACCTCGTGGGTTTCCTCCGGAAACTCTTTCCACATTGACCCCGCCCCCCGTGCGCGAACATCCGGACCCGTATCCTTCGTAGATGGCTTGGTGTTTCACCCATTTTCACCAGTATATGTCTCTATGTACAGGAAAACAATGGTCAGTTAGCAAGGCAGTGTCCCAAGCAGAAAGTAGACGTTCGGCAAGTCATGGCTGTTGATAAAAGAGAGGAGAAGAGATGGCAGCTAACCACTGAGCAGTAGTGCTTTATAAGCACTGCGATTCCAGCGCCCGGAGAGTGTCAGATGCAGTGTGATTCATTGTTTTGCCAAATTGTACATTTTAAAGGTGCAATCTAATGTGTACGTGTTTACAACTATCAACAGTCCCTGCAGGTAGGGCGTAAGAATTGTACCTGCTGCCCCCAATCGCATGATCGTAAGAGGCGACTAAATTTGGGACCTTATCTCTTCTCTCCTTTCTAAANCTCCTGCTTAACGCTCAGCAAATTAGGAGTGGGACGACTGGTTCGCCCGTTGTCAGTATAATGTGACCGGGTGAGGCGTCCTGCTGGGTGTCTTCGGCAGTATGTTTCAGTGAGGTAGCACTATAAAGTCGGCATCAGTTCCGCGCTATCACAAGGAGATAAACACGAACATATCGCAGCCTCCCAAAATACACACGCATACACTACACGCATGCATCTTGCACACAGGGGAGGCCGTCCTTAAATGACCTTAGCTGTTAATAGGACGTTAAACAAAATCAAACAAACAAACAAACAAACAACTATCAACTGTGGATCAAAAACAGAACCTTGTTGGACACATGTAATTTTATACAAAGTGGACAAGGAACAGAACCTTGTTACACACCTATAATTATATCGAAAGTAGACCAAGAACAGAACCCTGCTGCACTCGCAACAAATTTAGACAAGTCGGCATAGAACTTATCGGTTCCCTTTTCTCTTCATTCTCTCTTTCTTTTTCATTCATTCTTTCATACTCAAACTCAAAATCATTCATTCTTTCATACGGATATTTCATTCATTACAATAACGATAACATTTATTTTGATTAAATTGATATATCAAATTACATCAACCATTCCTTCTTTATATATTCCAATATTGATTTTTTTTCTTCTTAAAGTTATAAGTTTATTTACATGCTTAATATTCTGGTTTATTGATTTGGAATTGCAATATTGTCCTAAAAAGTTAGACAAGATAAAACCGAATTCATGTAGTTTGAATGATGTTGTTTTTCATGTGTGATTTGGATTAACTTAAGAAGGNAACAATAAACATACATAAAAACATAAACAGTGTACAATTATGTGAGACAGAGAGAGAGACAGACAGACAGAGAGAGAGACAGAGAGAGACACAGACAGCGAGAGAGACAGACACACAGACAGACAGACAGACATAGAGGTGGTGAAGAGAGAGGAGAGAGAGTAATCCTTATAATAACAGTCTAGTCCAAAGTATGATAATACAACAAATTTAAAGCTGACTTCCGTAATGTATTAGGTAATAAAATATATCAGTGTTTCCCGGACCATGTGATGTTTTCCTTCCCCATTCAAACGGAGTCTATTTATTATTCTCAACTTTCTGTTATTCAAATGTCAGAGACATAAAAGCCATATTGTAGTTTATTTTTCTACTCTGCTTGGATCGAGAAATGTAGATAGAAATTTTAGAAGCCATCTGTAATCGTGACCCTGGGTCACCGGTTTGGCGAGTACACTTTTATCTGAAAATCTTTTTTTTTTTT
>NW_018407635.1:74988-75311 GCF_002113885.1 Mizuhopecten yessoensis | reverse complement strand
TATAGTAACCATTATATGTGAGCTTATGCCGTACTGCGGCGTCCGGCGTCCGTCGTCCGTCGTCCGTCGTCCGTCACCTTTTTCTTTTGAACTACTTCTTCTGAAGAACTGGCGGACCTAGGTTCATAATATTTTGCCAGTAGGTACCTGGGATGGAGAGCTATAAATGTCCTCATTTAAATGACCTTGACCTTCTTTCAAGGTCACTGGGGTCAAATATGTTAAAAAATGTCAAACAAGAATATCCTAAGAACCATTTGAACTAGAGTCATGATACTTGAGTATATTATGTAGACCAGCAGTGCAAATATTTTCCTTTTTAT
>NW_018407635.1:73707-74144 GCF_002113885.1 Mizuhopecten yessoensis | reverse complement strand
CATCTACTTTTACCTACCTAGAGAAGATAAACTCACGTGTGCCTTAATTCGGAAGTGTCACTACTTTACATTTGGGATCACGTCATCAAATGACGTCACATTATTCAGCGAAATCATATCAAAAAATGATCACGTCATCAATTTTGGTAGATATGTATGAAAATGGCAGTACTATTATGCCCGAAAGTAATTTTCTCGAACAATCATAAAGTTCTAAGTGCAATAGAAACAAATCGATAATGACTGTACATTGCATACACATAAACCCTCGGTGTAAGATGTTTACTGCCTAAACCTGAAGAGAGCCTAGATTTGGGTTACTTTTGATTTTCATGTTTACATCACACATCAGCCGTAATACATTTAATCCATCTGGTCCCAGTTACTCAAAGGTTTGTTTACTCTAATCAGTGGTTAGTGGTAAAAAATCAAATTAA
>NW_018407635.1:72328-72752 GCF_002113885.1 Mizuhopecten yessoensis | reverse complement strand
GGAAAACAATGGTCAGTAAGCAAGGCAGTGTCCCAAGCAGAAAGAGCACTTGGTATGTAAAAACACAACGCGGGGGTTCGGCAAGTCAAAGGGAAAAGAGCCAGAGAAAGCATCCAGCTGGCTGTGGATCAAAGAGAGGAGAAGAGATGGCAGCTAACCACTGAGCAGTGGTGCTTTATAAGCACTGCGGTTTCAGCGCCCGGAGAGTGTCAGATGCCGTGTAATTTATTATTTTGCCAAATTGTACATTTTAAAGGTGCAATCTAATGTGGAATCAACTGGGGATCAAAAACAGAACCTTGTTGCACACATCGAACTATATCCAAAGTGGACAAGGAACAGAACCTTGTTACACACCTATAATTATATCGAAAGTAGACCAAGACCAGAACCCTGCTGCACTCACAACAAATTTAGACCTGAC
>NW_018407635.1:70604-71065 GCF_002113885.1 Mizuhopecten yessoensis | reverse complement strand
ACGGGTTGTAAGTTTACCCGGATATGCAATTGATATTAAAAGCTTCTTTCTCAAATATTAAGTGGAGACCACTTTTGGTTAAACTTGTTCATTACCACAATTCAGAACCATATACTTACTTAACGTTGAGTGTACAATATTCTTTTTTGGCCAAACGAATGACATCTTGCCTGACATCAAACCAGTACATTGAAACCTTAGTGCAGAAAGAAGGAGTATCAGGTTTCTCAGGATGCGTGGAACACACAAGTGTCATTAGTCAGATCATCAGAGCAGCTAAATTAATTCATTATTTTGTCAAATTGTAAATTTTAAAGGTGCAATCTATTGTGTATGTGTTTAAATCTATCAACTGTGGACCAAGAACAGAACCATGTTGCACACATGTTATTATAAGAGCGTAGCCGAAGGCGCCCTAGCGAAGCTCTTTAATGGTAACACATTCGTGCGTAAACAGAGTT
>NW_018407635.1:70313-70530 GCF_002113885.1 Mizuhopecten yessoensis | reverse complement strand
ATTTAGATAAAAACTAATATACATTCTGAATCAAAAAGTCTATCACATAAAGTCTGATACTAACAGGCATGAAACTTCGTTCGGAGATTATCATACTATGACGTCACAAAAACGTCACAATCCATCGGCCTTCATCGGTTATTTCCGAAAGGATGAACCGGAAAACTCTGATGTCCGTTGATATCTGATATCTCTTTGTCGGCGCTTCAAGATTTTG
>NW_018407635.1:34767-70144 GCF_002113885.1 Mizuhopecten yessoensis | reverse complement strand
TTTCTACCGGGAGATATCTTCAAAAAGAGCCGGCATTAAACCAATCGACTTGTCTACGTGTACATTTATGTTTTCACCATCTACATATTTCATCAGCTTTTGATTTCCATTTGTTGAGAATATGAACGAAAACTTTAATATTTTTGAAAGTCTGGTTATAGACTTTACATAATAGTCTCTTTCACATTAACTGCGGTCCTACTATCTGGACATGCGCATAACCACTTCCGCGAGTACGTTCTTGGTAACCACAGACGCAAGAAATGGTACGATCTTGTGTTGTTTTCAAATGTTTCAACAGAGCTGATGCTTGTGGCAAGGAGCAGGGAATAAGTTTTTTTCGTTTTCCCGTAGAAAAAACGTTTAGCATGGATAAAGGCTGTAAACCGTGACAGGTGGACACCGACGAATGCTAGCTACATTTGCTCCACACATTTCGAGGGAGGGTGGCACAGTTATGATTACGAGGACGTCAATTATCGACCAACACAATTTCAATATAAAGAGAAACGATCGACACCAACAGAAAAAGCTAGGGAACAGAGGGTAACACAAACATAGATGTGGTGTTGTATTAAAATAATGTACATACGTATCTTAAACTCAAAACATTTTTTAAAATCATATTGACCCAAAAGTGTCAAAGATCAAGTAATTTATTTCAAGGTCTGCATGGATGTATAAAAAGACATAACATATTTTTATGTAGAATTGTGATATACATGTACTACATTATGACATATGTAAGG
The DNA here is from genome assembly GCF_002113885.1 of Mizuhopecten yessoensis. Classification (NCBI taxonomy): domain Eukaryota; kingdom Metazoa; phylum Mollusca; class Bivalvia; order Pectinida; family Pectinidae; genus Mizuhopecten; species Mizuhopecten yessoensis. Next base: position 69,395 of record NW_018407635.1, on the reverse strand, counting down.
AAAATATTTGTCACATGATTTTAGTTTTTCATTAAAATCAGTAACTTGATCTATCAAACATAACATCCACTTATCAAGAAGGAATGGGTATAGAAATACACAAAAATAAGATAAATAAATAAAACAAAATAGGAACTAAATGGTTTTTGTTTTGTTTATCAAAAATAGAGAGTTTCATTTATACTTGCATGTATAAACACAGAATCTAGTGTTATTCTTAATACACATCTTGTACCATTTGTACTGAATACAATTTATATACATGTACATTGTACATATAAATTGTAGGAATTTGTTGAAGCAGAGAAGGCAAAGAAATACACAGAGGATCAACATAAAATGTTTTCTGTCTTTACACGCTCCTATTGTGAAGTATCATCACCTGAGCATACAGAAACTGCCATATGGAATTTGAAACAAACAGATGATTCAGACATTATTTCATTCCAAGACAATGGTATGACTAAGCTTATTGCTAGTTAAGAATAATGTACAAATTCCTTTAGCTGAATTGTATGATGCCCACTCCCAGATGCACTGTACATTTTATCATTTTCTTAAGTTTTATTAGGATCTACTTCAGTATTTGAAATCTGAACTAATTTTATAAATAAACAATTTATCTATGGTATTTGCAAATGATTGAATTGATCAATTGATTTAAATATATCATCAATTCCTATTTGTGTCAAACCATCGACTTTATGATAAAATTTGCACATGTATGTATGACACTATATGCTACTTCAAGGTTTAGCAAGCACACAAAAAAAACAGTATTTCAGTGGTGGCGGTTGATTTTTACCATTGTGTAAACTAGGTTGTTAATATTCAGAATGCCAAACTGAACCTCTTGAGTTGATCGAAGAAAATAAAATCCTGAATGAGGAGCTTCAAAGGTACAAGGAACAGCTGCTTAAATCAAGATGGAGTACAGAGCAGATAAAAGACAATGAAACAAGCACCAAATTCTACACTGGATTGCCAACTTTTGCAGTTTTCCTTTGGCTTTTTAGGTACAAATTGTCGTAATAAACACAGTCACTCAATTTTGGTAAATATTTGAACAAAGTCAAATAATAAATGATTGGGGTTGGCGCTACTCTGCTGTATGGAACTCCTATGTTGTATGATGCTGTCAACATAGAAAGAATCTTGATTTTTAAAAAAATATTGTACTTATTTACCTAACTGCAATAAAAGGTTAATCTGAGGTCAACACCAGTGTATGATTAGAGTTTTGGTCATGCAATGCCTGATAATTCCCCTCTTTTCCAGAGATAAGCATGGTTTTATAATTGTGCTTTGTAACCTTAAAAAGGGGAGAAATTAAACCATTTTCATCATATTACAGGTTTCTTAGACCAAAAGCTGAACATCTGACCTATTGGAGTGGAGGTAAAAGTCAGAACCAGCCTGACAGAACAAGGTCCAGCATAGGGTCATTAAATATCTTATTGATCAGCTATTTGCAGTTCTGATGAGGATACGGCTAGGCCTTTTTGTCCAGGATATATCAGACAGATTTGGTATCTCGGCAGGAACTTTCTCTAAATACTTTTTCCACTTGGATTTCCCTCTTTCATTGTGAGCTTAAAGTGTGAAATCATTTCCCTAGTCGCCAAGATGTTGACAGAACAATGCCAGACATATTCAAGAAAAAATATCCTTCTGTTTGAACAATCATTGACTGCACTGAAATATTTGTACAAAGATCAAGCAGCCTTTAAAATCAAATTATAACTTTCTCCAATTACAAACATCACAACACATTGAAATTTCTAATTGGTATCACTCCATCAAGCATTATATCATTTGTATCTGAAGGATGGGGTGGTAGAGTTTCAGACAGACAAATTACCATTGAATCTGGGATCTTAGATTTGTTGCAAGAGAATGACAGTATAATTGCAGATAAAGGGTTCACAATTAGAGACCTTCTTAAAAAAAAGGTTGTACACTAAACATTCCTCCATTCAAAGGTGTTGCAGCACAGTTTTCCACAGCTGAGGTTTTTGAAACACAAGAAATAGCAAGATTGCGTATACATGTTGAAAGATCTATTGGACGTGTGAAAAAATTTCACATTTTTGATGGTGTTCTGCCAATTTCATTAGCACCACAGGCATCCAAAATCTTTCAAGTAGCTTGTTGGTTAACCAATTTTGACGTACCTTTAGTATCATGACAATATTCAAAATACCTTCTAGAACATTATATTTTGTTACCATTAAAATGAGTATTTGAAAGTTTCCATATTGACTTGTGTGTCAATTTTGTGAGCCTCTGGTTTCACTCCTGGTTTAATGAGATTTTTTATGTATGAATTGATGCATTTGTGTTTGCTCTGGTTGTTGTCTTGTGTGCTGTGTGCCAATAGTTTGCTTTCAAACATGACACCCCCTATATGAGCAGTTAAAGAAATTGTCCCCCCCCCCCAAATAAATTACTCATTTTCTTATTGTCATATATTGTTCCTTTTAATTACGTTTATCAGATTATAGTTAAGTACTTTTCTATATAACATATACGATTACATATATGAATAAACATGAAGATTTCAGAGCTTTCTATTACATGTGTAAATATCAATAAATTAGCTCCCTTGCCAACATTGATTTGGAGTGCTTTCTTAGTGAATTAGCATATCTGCGGGCCCTAATTAATATTAAATTTAAAATTCGATGAAGTGCTGTTCCTAGAGAGTAACATTGGTAATACATGATCAACATACAATTTCACAAGTTTGGACATCATGTCAGTGACAAAGATAGCATCAAACATAATTCANAATGTAGGATTTAAACATAAAAAAGTAAAGAAGTAGATATCAAATTGGTTGGTCTGTGCTAAAAGATTAAGTTAAAATACCTGTCAAGGGAAGATCCTTCAATGATTTGGTTAATCGAACTGTTAGGATTGCTACCAGCTTTCAGAAGCTGTCCAAACAAAGAGCTAGTTATTCTGCCTTTGTGAAGATTAAGCCGCATTGCTGACTTCCTTTGACCTCTTGTTGACTCCTCTATATAAGTCACTAACTCCTCATCTATAGTATTTTTATAATATCATTATGTACTAGTACTCCCAAAGTAGAAATGGGTGGTGTCTGCATGAGCTCAAGCTATCAAGATTTAATCATTGAAATGCATTGAATTTGTTAAAAAAAAGTTATAGTTGTTGTATGGGATTTATTGACTTTGTTGATTTGCACATCTGCAGACTGTTTGGACAATTCTCCATGCAAGTGTATTTTGCTAGATATTGAATAAAGAACAACAATCAAAGGGTTGTTCCAACAAAAATGCACATGATATAATACTGCACATGTTTCTTGATCATTTTTTTTCTTATTTCCACATCTCTCAAAATACAACAGCTGTGCAAACTAAATATTTGTACCTTATGCTTTATACCATGATTTACAGCAAACACAATCATTTTCATCTGTTTGTACATTTGGTCAACTACTGTCTCAACAACCGTCTCAACTACCGTCTCAACAACTTCTTTATGTACAAGATCTGGTACTTCATCTGGAATATTCCATAAGTGACTCATTCCTAAAATGTAAAAAAGTAATGTTTACATTAACGATTCCTCCTGATAGGGCCAACAACATATGTGTTTTATGTAACATACTATAGTGTTGAAACTGATTGAATGGAATTTCATAATTGATTGTGTGCCTGAATTGATTTTTTTATAGCTTTTATTTTAAATTTAAAACTGCAAATTAAATATCTAAATTAATAGATATAATTAATTGTATGGTCAAAAATGAAAGAAAGATACATGTTTTAGTCCTTGTATGTTTATCATAGATTTAATTATATGAAATATTACATAAGTTAATAAATTACTTTTTTAAATCAGGACAATTGATAGTTTATATAATCCTTCAGGAAAACATCAACTAAGAATGACCACAAGAACCAAGATTGATACCATATGCAAGTTTATCAGAAATGTTTACAAACCTGTGTTCGGGAAGATTTTCTTCAATTCCTTCAGCTTAGCCAGGGTATCAGAAATGTCAAATACTCTGTCCTTTGGATGGCGAGGATCATAGTCTACTGATCGGACTTTTGGATCTTCAACAAGCTTTGGTTTGTTAAAAGATAATGCACTAACAGGCTTTGGGATCTGTTGAGCACTCCTAGGCACAATCCAGTTGCACAACTTTGATGTGCAGCTTTCAGCTGATTCTCTAGCAAGTGCTTTAAGCCTGTATTTGCCGTTTAATGCAAATACAACTCCACCAATATGGCTACATAACTGGGCTAAACTGAAAGTAGTTATATACATGTTATTTATGCCGAGAATTATTAATCTTAACTAAGGAAGATGTTTGTGCTGTGTTTATTATTACATATCAAAATCAACATTTTCTACACTAGATAGCCAGATGATTTTGTTTTGACTGTTCAGATTCTTAAAATAAGTATTAAATTTTGCTATGCTAGATAACATATAATTTCTTTCATCCTTCAAGTATAAATATAAAGTCTTTCACAAAATAAATTGCACTTAATATACTGTTGAGCCAAATTTCACAGTTATGTAATTTTCTTAAACCTGTATAATGTAATTTTCCACCGGGAGAAGGAGCTTTATTTTATAAAATACTTACCCAATGGGACACTGACAATAAGCATACTGTACAGAGCATCTTTCATTGGTTGTCATACACAAATATACAGTATATTTGTCCTTTTTCATGGAGGCTAAACACGAAGCCATGACATAAACTATTTATCTCGAATCTGAAATAAAATTAATTCAAATTTAAAGTTTAACTTGTTATATGTTATAACTCATTTATATGATATAACTCATTGCACTCAACATTTATAAGACTTTTACTTGTGTACCCAGTATTAATACAAAGCCCAGTCATTTTCTTTAATTCAAAATCAAAGAAGTTTAAAAGAAATACTATTTCTATATTGTGTACAATCATATGAAAAACCTGCAGGTCAGGCAGGTGACTGTGATTGAATCCGGTCATCTAGATCTTGGTGAAGACGAGCCGCTATCCACTGCGCCATCCGACCCATCATATCCGTTACGCACAAGAACAAATATCTACTTTAGCTTTGACAGGAAGAAAATGGCGTCATTGATGTTAAAAGTATATTGTGAATACACTTTTATCAATCATCAATGATACAAAAATCTACGTACGGTAAACAGGGGCAAGTTCGGCCACTCCTGATATTTATTTCCATCATTTCCATATTTAGGACCTTAGCAGTTTAGTTGGCCTGGCATTGAACAAAAAAAATGGCGAGGAAAACTCTTATGTAAAATTACTTACAGTTGTGGGATCGCACAACGTTACACGATGTGCGGTGTGCGCAAGATGTGTGCACGGTGTGTGAACGATACAAAATTGGACGATCGTTGCTTGCGCACGTTTGTGCGGACGATCGACCAACGTTGTGCGATAACAATCGTGGTTGGTGTAAATTGAGGATTGGCTTAACAATAAATACGGTTTCGTGTATAAACATATAATCTTGATTTTTAGTATGTTTCTATATTCAAGCTACATCTTTAAGTTTATCTTTCTGTCAATACTTTCTTAAATTTAGAAATGGTGATTTTGGTGTTTTTTAGAGGACCTTAATCGACACATGTAAAATTACAACACAGTCTCGGCAACACAGGTAAGCATAGCCACTTTGTATCTGGACCGTAGTTTCCACCCGCCCTTGGCACTTACGTAACTCGCCAAGTTGTGAAAACCAGGTGAAGGGGAGCTATAGACCAAAACGAATGCAAATAACAAATATTAAACGTCCAGTTGTGTTTTCATAACGGTCATACGGTATCACATATCAGCTCTATGTGTCAGACACAGGCCAGGTAAAACTCCGGTCACTCATCGAATTGTTATTTACCTGTTCTGTTACCGAGGAGCCAAACCAATTATTGACAGTCTAACGTTCAGTGTATACTGTGTTACACGCATTGTAAAATTGTACATAATCTTAATTATAGAGGTGGGAGAAGTACAGTAATATATACAGTGTACATTATTGCATACGGGCCTTCCGTATTTTTGTCATTCCGTAATATTGATCAACAAATTTTACCAAATCGCACAGTCGTGCGGAGAGAAGCGCACAAGGGGGCGAACGATTGTTAAATCGCACAGTTGTGCGCACCACGTGTGGACGATGTGCGGACGGTGTGTGAACGATGTATGCACGGTGTGCGCACGGTATTTTTTGGTGCGTTGTGCGGTCACACAACTGTAACAGGAGAAAATTACTTTTGAGAGGGCAGAAAGAAAAACATGATTTCGCTTCTAGTTATGCGAATTTTCTGTAAACGGAATTGCAACATTTTACGGTTAAACGTGTAACACACTGCCGGCTTCAAATAATATACATAAAAGCCAAGCCAAGCACCCACATTGCCATATTGCTGTACGTTAAGAATTTATTGAAATATCAATTCGGGCCCGGACTGGTTTGGCCCATGTAACACATAACAAGTCGTTAAATTGGCGGTAAAATCTGACGTTGCATGCTTTATGACGCCATAATTAAGCTGATTCCAGTGAGGGCCGAACTTACCCAAATGCCTGTCCGAACTTGACCCATGGCGGGGCTCGTTCGGCCAGAAAAAGTTAAATAATGTTCAAAAACGTACGTGCTGCCATACTTCCCAGAACGGACTTAAATAAAAATAGGCCGAACTTGCCCCAGTCTCACCTATTATCATGTCGGTCTTAATCTCATTAGAGCTTGTGTTTTATTGTTATTCCTCGACTTGCCGACTTTAAATAAAGTTTATCTGATCTGAAAATCTCATTCTGAAAGCAGTATCCTGAATCAGTAAATAAAAGAGGCCAACAAAAGCTGCGTTTTTTTTAGGCTTTGCATTTTCATATTTTAAATCACTCTTGTTGACCCGGATGTCAGCGCGTGGGGGGTCGTAGTGTGGGTCGAAACCGGAGTACCCGGAGAAAACCAACGTGGTCGGGCAGGAGACCCCAACCTTTTCACGTCGGGGTCACCTGCCTGACCACGTGGGTTTTCTCCGGTTACTCAGGTTTCCTCACACACTTAATACCCTCCACGCACTAACATCTTGGCCAACAGGAGTGATTAATATAAGTTGAAATAACTTGTTTTGCATATAACGAGCACATGTTAAGGAACAACCACATGTATATAACGGTCACGTGTCTATCACGGCCACCTGGCTATAAAGGCAACATGTCTACAACGAACACCTGTCTATAACGATCACATGTTTATAACGATCACTGTCTATAACGTTAAATGTATATATCGAGCTTATGTCTATAATGACCACCTGGCTATAATAAACATCTGTATATGACTAATACAGGTTAAAACTGAACACCTGTATATAACGGTCACGTGTCTATAACGACCACAAGGATATTACGACAACGTGTTTACAACGAACGCCTGTCTATAAATTAAAGATAACATGTACATCTATAACGGTCACGTGTCTATAACGTTCACTGTCTATAACGAACACCCGTTTAAAAAGCTTAACTGAATTTCTCGAAAACTTCGAGGGACAAAAACTGGTAGATAAAAAAAAGAAAAGTGAGCATTGAAAACACGTTTTATAAATAGTGTTAATGAGATAGCAAGGAACTATGGGCAGGAGCACGGACTTAGAAATCTAATACCGTGGCAGTAGAGATATATCTACAGTGAACCCTCGTGTTACTGCCACTGTTTATCCGACGATATATTGTCATTATATAACGCAAGTTTGCGATACATCAAGCAAAATATATACCGGAATTGTTGAAAGGTTTTTGGGATTTAAAAAAAAATGACGTTATTTTTTAATAGCGATGTGGCAAATGGAAGGAGGAGGCAATAGACATGTATGGCGGTTTCATATACACGGACGCTGCTAATTGTACAGTATAGCATAAGTTTTCTAGTATATATCATGTGTCGGTAAGGGTTTGTGATATATCGTGTTTATCAATATATCAATTTAAATAAGCATCTGAAAAGATTAAAGGCAAAAACATAAAGGTTCATTCTTCGACGTGTACGTAATTTATTCTAACGTTACGCATCAATTTAAAATGTAAAGCCATTTTAAAGTGTTGATCATATGCCAACATCGTTCACGCATCATTAAACAGGAATACTTTCACTAAGAAGTATTTTCACATTTGAACGGATACATTCAGGGCTAAGCTTTACCTGTCGTCGACGATGTTGTTGCGTTTGTACAAAGTAATAAAACGGACCCGATATGGGTACATATACCAACATGTACATTTTGTGTTTAAAATGGTCGGTCATTTAAATGTCCGGAGTAGCTGGACATAGAGAATAAAGTGACCAGTCCGAGGCTTAATCTTTATATTCATTTAACCCTAGATAGGTATTATATATGCTAAACGCACAATTTCAATCTGTTTTTACTCCCCCTGAAATCTTTACCGACCAGCAGTTTCGCACTAGATGCAACATGCCTACTCACGATAAAATACCCTGCCATGCCTGAAATTTCTATACATGAAAAGGGCGTCTTAAAACTGCTCCAAGGTCTAAATCCATACAAGGCCTCGGGCCCTGATGACATCAAACCCAGAGTACTACAGTAAAAGAGCTTGCAACAGAAATAGCCCCAATTTTAACCCTAATATTTAATCAGTCTTTGGAAACAGGCATAGTGTCTTCAGACTTGAAATCTGCAAATGTATCACCTGTTTTTGTAGCACCCTTGTTATTTTAATATTCATAATTATTTGAATAAGTACATACTCAGTGGGAACATACTGAATATGAGTTCTTTAGTAACAATATAATTGACGATTTCATTATTTATATTTTAATCCGTATTTTGTTCTTTCATTCCGTTATCCGTGCCGCGTTTTCACTACCGAAGTCGCCGTATCACGTCATCGCTACTTTCGTTTTTAGATGTGTATACGTGTGTGGTCTATGTGACGTATTGTGTATGTTGTGCATGTCTTTTGTAAACTAGTTTGACAACTTGACCAATGACCTATGACATCTGTCGCATTGCGTGCATCTTTCCCGCCCTGAAGTTTTCTTCGCTTCCTCTGAACTTTCTATCTGCCCATTTCATCGATACCTTCCATACTGAACACATCGATTACCTCATCTCAATCTACATTATTAGCATCATGAACGGAGTCTTTCCCAGGTATCATACAAGGTAGGTCAATGTTCTGCTTATTTTAAAGGCTAGAATAATACTTTTTATATATTCGGAACTAGTATAGAATTAGAAGTAAAGTATTATTTATTCTTGAAATTATTATTTTCTGACTATTTCTAATTTACTTTTATATTTTCGCCGACGGGCGTGGTCAATATTTTTGTCATTTAGGAGAGCGTATGTATTTATTCTCACTAGAATTCTAGTTTATATATTTATAAATGGAGAACGTACCATTTAATAAACCACATTTATATATTATTGCGTACGCCATAGTGTAAATTATCTCGTCAATTATGTATTGTCCAGTTATAGTCTGGTCGTTTGGAAAACGTGTGGTGTGGAATGTTACAATCAATGTACGTATGTATTGTGTATTGCGTTATTTTAGTCAGGTGCGTTCGATACGAAATGTAAGTGTCTTATTTGTATATTTTAATGATTAACAAGAATGAAACTCCCGGACGAATAAAATGTTGAACCTCAAATCATGGCTTGGTTATATCTGAGAATCTCCACGTCGTCAGGGAATTCTACAAACCTCCGTAATTACATTTATAAAAAGGGTCCAAAATTTTAACCAGAAAACTACAGGCCCATATCTCTGACCTGTATCTGTAGCAAAATTATGGAACACATTGTGGTCTCAACTATCATGACCCATGCCGATACCCATAACATATTGTATCCATTCCAACATGGTTTTCGCAAATCGCGATCACGCCAAACAGATATCCTCATAATGGACTTTTCTATGGCGTTCGACAAGGTCAGTCATTCTCTCCTAAACCATAAACTAAAACATTATGGTATACGTGGAAATGTCGCAAACTGGATCGAGAGTTTCCTGACCGGTAGAACTCAGACAGTTGTAGTTGAAGGGGAGAAGTCTGAGTTTGTCGATGTCCATTCCGGGGTACCCCAGGGGTCAGTTTTGGGACCCAGTTTATTTCTTTACTTTATAAACGATATCCCTGTAGGTCTAAATGCTACAATCCGTTTATTTGCAGACGACACTATTGCATATCTAGTTATCAAGACAAACAGCGATGCTGAAACACTTCAAAAAGATCTTGACAAACTAGCGCTCTGGGAAAATACGTGGACAAAGATTTTCAAACCCAAACAAATGCAATGTGTTGTCGGTGACTAAAAACAAAACTCCAATAGTCCAAAATTATACTTTACATGGACACATACTGGAACATCTTAGTCAGGCCAAGTATCTAAGTGTAACACTATCATCTGACCTTAAATGGGATTCACATATAAATACTATCTGCCCAAAAGCAAATTTTACGCTAGGCTTTTTAAGACGAAATCTTAAAATTCGCTCAACATCAGACAAAGTACAGGCATACAAATCATTAGTTCGACCATCACTTGAGTATGCCTGTACAGTACGGGACCCTCACATCCAAACAAATATTGACAAGTTGGAAATGGTCCAGCGAAAAGCAGCGCGCTATGTGATCAATTAGCACAGGTACAACCATCGTACCTCCAGTGTGTCAGAAATGTTGGACCACCTAAAGCTGCGCCCTCTAGCAGATAGACGTAGAGATGCTCGTCTGACCATGCTTCATAACATTGTAAACCAGAGAGTCGCTATCGTAAAATCAGACAGATTAATCCCTACAGTTAGAAAATCCCGAACAAACCACCAGTTTTCGTATCAAATTCCCCACTCAAAAACCCAGACCAGAAAGGCATCATTCTTCCCTAGAACTATACCCGAGTGGAATAAACTCCCACCTGACATTAAGCCACACAGTTCGAGAGGTGACAATGGCACTGATGCCAGTGTGAGAGCCGTCAACGAAATATCCCCATTATTAACGAGAGTGGACAGTGGTCAGTGAAAACCATGACGGATATTTTTAGTGTGAGAGTGGATTTCTTATTTTCGTGGGATAAAACCGTTGTTTAGATTTCATACAGGTAAGTGTAGCTTATTCATATTCTTAACTGAGAGTCGAACTTTCTAAAAACGACAGATTTTTCTGACAGCTATGACTTCAAAAGGTTACCGTTTACCATGACACGAAAATCAATTCATAGTTTTACACACCTACAGATAGTAAAGATGTCTGTAATTTGATGAACGCTTAATTGTATGGAATTATTTGATCTATCACCCAATAAATAATGTTTGACAATTTTGTATAAATATCACATGTAATATCGTAATTAAAAATCGTCAATGAAAAATCGATGTTTATGAAAGATTGTGCAAATTTGTGTTACAATCTAATAGAAATCAATATTATCAACGAGAATTTGAAATTAAATTTTATACTGTTTTTGAATTCAGTTGTAAGTCATGATGCCAGATTTTATAATACAGAAATGATCTGTCATACTTACATATGTCCTGGTACTTGTCCTTGTCTTTAAAAAACGTGAAATATCCGGATGGAAATATACTTTAAATTAATACAAACTGTGTACATACATGAGAAAACAGTTATGGAGTCAGACTCGTATATATATACCGATTCTGATTATTATATAGTTACAGAACGAAAATATTTATATGAAAAAAATGTAATGTTCATGTGATCGTAGTAAAATGTGATTATTAAAAAAAATGAATAAAAAAAAATATAACGAAGGGAGATAACTTTTGGTGTTAAGCCTTCTTAAGTCAGAGTATTATTATATATCGTCAAATATTGGTAGGTTCCATTAGAATAAATTTCACCTATCGATACAATTTATTTTGAATTAATTCAATAAAAATTGCACAGCTTGCTGGTACACCGTCTTCATATCATATCATGTTGAGGCAAAAAATATAGAATTTCAAAAGGACACCTGTACTTTTTCAATAACTCAATTTGAGCTATTCAAAATGATTCCGATCAATTTTAAAAGGACATATATTTATAAATCATGCAGTGCTTACACTAAACTGTCAATAGGACAATAACTATTTTTTCATTAACTTCAAAATAACATGATTTATGTTAAGCCTTTATGCATATTGGATATTTGTACCAAGAGTTTCTTATGTCCTTCAGGTTATGGGAAAGAATATACCTGCTGCATGTAGTAAAATGAGAATAACATGGGGGCCTCTGTGGTATCAAGAGTTTGATCTTTGCTGTCTTTTGTATATATGGGCCGGACATTGAAGAAACAAACTGATCAGCAGCCCCTATTGTACCCTCGACTCTCCAGGGACCCGGGTTACGCTCAGTTTCGTTCCTTACATCCCTTGAATATGTCATAGCAAAATTGAAAGGACACAGCAAGCTATTTTATTGGTTTCAGGTAAAAAAAACACCTGACCAATCTCTAATTATAAGACTGATACCAAGAAGATTAAAAAGGAGAGACACCCGACTTCAAAGCCAGTCAATTTTATCATTACAGATTCTTAAGATTCAGATTCTTTTGATGAACATCAAGGGTTCAAACTAGTCTTCTTGTCTCATCCACAAGGTGGTACAGATTGAGCCTTCGATTTTGTAATGACACAGTCCAGATGTGCAGAGAAGCGTAACCCCTGGAGTACCAAGGCTAAACAGACAAACAAACTTGGTAAACAAGTTTGATTTGTCATGGAGATATTGCTAGTCCAAAACATTGTTTGGAGTTGGGGATGGGAAAGAGAGAAAGTGCAGGAAATTCTAAAGAATGAAAACAAAACGTTAGGTTTTGCTTTTGCAAGAAAATAATAATTACGCAGTTAGCGTATTCCGTCTTTTCGTATTGCAGAGTTATCTACTCTTGTGAGCAGATATTGATTGTTACGTCATTAGTTTGTGTGAGAAAATTACGTCGTTTTCTCAAAAAAAATGATGATAAATGGAGGGGAAACAAAGAATCATGTTTACCTACTTCAAGGACATTAAATATTTTACTATGAAAAAAAAATGAAAAACAATAACACAATAGTAGAGATGATCAGGTTGACACGCCATTGTTGTCGTCTGCTTCTGTCATTTGGAACTTGGTTGTGGTGTGGCTCTTGGGGAATTCTCTAGAGAGGCTCCGAATAAGAAAATATTAGTGAGGAAACTTGAGAGCGTGAGGGTGACATGATATGTTATTGCCCTGTCATGTGACCAGTATCATCCAATCAGATACACTGGTACTCAGTATAAAGACGAGGTATGATAATAGTTGTAGCTCCCCTTCTTTGGATCCAAAAAAACCTCTTTTTATTAACTGTAAATTTGATTTTCATTTCTTGACAAGTCTTGACAAATGTTTTTAATCTTCTGTATCAGAAATTTGTTAAAAAAAAGGACAAACATGCTACAAAATGAAAGTTTTGGGAGTTGAAAGCAGAAACTATATCCAGCTTTAGAACTACAAATGTAATACATGTAAATTTCCCCAATTACTTTCCAATTCCATGATAAAACCAAATCACCCAATTCAATTCACAAATCATTCTATAATTTGTAGGCCTTTAAACATCAATCTATCAAAGATCTATCAAAGAACCTTTCAATTCAATGAGAAATATAATGTATAAAAAACATACCATATTCTACAAATACTGAATAATTTCCCTGGCCGCTTAGCCATTTGGGAAAATTTAAAATTATTTTGGAACCTTCAGAAAATCTAAAAAAACCCCAAAACAATTCGCTTAAAGAACACTTTTTTTAATCTAGTATGTTGGTAAATTATGGTCAAGGGATGGAGAGCTTGGACCAAAATGGGGTTTGGGGGTGCAGGTGGGGTGCTTAATAGAATGAACTTGGTACATCAATGTCATTATAATAATATAGAAGAGATTTTATTTACCTATCATTACATAAATGTGAAGGGATTTGAAGTCAGATTTCTCATACAGTACAATATAAAATAAATCCCCGCCATTAAAAAATGTCCACAAGTAAGCCTAGCTCCATTAGCATTTAATATGATCAGCACGGTAATGTGCTATCAACGCTAGTATTTATTTCGATGCAGTATACTAGAAATAAATCCCTTTTCAATTTCATCTGTGTGGATGTAGAAATCTAATTTCTGATGTAGAAATCTCCCCGATTTTGTTTTGTGCAGCGTAGCAGAATATTCTATGCACAATCGGGGATTTATTTTGCTGAAACGGCCATCAATACAGTTACTCAACAGTGCACTCAAATAATCAGTATGTCGCTTGTTTACGTCCTGAAATGAAATGAAACGATTATGTATGGATATAAAAATAATCTTTTTTTCTTTAATCTATGTACTTAACCAAATGCTAATATGGAAATATTTCTTATTCTTAATCCTTCTATTGTAAATTTGATTTGATTTGTGTAATAAGAGCGTAGCTATTGGGAGCCGAAGGCACCCGAGCGAAGCTCTTTAATGGTAACATATGCGCACGTAAACAGAGTTGCTTCCCCTTTCTAACTGTGTGATAGTATGTATGTGTACAATAACTGTGTGTGATAGTATGTATGTGAACAATTACTTTGTGTGATAGTATGTGTGTAATACCCGTGTGTGATAGTATGTGTGTTACCTGTGTGTGATAAATGTATGTGTATTATAACTGTGATAATATGTATGTGTATACTAACTGTGATAGTATGTATGTGTATAATAACTGTGTGATAGTATGTATGTGTATAATAACTGTGTGTGATATGTATGTGTATAATAACTGTGTGTGGTAGCGCTAGTATGTATGTGTATAATAACTGTGTATGAAAGTACATATGTGCATGATAGTTGTCTGTACAGCAATAGTTTACACATATGTAATACCTGACTGACAGTATGATACACATAACTCATTATTGATTTGGATTGTTATATGCTATATGATCATCAAAATTTGATACAGATGCATTGATGGTATATCATATGTTGTAGTGTTGATGTTATTGTGTTGAGAGAATGCCTTAATACAACTTTCTTGTTCTATGTACAATTTGACATACATGCATTCACCATCAGTTTTATTTGGATTGAAATTTACCTATAGCTAGCATAGGTATATCATAATAGTTTTATGTTTTTGACTCCTTGAAATCTTATCAAGTGTATTCCTATCTAAGCTTTAACAGTGGCATTTCAAAACTTTCATTTGATACAGATTTATAGCCATTATAGTTATTAGCATGATTTAGGAGAATATTGCAATCTATTTAACTGCATATACATATACTAGAGTTGAACATGTACATGATTGTTTTGTCAGCTGTATATGAAACCAGACTTGTAGTTATTAAAATTCTGTAGCTGTGAGGGCACTGTCAACATTAGAATTATCTTTATATTTATGTATTGATCTACAAACTTCATACAATTTATTTCTATTATGTATTAAATCTTGTATTTTGCAGGCTTGGGAATTTACAACACAGAGGAAAGTCACCAATGTGCATAGATGCTGTCTAAAGTGATTATGATGTCATTATTTGATGATTACTTCAAAATTCACTCTTTCATTGTAAATGTAGCAACCAATAAATTATGTGACATTAATCAGAAGTCTGTTGTTTTATCTATTGATACTTTATAGGATTATTTGGGACTATTGTCTCTTTTTATGATCCCCGAGCCATAAAAAGGACCATAACTTCTGACTTGCTGAAGAGTCTCAGCAATGAAATTTTAGTGATATATATGTATGCGGGATAGTAAGGCAATATATATGTTACATACCACTATTTGGTCCCTTTGCCTGGAGGGCAAGGTCACATTGAAGGTCATATGTCAAATTTTTTTTCAGGGCACTTCTGATTTGATGAAGATAACTCAATATAAGTTATATATGCAAGATTATTAGGCAGTATATTATGTAGTACCACTATGGGGTCTGTATAGTCAAGGTCAAGGTCTCATTAAGTTCAAAGGTCAAATAATTCTTACCCTGTATACCTCCAAAGCAAAGGCAAGTGATGTACAGAAGAAAGACAAGCTTTGTTGCATACCTCTTTGGTTGTTCGTTCACTTTACACAGTTACGTACGTAAACTGAGATAATAATAATGCCAGGCATGATACATTTCAGGTAAAGATACATGTATCATGCAACCTTTATTCCAATCACAAATTCCTTTCTTTGGGAGCACAAACCATCAGTTTTAGTGATTTTCTTATTTCTTTATATGGTAATTAAAATATTCAAGTATTGATGGAAGAATATTTACCATACAGTATACAGGAACAAAGGCTAAAGTGACCTAAACACTTTTCTTCCAAACTTATTTTTTTTTAATTCTTCTTAGGAAGCAGTGCATTCATGCATTTCTTTCAAACTTACTAAGAATCATCATTGGTGGAAGAGGTTATCAAATTGTAAATTTGGCATTCCTGCCCCATTCCCTGAGGTGAACAATGCTTCAGAAATCTTCTTCTCCAGATTCAGATGTACTAGAATCAACACTCTTTTGTGAATGAAAGATGCTTAGGTGCTTTGTCTAAATTGTAAATTTCAGGAAATAATTCAAACTTGGTTTGATTATTAATGATGACAGCGATATAAGGAAATAAGATCCTACCTTGCCCCTTGGGGTCGAGGGACAGGGTTCAAAGGGGGAAAATTGACTAAAATTTCAAAACGCCTCTTCCTCGGACTCGGATGTACCAGAATCAAAAGTACTTCATGAATGAAAAGGTCCTTTAAGTTGATTTATCTGAATTGTAAATTTATTTACTCCTGGNGGAAAAATTATGATGAGATGACAATTACCAGTAGTTGTTATGAGAAAATAGGATCCTGCCTCCCTCCTGAAGCTGGAGGGGTGGGGCCCAAAAATGGAAAATTGGCTAAAACTTCAAGTCTTTTTTCTTGCACTAGGATGTACTAGAATCTTATTCTCCACATGGATGAAAAGGCCCCTATCTGCTTTATCTGAATTGTTATTTTTATTCTATTTTTCTCTTAGGGAGAGTACAGTTTACTATTGCTTAAACAAGTATAAAGGAAAGAACACTTTTAGGTACAATTTGTCCACATTTAGCAGGAAATAATTAAAACTTGGTTGGAATAATTATGATGAAATTGAAATTAGATGGTTTCAGAAAGTAAGGTACCGAACAGCTACCCAAAGGGTAGGCCAAAAGTAAAAAAAAATGGCTTAATAATAAACTATTACTTTTCATTCAATATCATTGTTGAAACATGTATTATGTTTGGATCAATACCATTAGTCTAAAGTTTTACCAGTGCACTTTACTTCAGCAATATAATTATCAAGCATGATTCAAATTAGAATCTATTATCATTTTGCTATAATGTACATCAAATCATTTGGATCAGTTCTCTGATATTCTGAACCTAACACATATTACATTGGGTCCTTTTTCTACATGTAAAGACATTATTGAAAAAATGAACACATTTCCTGCTCTAAACTATATATGGTGGGAATGCAAAACATGCATAACTTCTGCTCAACTGCATGGTATAATGCAATTCCTGTAGGAACTCTTATCTACATGTAAATTGGAGATTTATACCGATGTAAATCTCTGTTTTAGATAGAGTTCCTACAGGAATTAGGTATATCTAAAGGATACATAAAGTGCAGTTTCCATACTTGCCGACAATCCCAATTTTGGAGGGAGACAACTAATTTTGGACCCTTGAATTTTAACATTGTTCAACCAGTGAACTTGTTAACTATTTTCAAATTCTGAGATCTGATTATTTCATTTGAGAACTCAACATATTTCAGTGCTAGAAGTCTGGATCCAATGCACTGTTATCTTTATTTTCTATATCATAATTAAGTTACATCCAAGACATCTATAATGTAAGTATTATTTATCAAAGGTGGTCGATGTTGGGGTTTTAAATAAACATAATTTAGTGTGTGTTGGCAGATGAGGCTAGTACCTGAGGGCGCACTGATTCATACAGGCTCTCGTGTGCATACTCGAGCTGTACATACTGTTGTTGTTGTTGTTGTTGTTTTGTGTTTTTTTTTAATAGTTGCTTATTTGTTAGTTATGAAATTCATAAAAATAGTTAAAAGATGTAATGTACCTGTAATATAAAAAATATTTTTCATTAATGATGCTACATCTATACTCATGTAGTTAATATAGCCATTAATATCTCATGCTTCATATGCTTATCTTGTAAAAAATTTTGGTATTATCTTCTCAAGTCTTTTCCAATGCAAATCTCCATACAGATCAATATTGGTTATTATCATCTTTATTCACCCCGATCCACGTTCCTGTGTCCCCCATCTGTATATATACTGCCTACCCGTATGATGATTCGCACTCTCTCTATCACTCGACCATACGTCTTACTTTTCTGCACTCTTCTCTAATACATATCCCCTCCCCCCAATCCCTCTTGTAATGCCTAAGTCATCGTCTTCATCGGATTTCGGATCCTTTTCACAGTTTACACGATTTCTTTTCTATGTAACCCCCCATTCCCTGTATATTTGTACAATAAAATATGTTTAAACTAAAATAAACTTTAAGAGAGTTTGTTAGTCGTTTTCAGTACAATAAGCAGGGGGAGGGGGGGAGGGTCCAGTGGGCCTCCTGTTACCGCAGAAGCAGATTAATAGCATGGCATTGCAAAATAGAGATCAATGTACTTGCCAATACCATTTATGCACGTAGCTGATACTATAAAACCCTACACAATTAGTGAAAAATGAATAAAATACAACAGAAAACCAAGACTATATATACTGCACCGCTTCGACTTTACCGCGATAGGAAGTTAAAAAAATTTCGAGCATGTGCTGAAAATAAATACGAAACTGTGCATAAACTGTGCTAAAAAAAGCTGAATTAAAATTACAGAGGTGCAATGTGCCACATTCTACACTTTGCCTTTAAAACATTTCGTCCGGAAGTAGACCTCCAGTGGGGAAAACGGAAGTGTATCCTTGAAGCAAAGACAATTGTGTTTTAACACATACTTGAACATCTTCATATAGTGAAAGCAATCTTCATGTTTTATTACTTTTTTTAGATAAAAACTATATTTTAATACATTCTGAATGAAAAAAGTCCATCAAATACAATGTGATACAAACAGGCTGAAACTTCGTTCAGAGATTATCCTAATATGACGTCACAAACATGTCACACTCCATCGGCCTTCATCGGTTATTTCCGGAAGAATGAAAATAACCGGAAAATCTTGGAACTGGTGTCCGTTGCATTTATCTCTTTGTCGGTGCTTTATGACTTTTTATTTCTCTTTTTGCCACAGGCACAAAAGGTAAAAATGCAGATATTTTCTGAAGATCCTTTTTGTCATCAACGAGGCTCTGTTAATTTTTCTACTGGGAGATATCTTCAAAAAGAGCCGGCATTAAACCAATAGGCCAACGTGTACAAAAGTCTAAAATTCCATCAGCTTTTGATTTCCATTTGTTGAGAATATCAACGAATTAATTAACATTTTGAAAGTCTGGTCATAGTCTTTACATAATTTATGTATGCATCACCACCACTCATCAAAGAAACAATGGATAATGCATTTATGTCGAAATCAACAATAATTTTCAAAACAACCACCCCGAATTCAGAGTCCCTTTTTAGCAACGTATTACTTTTCACAACACACGCCGATTTATAACTAGTTACAGACAGAAACTGTTTGATTTTATTTGGCATATCCTTACCTGTCAAACCTCGATGACAGTAACAAAATGTGAAATTCAATCCGGTGTTTCAGGATGGAACAGGAATTGAGACTGCATATCGATATAACGACAATCTCAACATTACATCAAAATATTACAATGTTGTTTTTTTTTGTTTTTTTTTAACTTACATCTCAATACATTTACTTAGCCTTATCGTTAAAAATATAATATGCACTTGTTTTCTAAAGCAATTGCCAAACATTTTTTCCAAACTTATCTTGATAAAAAAAATTGTGCCCTGACGGAAACATGTAGAGGATTTAATTCTTAATGAATGAGGAGGCCATGGTATCCGGAGAAAACATGCGTTGTTGGGCAGGTGAACGGGATTGAATCCGGTCATCTTTGTGAAGACGAGAGCGCTATCCTCTGCGCCACCTGACCCATCATATACGTTACGCACAAGAACAAATATCTACTTTAGTTTGTCTGGAAGAAGACGGCGTCATTACTGCAAAGATTATACTGTTATTTTTTTTTTCTAATCATCTATGATACAAAAAGTCTCCATACGGGAGATCGGGGCAAGTTCGGCCACCCCTGATATTTTTGTTGTTTAGCTTATATTTACAACTTTGAGGCAGTTTAGTTGGCTGGGCTTTCACACGAAAAAATTGGCGAGGCAAACTCTTTAGTACTGAATTACTGAGCAGGAGAAAATAACTTTTGAGAGGGTATAGAAAGAAAATCATGATCTCGCTTCTGGTTATGCGAGCTTTCTCATTAGAGTCTCATTAGAGCTCATGTTTTATTGTTTTTCCTCGATTAGCCAACTTTAAAAAAAGTTTATTTTATCTCATTCTGAAAGCAGTATATCTAATTCTGAAAGCTACGCTCTTTTTAGACTTTGCCTTTTCATATTATCAAAAGTGGACCAAGAACAGAACCTTGTTGCACACCTGTAATTATGTCAAAGGTGGATCAGGAAACAAAGGACAGAACTTTGTCGCACTCACAACTAGTCGGGTTAACGCACTGTTTCAACAGAATTTTTAGACAGCCAGCTGAGAAAGCATCCAGTTGGCTGTGGCTCATGAGGGAAACGAGCTGGCAGTCCGTTGAATGACCTGGGATTGAAGGATGAAACACTTGTTGATTGATGGCTCCTAGCTGAATCAGTGGTTTTGTGCAACACACGCTATATACAAACACATTGTTTCCTACTTGATTTAGAAATTATAAGGTTCGGTCGAATTTACAGGGCTTTTAAATCTCATTCATCCAGGATTTTTGCTTTTTTTGACTTGCTTAACTACTTTGTGAAGAGGTTCATAAAACTCTGATATTTAGACGGAAATTATGTATCTGAAAAAAAACCAAGTTCCTGTATCGGCAATGATCAACCTTCGAGGTGAAAGATAAGCAATTTTAGACCAACACGAACTCCTCGCAATAACATAAATATAACGATGTTTTTTTTTGGCTCTTTTTTTTTGTTCACAAGAAGAACAAGAAGGAATGTCAAAGTGTAACTCAAATTTTTAGTTCGAACTCAAAATCGATAAAACTAAAGCAAAAGATGATAGAAAATCCAATTTACTCCTTGAAAACGTACAAGAAGAATAAAACCAGATGCTTCATTGACGACATCCGCAGTGTAAATATATGTCAAATCTATGCAATTTTACATCCTAACATCGCGAACTCGGGTAGTTACAACACTACCACAAGATACAGAAATAATTATACTGAAAAACACCGACTTCCATATCGCACAGGGAAATTGCCAAAGAGACCCAAGATGGCGACCATAGACTTGGTCTTAATCTTCATCAAACTGCATCTCCTAAAACCCTGTGTTGTCACTCTTTTAGTAGTCGACATCTATCACGGTAATCCTGAGTTCCGATGAAATTAGGGTTTGTTTTCCTAGCAACTGCTATACACATATTATAGTTGTGTAATAGGAAAGAGAATGGTATTTTTCCACTGAGGATCGAACCCGCGACACCGGACTTTCTATTATGACGCTCTACCTCTGAGCAAAAAGGAAATTCCCTTTAGCGCGAAGCATGAACGCGACCGTAATCATGTGTACAATTAATATCTGCCACATTTCTATAGATTTTTTTTATTGAAATCGGTAAAATAGATGGCACTTTCCGAGTAGGGTAGGGCGTTATTATTGCTACCTATTTAAGGATCCCGGACCACTGACTAAATTTGTAACTTCAAATTGGAAAGTTATTTTCTCAGTATGACATCTATTTCGGAAGAAATCACATACCTTTCGAACTGCAATAATAAAAAATAGAGCAAAAATGCCACAGTAAAAGACAGGGATTCGAACCATTGACCTACAATTACAACAGCGTCTCTCTAACCAACTAAGCTACCTGACTAGCCGCAGGTCCCTGGCGCAGACCCATTACACTGTTATCTGCAAAACGAAACTTAGGGTGAGGTTGTAGTCTCGTTCAACCAGACTCTTGTTGTCTGCGCAAGCTACGCCGAACAGAGAGTCTGGTAAAACCTAATGCTATCGTTTTGTGAAGTCATAACGAGGCTTACCAGAATTCTGGTAAATGCTTTCATATGTCAAAGGTAGATACACCCTTTCCAATTTTTGAAGTCAGAATTTGAGTGGCGCAAAATTACATTGAATATTTTTTTATTCATGAAAAAGACTTGCCTGTACATGCATTCCTGAAGTATCCGTGTTTGCACTTTATCGCGAAAAATGTAAGAAAATGCTTCAAATCTCAAGAAGGATTCATGTATTTTCATCGGATATTTTACAATAACTCATAAAGCTAACAAGGCTATTGATACAAGTCAAGCCATATTACCCGAGTGAGAACCTGTAGTGTTTTGAATGGTGTACAGGTAAAATATCACCTGCTTTGCATGCTTTTGTTTCCGAACTCAGTCAGCCTTGTTGGCTTTGTACTCAGTTGTGACTTATTTAGTGGAAATATATGGCATTATTCTGTAGATTTGACACATTTTCTTACATTTTCTTGATAAAAGTGAATACAAGGGTACTTCAGGAATACATGTACCGGTAAGTTTTTTCCCCATTAATTTCATTATTCTTTGAAGTTTTTTCATGGCGTGGACATAACGTTCGGAAACGAAAGTAAAAACACTGCCCTCTGGTGATGGTAATTTATAAGTAGTGTGTTTGACAGGTTAATCGAGACTAGGGGAGGTTACAGTTTATGTATACATTTTGCTTGCATTGGGACAGGGATTTATGTTCTAAATTACGACAATAACTTTTGTCTCCTCGTCCCCAGGTACTATCTCAAGTGCTATTAGTCAGCGTTGGTTGCTCAATTGTTTTATTTACATCTAGATTAGCTGCAATAAACCATAGACAATTAAATAGGAACCTTGTAGATTGCACTGGTTGTACGTACTTCCTAACCCCCTAACACACACACACACACACTTTATATAGGTATAACGTAACACACTTATCAACAAAATAAAGTGTACTCTTTAAACAAAGATAAAAGAATAGCTATCAATACATGTATGTTAGAATTAATTATATTAATTAATCAAACCTGGGTAACAGATTTAGCGAGCTAGAGCTTTGTCTATCGCCAAAAAGTTTAGATAACAAAGCAAGACCACTTAAACAAATAAAAAGTTACCACCTAAGAGTTTGGTGACGAGCGATATTGAATGTTTAAGGACCTCTTAATTTGCATTTTCAACAAAAAGAGTATTTGTTAAATGTTTTTAAATGCTCTACTTATTTTGTAATTGAATGTTTTTTCTTTATTTCATGATCAGTTCCGCAAGGTATGTTCTTATAAAGTGGCTTCATCTTCTGTGAATACTATCGATATATAAACGATAGCAGTTGGAAAAAGTAAAACTACAATAATTCAATCAATTTTAAAAATAGAGACCACATATCTCCGAAAAATATGGTGTATTTAGTTTAGTATTTAAGTATCTCTTTGTTGACGATATTGACTCTTCAAGATAAGTTAGATAATGCTTTGAAAGTCACGACTGCATCGAAAGTTCTTATTTATAATATGCTTCACAATTGTCAAGAAAAGAAAACCGCAGACAACTTAATCTTAGTCTCTCGGTGCCCCTCCCTCTAAGTACATATATTTCTACACCATGTCATCATAATGACGTTTCAGTGAAGCGTTCTTTATAACAGTTAACGTGTATTTGCTATAACAGTATGTATGATCTATTATAATGGGGGGAAACATTAATTGGCTATTTTCTACAACTGTAGGTACTATTGAAAAGGTTGTATTTTGCCTCATTTTATCGGCTCATTAAGGCATTCTTTGAATCAGTCGGTGACAATTTCACGATAAATATAGTGGTACAAAATATTCCTTTAGTAGAAAATATTGATTTTATAAAATGTTTTTACTTTTGTGGTCGGGTGGCACAGTGGCAAGAGCTTTAATCAAAGCGGCCGGGGTTCGATTCCCCAATCGGACGTGAAAATGTATGTCATTTACAACTATTATTTATTAATTTATTATGACTTATATTAATCGCTCTTAATCACCCGGATGTTAACGCGCGGGGGTGCTTTATGTGGAAATAAACCGGAAAGCTCTGATTAAACTCGCGTGGTCGGGCAGGTGGTCTCATACTTTCTCACGTCCGATCTAGGACTCGAACCCTGACCATCTTATGAAAAGGGGAGTGCAATATCCACTATGCCACCTGACCACCCGATAAACTTCACAATTATTAACGTTAATTAAAAAACCTGCATATAATGTCTAATTGTATTTGTTGTAATATATACATTTTGAAACACATTAACTTAAGATAAACTAACGTGCTTACATCCGGGCCACCAAGAGTGATCATTACATAAAATAAATTGTTCATAATTTTTGTAAAAAAAATAAAATTTACATTTTGAGATTAAACTAGATATTTCTTTTTTCATAAATAAAATAGAAAATATTTTAATCTTTCGACAGAAACGCAACTTCCTGGTAAGCTTAATGAGTGTCACAATAATAAAATAAAAAAGCACACAGGGATTGCATCAACCCTTTGTCAGATTTATAACACTTCAATACAAAGCACTTATGCGATTAATAATATATTTATTTCTGATATCAACTTCAATGCAAATAGTTAGTCATCGGTGTTTAACTTATCAACTTTTGTCGAGAGCATTTGGAGACGTGAGATTGAATCGAGTCGTAATTGGTTAAACGTTTTTCTTTAGAAATAAAACTCTGAACATGCATTGGGTAACACGCTACCCAGTTACAGACGTGACATGCATCGTTATCTTACATTTCTAAAATCAAATTTGTAATGTTCACACTTGTATAAAAATATTAAAAAAAAATGAAAACCTTTACATATTATGTGTAAAATAAAGGCAGATAAACATGAATCTGAATGTTTCTGGTCAAATTAATGAAGGGGGTTGAGGAATTTAGATTAAAAATATATATATAAAATGATTCAGTGAAGATAACTTAACTTATTGCGATTGTTTGTTGTTGACGCCCACCTTGTAGCAGAAAGCAGGAAGTATAAATCGTTCATCAGTAGTCATGGACAGTTTTCTTATAAAAGCCAACGATATCAAGAAATCGTCAGTCGCGCTTCGCCTTTTGGCACATAAAGTCGTTTTGGTCTCTACGCCACACTGACTGAGACGGCGCTTTGGACTTGGTCACCATGCAGTCTTTTCGTCTAGCAACGTTTCTTGTAATAGGTAAGCGGCAGTCTGTTTTCCTGCTTATCTTGTTAAGTGATAACAATGCTAATAAAATCTTATAAAATTATTACGTAGTTTCAGACACTTACATGTTTTTCATTAGGTTATCATTATGCATCAGCATGTTATTTATTTGAGTTGTTGTTTTAATGTATTATATGATATTAAAATTGCATGCATTCAATGTTTTCTTTTTATGCATTATTTCTCACCTATATTGTTTGCTTTTTTATAGTATTTGTATGTATATATGTTATCAAAATTAGAAAAAAATCAGAGGCAAAAGCGAGTGTTGCTGAAGGTTCAAGATATAAAAATGATTATGTGAAATATAATTCACCAACAATCTAAGTCGTCATGATCATATTCTTATTATGTCGATTTGCTCCCTGTGGTGAACAAACATCTTTTAGTTTGAGTTTGTTATGAGGGTTCACCGAGACTCTCCGTTTCTATCTTTATTTATTCGTGTGCATGCCTTTTGTAGTCTTTTTGTGTCAACTTTGTGATTTAATGATAATAAACAATACTAAATAGAGGTTCTTATATACCTTTTTATCACAACCTAGTTTGTAGGTCGTCTCAAAGCGGTTTACAAATTATTATCCGTGGTTATAGGGCCTTTGCAACCAGCTAATATCTTTCTTAACTCCCTTGAGAGCATACAGCCGGTGCTGCCATTTCGGCGCTCACAACTAGCATTTAACAATTCTAGCACTGCGCAACAACCTACGCATTTACAGCTGCGTAGACTGGAATAAGTGGAGTAAAATATCTTGCCCGGCGTCCTACCATGATGCTAATATTCCTTATATAAACCGTTTAATCTTGTTGTATACTGACGTTGCTATAATATTGTTTTTCTGTTTTAAGGTATGCTGCAGTCGTATTGCAGTGGTCAGTCCGATTTGACCATGCAGGAGCGTACCTTCGGGTCAGCTGTTGTCCAGGCAGTCACTGACCGTATACGAGGCAGTTGCATCTACTCCGATGACCGATTGTTTATCAGACGTTTGGCCATTGTCCAGTCTGATGACGGCAATATGGTCACTACCTACAGAAGCGGATACTATGGCGGAATATGGCAGGTTAGTAACATCTTAAAAAATTACCTGTTAGAAATGCGACTTGCAAATAGTGACCAATAAATGTATGTTTATTATCCGGACAAAGTGTTGTTTGTCTTTTGGTTATATCAAACTGAATTTGTCACCTGATGATCGTTCTGTGCATCCAGTAAATTTGTGTATTGAAGTACATATGTAAAGGGAAGATGCTTGTTTGTGACCAGTTGTCACTTCCCCGTTTCCCGATTCGAGGTGGTGACATTACATAGATTTTACAAAGATTTACACGACGCAGAAGACGTTTACCCCTCTGGAACACCTGCTTTTCCTCTTTGTACTATTTCAAGGGTCGCCATGTTATCTTTTCTTCGTTTATATTTTGGCTTAATTTAAGCAGGTTTGAGATCAAATTGCAGTTTTATTGCTATTTTGGTTTACTATCACAAACCGACTTGAAGAGTGGTATCTATCAATCACATGCTTCATTTAGCGAATTTTTGTTTGAGACATTTATTCAAAAACTATCGTATACCTAATAACTATCTTATTTTATTTCAGTACATATGTACTTTCTACTCGTATCATGGTCTCCGGAAAACGCTTTTGCGTGTGCAATAATCAAACAAACACCCAATTACTTGATCATTCATTGAAAGATACCACATGCAGCTGGATAAAACTGACATTTTTTTTTTTTTTTTTTTTACATAAAAAAAGTATCAAACTTTCCATTATTACCACACTGAGGATGTGAAAGCAGTCAAAGATATAAAACAAAAAGGAATTAAGTTTTATTTTCTTACGTGCCGTAAAGAATTTGATTACTTATATAATATAATTTTGTCAAACTGAGTGCAGAACGGTCACTTTAATACTTTTACTCATTATATCTTTCTTACATGGACACAATAACAATTCAACACTGGTTCTTACCTTGTCCTGGTTTTTTTTTAAAGTTTTTTTTTTTTTAAAGTTTTTGTCACCACGCATGTCCAGTGACTTACAGCTATGTTTTCTGGTGCAATGGTTGCACACTCAAGCACTTATGTGACATTCTTTCGTCATCTATTTCTGTTTAAGAATTCTAACAATTCTGAAGTTATGATCATAACTGTTTGCCATTTATCATTTAAACGCGAGTGTTGTATCCTGCCGTCCTTCAAATGTGTGTCCTAATACCTCAACAACATTCTCGGATGCTCCATTGTGTTTTAAGACTCGTGTATTGCTTTACACAAAAGTAATAATTAGCGTAAACTAATTTATCACCATATGTTGCTCTAAAATGTTCGGACAATCTAATATCCATTAACATTCAGTTTATCATATAATGTATGAGTCCCCTCTTCCGTATGTTTCTTCTGTTTCAACGAACGTTTTGATTACTTCCTTTTTTGGCTCCTAGCATCACAGATAAGATTTAGAACTAAAACAGTTTAATGGTGCAGTGTGATTCACTTTTGGCATGCTGCATCCATTACCAAATAGTATAAGGGCAATCGTGTGAGTGCATTACGTTCATATTACATAGTATAGGTCGAGTTAGGTCGAGTTGATTGGTTCAAGATGCTTTCATATTCTGGCTACAGGTTGATGAAGACAAGTTTAACACTACAAAGAACTGCGCCCATCACACAATACGCGAGGAATGTAGCATCATCTTATCCGAGTTCCAAATCGACTGGTCAAGTGTCCAGTGGACTGACCTCCTGAAGCCTCTATACTCCGGCCTAGCAGCGTCCCTATATCTCAAACTGCAAGGGGCTGACCCAGCCCCTGGCGACCTAACCGGTCAGGCGTCTTTGTGGAAAAGTTATTTCCAACCAACTCAGAACCTGACAACGTATACAACAAAGATCCAACAGAAAGAGAGTACGGCGGACGGTAAGTGTATTAGTGATTACTCTTTATTTTAATTCAGAGATTAAATAATTTCAGGATCCTTGTCCTACTGCAGACCATCCTCGATAATGTCATAGCAAAATCGAAGGCTCAGTGTGCACTGCCTTGTGGACGAGACTAGGAAACTCTAGTTTGATCCCTTGATGTACATCAAAAGAATATGTCGGTCGCGTAATGGTAAAAGTGAGAGGGCTTGAAGTAGGGGGTTGCTCCACTGTATTCTTCAGAGGACATGTATCAGCCTAGTGATTGGTCAGGTCTTTTTTAACCATAGACCAATCAAATAGCTAGCCAAGTGCCTTCAATTTTGCTATGACACATTCCAGGGGTGCAGAAAGCGAAAGTGAGCGTAAATCCTGGAGTATCGAGGATGACTGCAGACATAAAACTTAATTATTCGTTGTAGTTTTTTCAAACAAACTGTAACCTCCCCTTACTTTCGTTTTTGATACAACAGTAGTCCGGCTGGGTCAGTAAACTACAGCTGATAAGGAAGCTATGTAGGCTAGACTGTGAACGAATTAGGTACAGAGTTCTAATTATTCCGACCGGGTCACATTGTAATATTACACTTGTAACAATGTTGTCGATATCAATTTATTTCCATCTTTATTATTTTTCTTCATAAAAGTGTCAACACGTATGGATTTATAATCAGAAATATCATGCGAGACTTATTGAAGCAATTGGCATCTATGTAAAAAGTTTCAAACATTTGGCCCCCACTTTGATTTCTTTTATTTCTTTTGCCATATGTAGATATACAAAATGATCAATAACTATATAAATGATTATTCATAATTACTACTGATAGCCGTAGTGGACCTCCTTGCATAACACCAGGTTGAGTTACGGGGGTATCTTAACAAAATGACAGATAAATGTCACAGGCGAGTGTTATTATGAAAATGAATTATGATAGTGTACAGTGTACACAATTACTGTCATTTTGATACTAGATATGTCATATTGGTATACCTGGAGTAAGCGTAGTGAAACTTATCATAAGAAAAACATGCAAAATGTTCACAAAATTTAAAATATAACCAACATTGTAAACTTGTCTATATATAGTTATAATGGTAGTCTATATTTCAAACTTCTTTAAAAACTTTCCGTATATATATATTCTGTCATTTTTATGTAATATCAAAACCGGTAAAGTACTTTGTTAGCATGCCAAACATAATCAATGCCCAATTTCACATAATCATGGGGATTTCACTATCAATGTCTATTATGGTAAATACCGATACATTTTCTGTTCTTGTATCATACCAAAACACTTTATTATATTACGCATGTTTTAAAGTTATGTGCAGCAGTAATAACTCATAAATATGTATTCTGCCAAAATAATCTTTCCTCCGGAGAACTACTTAAGGTTGAGATTGTGATATATACAAAGATATGCAATTATTTGAAAACAATAAAATAATCTTAATAGTAAAACTATTATACACTTTATTATACCCCCCGCAACGAAGTTAGGGGGTATACTAGAATCAGCTTGTCCGTCCGTCTTTCTGTTCGTAGAAAAAAACTATGGGGCAAATTTCAACGGAAGTTGATTTATTTTATTTTCCATCTTTATTTTTTTCTTCATAAAAGTGTCAATACGTATGGATTTCTTATCAGAAAATACCATGCATGACTTATTGAAGCAATTGGCATGCATGTAAAAAGTTTCAAATTTAAGGTTACATATTTTGTACTGGTACGGTCATCTTTAGATTCATGTACTTGCCAGATTTTTTAAGTGTAGTGATGATGATTTGGCCTACGGTACAACATTTTAAAAACAAATACTTGCATCTAATTAAACTTCTAACAATTAAAATGTATTACTCCATATATTCTTCCTCATCAACATGTTTATTGACATTTTCTTTCGGTACGACAATAACATACATCTTTATACATCTTACCCAAAAATGTTAACAATGTTGCTCCCCAGTATGGAGCGTAATATGATGTCTGAATGTTAATGTTTATTTATACTCATGCATTGTATACAAATGGAAAACTTAGAACCAATATATATATTTTTTTAATTAATAACATCACGAGATATGTATGTCCAGGGACTGACATGACAATCCCCGCTTAAGGATGATCCCCGATCCATGTGCCACTGCACTCTGGTTTTCCTGTATACAGTAACCTCCCCTAAATATCGTTTCCCGACAGTATACAAATATGTGGACCTCTCAAGCTTCTCTAAATCTTTTCACTCATAGCACTGTTGTTTATATTTCGTTTATATTGCTATTTTCCTTAAAACTTCACCAAGAGATAGTTTTCATTTCAAAACTCGATAATAAAGATAAAGTTATGCCAGAAAAAGGCTACTTACGTGAAGTTGTGGGTTTGGCAGTGGTACGGGGGTCTTATATAAAGTAAAACCTCGATTCAACGCCCCTTACTAACACTTTCTACCTCACTTATTGCCAACAATGTTTTCAATCTTATTTAATTTTCTTAATAGTTCCTTTGACTTTTCCCTCATTTTATCGGTAGAACTCCTTATAACGATTTATAAAGACTTCTCTGGACAAATGGTAACAGTATAACGAGGTTTTACTATACATTTAACTGTAAAACAAAATTTTATTCGTTTCCGTTCAGACTCTTGTGACTACAAACCCATCGACATTGTCTTCATCATTGATGAATCGGGAAGCGTCGGCTCTTTAAACTTCGCTAAAGTACTCACCTTCCTAACGGAAGTAGTCGACGATCTGAACATCGGACCTACAGCTGTGCAGGTTGGTCTCGTCAAGTTTACCACAGGGGCAACTCTGGAATTCTCTCTAGGAACATACTCGACAAAAACATCTCTGAAGTCCGCCATTTTGAACACCCGATATCGAGGTGGAGGGACCAGCATTGGGGCAGGAATTCAGCATGCAGACAAGTATGTCTTTCCTATTAAATATGGTGGCAGAAAGGACGCAACAAAAATAGCCATTCTGGTCACAGACGGAGTGTCATCCTCTGCTACATTTACTAAGCGAGCGGCCGATGATGCGAAGGCTAATCACATTAGGATATTTGCTGTGGGGATAGGGAATATCAACATTGCAGAGTTGAACTCTGCTGCCAGTGATCCAAACTGCACGCATGTCTCCGTTCTCACCAATTTCAAGCAGATTGACGACATCATTTATGAAATCAAGAAAAGTGCATGCAGGGGTAGGTATTTTATTTCAACGTTTTAACGTATTAACTACTGTATACCGGAGCATGTTTGCCAGTCAATCTTTCGCCCTCCTCCTGTAAAATCTTCACTCAGTGTTTATAACGCCTTTCACATTTAATTAATATGTAAATTATGTTGTTGCCTTATGTTAGCTGTAATGATAAAATTCGCCCTCATTTCAGAAGGCGAACACTTAACTGCAGTGAACATTTCCCGGTATACTAGTACAATATTATTTATTAACTCTGTTTTCCAGCATTTAAAAGTTATTATCTGTAAACGATTAACATCTACTGAGGGCAAACAAATATTAAAAAAAAATTCTGAAGAAACATTCCTCTCGGTAACAAAGGAGAATCACGTCCTTTTAAAGCAAAATGGTGTTACAGGTGTGGATATGGTGCGGAAATAGAATTAGCTATATTAGAGCACATGTACTCGTACTTATTTTCGTTTTTTTTTTATCTTCATACTTTCAAATTTCCAACAAGATGCATGGAAACATGTGCTTTTATGGAATATATTTATTGAAAAGAACTTGAATATTACACAATAGTCACGTCACAATATTGATATTATAGTCTAACTTGTTGAAATGCAATTGACACAACCTTCTTTCCCTTCTTTCCAAATTACTTTTGTGCTTATTAACATAAACAATATTTCATGGAATTTGAAAATTATGGATTATTTATGGCTCAATTAAAATGCACATATTAATGTCGGAGCGCTGATATTCAGATCAATTTAAATCATAAGCACAGACCATTTTAATGCAAAATTTATCAAATAGTATTATTTAAATTTAGAAATAATATACCATTCGTATTACGATAATACCCTGTGCATATATTTCAGTAATAAAACCTACAAAACAATTACACCCCTTAAGCTTCATCCATTCACTTTAATCTTTGAAATTAAAGCGATGTAAAGACTTATATATTTTATTAAATCTTTATTAAAGCGGCAAAACGTGTCATGAGCATTACAGCATGGAATATTAATCAAATGTCGAAAGAGTAATCCAACCATTAATGATAATATGAATAAATTGAATATTATATATTGTTAATTAGAAACAATGAACGCAGTGGATCAATTTCAGTAACCAAACCGTAAATAAAATAAGTTCCCCTTCCCCTCGCCATTCACTACCATCCCTGAAACTAAAGCGCCATACCGACAGAGATTTTAGAAAATAATATAAAGACTATAAAGATTTAAAGATAATAAAGAACAAACACTATACAGATTAGGACTTTTATTGTTGTTAAAGCGTCCAACCCTGTGGGTGAGGAAGCAGAAGTAGGAGGCGGGGTACCGACAGGTGAAGGGTCCACCATCGAAATTGACACAGATGACGGACACAACAAAACAATCATTGTATGTATTTGTGTGATCACCCGATGCTCTTCACCGTTTACCATTTTTTGTGCTGAAGAATCTTTACCATTTTTGTTGTTTTTCATCTGGACAAATAGTCTCGTTCTTTATTGTTTTTTCCTCCACATTTTTCTTGTTCGGTTAGCATTCTTCAAATTGCTTGAATGATATCTGGACAATTGCAACTTATTCTTATGTTTGTCCTTTACTTCTGAAAATGGTATACTTTGTATTATTTCGTTTTATATTGTTTCATAATTTGTATTTTTTCTTTTTATAATGTGTCATATTTTGTCATATCCTGTTGACACCGTGATATATTATGTTCTATTTATGGAAGTTGTTTTAATCTTGTTTCAACAATCTGTTAAATTATTTATGAACTTTTTGTCTTTCCTCCTTTTTGGACAAGATATTTTTCAATCTTATCATATCTTTTATGTTTTAAGCAACATACCTATTTTTTCCCTTTCTATGAAAGTTCTTTCCCTTTCTTAACTTCATCACCTCAATAGATATGTGTAAGCAATGATAATAGTTTTCCTTTCATAATTTTCACAATGGATTACTAATGGCCAATACTGTCGAAAAATGTTCATTGCAATAATCAATAACAATACTCAATATTTGATTTTACAGACAGATGTAGATTGTGGTGTAATCAATGTGTATAGCTCGTTTGCTACGTCACATCCGGGAGCAGCATTCCACGACAAAGCAGACACGGCCATAGCAGGTTCTCCATCCGTATTGGTTGTGCCCGTGGTTGATGGTAGACCTCTCTACGTCACATTCGTCAGACACAACCCTGACACTTCTTGTCCTAACTCGTCATACACGGGCGAAGTCTCCAATGACCCTCCAGTCGACACAGGTAACGCTAAACAATATAAAGTTTGGATTTCACGCGCTTTTTTCGTATTAGTGTTGATAAAGACAATTTGTTTAATGTTGAATTTGCAGTCTAAATCTTGTTAGGTCCTATTTTTGTATTTATGTTGGAAAATTCAAAGTTTGTGTTATGATGAATTTGCAACTTCGATATCGTTATATATGCAGCATTAATAGTGTTACACATTACTTTTGTATTTGTGTTGACAAATACTGTTTGCGTAATGTTGAATTTTGCTGTTAAATAATGTTAGGTCCGTAATAATTCCTTACTTCAGATGTATGTTATTGGTTTTATTTGTCACTGTGCTTTATAATAAACATAAGGTTGTTGGTTGCTGCAAATGTTTAAGTCATACAAATAGCTCAAGTGAAATGATGATAGTATCCACATTGGATGTATGTCCAAGGGAAAGAAATGGCCTGCATCAACCGACAACATGAGTATAAAAGGAGACCTTAGTATAGTGGTTGTGGCAGACATACCATCACTCATGTAACTAGCAGTCTCAAATTTTATGGAATCTTACAATAGTATGTCTTATTTAGGTACCGACATTTTATGCAAGGTGAACGGCCGATGGCAAAAGTGTAACTCCAGTGACATTGAAGGAGACGATGACTTTGGACAGATCTGTGGAGGTATGAATTCTACCATAGGGTCAATCACATATGGTTTTATAAGGATCCATGTACCACCGCAGG
>NW_018407635.1:30290-34088 GCF_002113885.1 Mizuhopecten yessoensis | reverse complement strand
AAAAAACATATTTTCCATTTTAGTCTATGAAAATAACGACTGGAATAACATCTCCAATCCTTGTATTGAGGGCGGACCAAAGTATCACTCCCACCCGACAGACCTTGCCAAGTTCATCACCTGTGGCGATACACAAAAGATGTACATTTCCCAATGTCCAACTGGCAAAATATACAGTAACCAAGGCTGTGTATCTGCCCACGTGACTACCTTCGGTAACCATAGTGTTGCCGGCGGAAGTCCGGTCGACGCAATGACTCGGTATCTAATCCTATGCAGAGTCGGTGGTAATATCCGAGAATGTCAGAGCGTAGACTTACCTGGTGACTTCTATGATAAACTCTGTGAAGGTATGTACCGAATGGATATGATCAGAACTTCTTACACTGTTCATTACTGACAGTTACGTCTCGTTTTCGAATGATAAAGTGATGTATAAATTCTAACTTTTTACGAAACAAATGGTTAATTAATGGCAAAAACAAACAATTCAACTGCATTTTTTTATTGATAGAATATTGTCTTTTTGGTGACTAGCTATATCTGTTATTCAGATAAGCCCTAAAAAATGGAAATATATAAATATTCATAGCATTGTTTATATATTCCTTGAGGAACGACGCTATCAGTACAAAATCATTGACAACTTTTATAAATATTCCTGGCATTGTTTATATCTTCCTTAAGGAACGACGTCATCAGTCCAAAATCCTTGTACTTCCTGTGCCATCGCTGACGGCCATCTTTTGCACCCGCATCCCCTGGACGACAACAAATACATCACTTGTGATGGCGGGAATAGTCACACCACCACACAGTGTCCGCCTGGGGAGAGATTTAGCGTGGCCAAACAAAGCTGCATCCCTTCAACCGACAACGGCGACAGTATCGAAGATGACAACGGTCAAAACGACGGAAATTCAAACCAGGAAGATGACGTAACCGGAAGTCCCCAAAATGATAATCCTTGCACACCGGAAGCCAGGGCACAGAACAAATATTACTTTCCGTATACACCAGATCGAACCAAATTCATCCAATGCGACGAGTGGGGGAATAAATTCATTATGCCATGTCCTGCTTCTACGATCTGGTCCGATACAGCCTTGACATGCGTAGTGGATGCTCTCGATGAGGCAAACCGTGGTACCTCCAGCAATCCATGTACCGGTAATGCGGGCAAGTTGGTGGCACACTCAGACCCTACAAAGTACATCCAGTGTGACGGAGCAGGCACTGCGCATGTCATGTCGTGCCCAGGAGGTCTCCGGTTTTACGCGTCCAAGTCTTCATGTGACTGGTGAAACTTTTTTCAAGACAAATCCGACGGAAAGATGAAAATATTTAATAAAATAAACATGAAATAATCGATTTGGTGTGAAAGCTTTCAGCGGATTTTAAGAATGTATCAATCAATAAATTTATTTTGTGTAAGGTATTTGCCTAGATGTGATCATGTGTTTTAATTTTAATTGGTAAAGATAAGATAAGCATACATTTAAAATTAACGTTTGGAACTAAATAGATCACTTTTAAATGTAAATTATATGACAATAATATCGAATGTCAATACGTGGAATTTGGCCTGTGATTTTACCTAGTTACAGTATACAGTTGGTAAGACTAAACAAGGGAAACAACTCGAGAATAAGTCATATTCCCCGACTACAGGAGCCAAAAGTTAAAACCTATCCTTCGCTATTGACGCCTCGTTTCATGGTAAAATCTATCAAAAGTATCAATGAAATCCAGAACCCTGCTATTATTATTTCATCATTCTGATCAATGCTGAACTTATTAGATTATCCTTTCTTATATACATAATAACAAAACTATAGTCGTTGTTGTAAATTTTAAATATTCGCGGTTAAAAAACCCTGTTTATCATCATTCTCTTGTTAAACAATTCAAAATAAAGTAAATTGAAAAGCATCATGCTTAGAGGGAAATAAGAATTTTATTGGAAATTGTCGTTGATTACGTTATCCTCGTTCTGATTAAGATATACACGATCAACCAAATCTTCCGATGAAAACAATTTTTATAGGTTTAAACGTTTGTTGTTCTTTTTATCTGACATTTTCAACACTGATAATTCCTGTTATTCCTGCGATAAGTATTTTTTCTTATATAATTCTGCTTTTTATCGCTTCCAGACATTTAAACAATAATAACAAAATGTATAAAAAAAATCCAAACATATAATATGTCTCTAATAATTTAACTTAAACAGTTAACTTTACGGTAAGCGCTTTTCTTAGTGTTTGTTGAATTATCGTTTTACTATTTTGGAATTCCGTCTCGGTGATGATGTAGTGTAGATATTCAAACCAAAGAAATCGTTTACAGGTCCTCGCCCCACTTCAAAAAAATACATGATATACATTGGATTGTTAACCCCGACATGGCTGTAATTCTGATAATTATAGAGAGACCCATAAATGTTGGAACCTATTTATGAATAAATTATAAAGGTGAAATAAAGAAGTAGAAATCAACAACGGTGCTCTCAGTGTAAGCATACAACCAGGTATCGAACCTGAAACAACCTGTTTTTATACTGTTCGCTCTTAACAACTGAACTACATTACGCTACAGTTATATCCGAAGTAAAATTGAGGGGAGTTACTATACGTAAAATCTACAGATGAATTACCTTGTGTCTTTACTACCATGGGATAAGGATCCCTAAAACTTATTTCATCATAATTTGATATTCCTATTGCATGTCACCTAGCCGTTTCAAACCGAGATCATGAACAAATATATGTATATTATGTAATATAATAATATCAATATAAATTGCTGTCAGCTTTTATACCAGTACAATGCTGTCTCGATAGCAATTGGTTGTCTATTATCATTCTTTTCGCTATTATAAAGCTTTTATTGTATCACTTTCATTTCTGTGTGTGTCATTGTGTGATACAATTTTATTAAAATTATACTGAAACATTAGTATTTCTAGTTTTTTATTTGTTGATAACTCGTCAATTGATCCTTATTTATCAGAACATTTTCACTCGGAATTTCAAATTGAATTTCTTCTACGACAATACTTAACGAGATTGACAATTTTTCCAACTAAATCATTCTAAATGGGGAAGGGAAGTTATTCTTATAATAGATAGTAATCATAATACTTTTCCCTTTGTCAAACGACTTCAAACAAAATGTGTTCAGAAGTAGATTTTCAGTAATACAGTGAAGTTTGATTTTGTATTTTAATTTAAACCATCTGCATTATATATGTATCTTATAATTCATGTTCGAAATATTTTCATTAATCGCAGAATAACACTCCGCTTAAACTTTGATGAAATCAGCAACATAACGACCTCATTTTCACCTTTGATATTTTATATCGTCACAAAGTTTCATTGAAAATTCAGTGGATGAGTTATATAAGTTTAAGGTTTTATCAAAAGAAGAATACTGATGGTGTGTTCTCACCAACAAAATAAACAACCGGAAGGGGGAGGGGGTCGTAGGCACGTTGTATTCTACTACATTGTATATCTCAGTCAAGAAATGTTGGGTTGCCTGCAGAATCGATGGTTAACCCCCTTGTTATCTACTAAGGGGACATTAAAGAACCCTAAATTGATATATTACCCCCACCACAACACTTGAAATATATATCCTTTCTTTTCCTAATGAAATTTATTTTTTCCGATGGTGTTTCCATGGTCACCTGTCTTCAGATGACTTAAGGTTTTGCGAGAAACAATAAAGAAAAAAATGTTAAAAGTCTTTTTCAATGTTGACATCTTAGGTCGTGACACTTTCTTTATTTGA
>NW_018407635.1:24373-29470 GCF_002113885.1 Mizuhopecten yessoensis | reverse complement strand
ATCTTATACAGACCAGGTGAAGTGATTCCGCGAGATTTTAGTACATGATGGACTTTAGCAGGACTCAGAAATGCACCTCCGTTATTGAAATCGTAATATACTTCATCTACGAGTCGCTTCTCTTCTTCGGTCAACATAATGATAATGAGGCGAAAGTTTATGCATGCATTCTTTTATTATAAATAAAATATTTTACAAATTAAATGTATTTTACAACGTTTTATGAAACCATTTCTCTAAAAGATTCATAGATATCACCATTTCTGATATTTTATTTCGCCATGTCTCTGTTTGGAGTTCGTTAACTCTCCATACAGCGTTACACAGTTGTGATATGAAAGCGTTTCTAGCACTTCTCTGGACTTTAAAACGAACAGTCTCTCGAATAAAGTCACGAATCACTCTGATGTCATCTACATAAATAAAGGCATTTTCAATGTTACATTGTCTTTCACTCATTATTTCCCGGATACGATTTGCAAACGTCAGTTTTAATAAGTTGTCCATTCTGATGACATCTTCTAATGACTCCATATCTGCTTAATATTTATACTTGAATTTGATGAATATGGTTAAACACAGTGTTTGTCATTACATTCCACTGTAAAGTTTGTATGCTTCCAATAGTTAAATGTTTCTCCACACTTGTAACAAGTGACGTAATCAACTACACCTTCACAAAAAAATACGAAGCGTGTCAGCAGACTTGGAGTTTGACGAAGTTTACAGTTCCATTCATAAAACGATATCAGTCGATCGACACAGCTCGTCATATGATAGTCTCACGGCTCACAGTCAAATGTATAGGTATGTCTGAACTTCACCGATTTTCTTCACGTATTTCTTTACCTTTTCACTATAACTGTGTTTTACGTAGTTTCCGTCCCTCAGACGTTCGTCTTGCATCAGGTATTGTAACGTACCTAAAGGTATACAAGATTGTATGGTGAACTCACGCCAAGTATTTTCCACTTCCGAATGATTAGTATAGGTTAATGCTTCGTTAAAATGTAAGTCTATAACAACAGCATCGGAATACATCAAACATTCATGTTCATGTTGACTAGCTCGACGATTCTCACAACCTAAACATCCGAATAGTTCCGTTATTTTTGATTTTACAACGTATGCATAAGAGAGACACAGCAGATTTTTTACTATTCTTCGATAGGCCTTTCCTTCGGGTTTTTCAAAGAAATAATTCTGCAATTAAATCTTTTAGGAAACAAATCTGTGTTTAATTCCATTTTGGTATGGCGGTGAGGTGGTCTGGTATTTAAATCATAAACATCCTCTGTTGAAACAGGCAGTCTTTTGACCACCTCGTCGAAATAGTTCCAACTTTTAACGTACGTGACTCCACACATGAAACACGAAATACGATCTTCTATTCCCATATAGAAAAACCCATTACTTGCCAGTTGATATGGAGAATGATGGTGATGTTTTGGCCAATTAGCAAACGTATCTGCACGGTCGCAACATTTGGTAAAGGATGGGTGACGTGGACGTATGATAGGTAATGAATGACTGACTATACAGCTGTCTGTGACGTTGTCCATGTTATTTTTCTACAAATGCACAGATACACCACACACTTTCTTATAAAGTCAAAAGTTTCTTTAAAAATTCTCCCGATAGTCTCGTTCTCTTTCCCTCTTCATTCAAACAAATTCTAAGCTCACCTTTAAGTTTTCTGATGACCACTTCCTGTGTAAGACTGAGCCGACAAACTACTCTGTTGGTTGAAATGTCTGTTAAACTGATGTCTTCTTTCTTGATCTGATCGATGTGAGCTTGAGCCATTGAAATGAAGCATGTTAACAAACGCTCTCTTTTATAAATGATTACGTACTGGATCGATTTTTTTGACAGCTTAACATTAACTGGACCTATTGTCTTTGACATGGACTTTCCTTAGCCTGGACCGTTTAATGTTTTAACATTAACTGAACCTATTGTCTTTGACATGGACTTTCCTTAGCCTGGACCGTTAAATGTTTTAACATTAACTGAACCTATTGTCTTTGACATGGTCTTTCCTTAGCCTTGACCTTCCCCTTCCCTTGCTTTAACATTAGCCTGGACCTAGACTGGGCCGTTTATTAACATGGACCTTCCCCTTCCCTTGCTTTAACATTAGCCTGGACCTTCCCCCTTTCCTTGCTTTAACATTAGCATGGACCTTCCCCCTCCCCTTGCTTTAACATTAGCCTGGACCTTCATCCTTCCCTTGCTTTAACACTAGCCTCGACCTTCACCCTTCCCTTGCTTTAACATTAGCCTGGACCTTCATCCTTCCCTTGCTTTAACATTAGCATGGACCTTCACCCTTCCCTTGCTTTAACATTAGCCTGGACCTTCACCCTTCCCTTGCTTTAACATGAGCCTGGACCTTCCCCTTCCCTTGCTTTAACATTAGCCTGGACCTTCACCCTTCCCTTGCTTTAACATTAGCCTTGACCTAGACTGGGTCGTTTATTAACATGGACCTTCCCCTTCCCTTGCTTTAACATTAGCCTGGACCTAGACTGGGCTGACTGGACCTACATGGACCTGCATGAACCGTTTAAGAGTCCTAAAATACTACTGGCAACCATACAAATGAACGGAGAAATGGTGGAAACAATAGAAACAAAGGTGGAAATGGAAACAATGGTTGAGCAAATGGTGGAAACGGAAACTATGGTGGAAACAATGGTGGAACATATGGTAATGGTGGAAACGGGGAATATCGGGGAAATAACCGATCGGGGAATGGACAGTCATATAGGAACCCCCAACAACAACAACAACCCTACAACAGTCAACAATACAGGGATCCGACACAACAGAATTACCAGGATGAACCGCAATGTTATCGATGTGGACAGAACGGTCATTTACAACTGGGATGCCGTGTACGGATCGACCATCTTAGGGGTCATTTAAACTGAACAAGCCCTGTGGACAGAGGTTATCCACAGGTCGTGACCCACAACAACCTCGTAATATTGGGATGGAATTATTGGAGACCGGTGAGGGACCACCTGGTCTGTCAGTGAGTGCAACATTGCGGATATTTTTATTGAGGGACTCCAGGCTAAAGCATTGTTGGATACTGGGGCTACGGTATCAAGCGTTGGAGAAACCTTCTACCTTACACACCTCGATCATATACCACTACACCCACTTAAGGATGAAGCACTTAAGATTGAAGTTGCTGGTGGAGATCTGCTACCCTACTTTGGATATATAGAGGTTAATATCCAAGTTGACAGGATAAAGAGGGAAGGAGACGATGGAAACTGTCTACTACTCGTCATACCAGATTATAATTTTAGTCGACGAGTACCTGTACTTCTAGGAACCAACATACTTGCCCACTTCATGCAGCAATGTAAAGAGTGGTTTGGTCCAAGATATCTACAGGAGGCACCCTTAACTACACCGTGGTACATGTCTTTCCGCTGTATCTCGCTACAGGAAAAACAGCTTCAACACAACAGCAACTGTCTAGCGTTACTACGTAGTTCGGAACGTGGAAATATCACAATACCGCCTGATCGACAAGTCAGTGTTTGCTGCAAGGTTGATAAGGAACTGCCTTACCCCGATGTATGCACACTTATTCATGCTACGCCCGGTTCAGTCTTAAAGGAGGACTTAGACATTTCACCGGCTGTATTTACGCACAAGTATCAACATAAAGGGATGGTCAACGTCAACGTAGCGAACGTCACCACTCGAACTGTTGTCGTACCGCCACGCGGATTGGTTTGTGAAATACAACCAATCGCTGTTGCGAACAACCTTAATCCTAAGGAAATGGACATAGACAATTCAATTGAGCCAAACGTATTGGATCAAGCGACATTTTCGCCAGTCTTGGATGACATATACCTATTTAGAGGAAAAGAGGTATTAGGGAGATACCTGGATGTATTTTCCAAGGGAGAACTTGACTTAGGACACAATCGGGACATCAAACACCAAATAGAACTTGATAATGACCGTCCTTTTAAACAACGCCATAGCCGAGTGCCCCCAGGAATGGTACAGGAGGTCCGCGACCACCTGCTACAGCTTTTGGCATGTGGCGTTATACGGAAATCATACTCACCTTGGGCATCCGGTGTGGTATTAGCCAGGAGGAAAGATGGTAAATTAAGGATGTGCATCGATTATCGACAGCTAAATCAGAGGACGATCAAGGACTCATACGCTCTTCCCAGGATTGAGGAAATTTTAGACTCACTCTCTGGAGCAAAGTTCTTCTCTGTACTTGACATGAAGAGCGGATACCATCAAGTTGATGTCGAGGAACAACACAAAGAGAGAACAACTTTAACAGTTGGCCCCCTCGGGTTCTACGAGTGCAACCGATTGCCTTTCGGTCTTGCGAATGCCCCTGCTACTTATCAGCGCCTTATGGAACAGTGCCTCTGTGAGCTCCATATGGTGGACTGCTTCATATACTTGGATGACGTAATTATATTCTCCAATACGTTTGAGCAGCATCTGGAGAAACTCGACCGAGTGCTGGACAGATTCGGGCAGCATGGAATAAAATTGTCGCCAAAGAAATGTAACTTCTTTCAGCGAAGGGTCAAGTATCTGGGCTTTGTCGTGAGTGAGGATGGAATCGAGGCTGATCCGGAGAAGGTCGAGAGAATTAGAACCTGGAAGATACCTACTAGCCCTGAAGATGTACGACGGTTCCTAGGTTTCGCCGGATACTATCAAAAGTGTATTCGCAACTTCTCAAAGATAGCACGACCGCTTACTGACCTTATGCCTACACCGAAAAAAGGAAAGACCAAGGGATCTGGGAAGAAGGAGTGGATATGGGGAAAGGAGCAAGAGACGGCATTCGCGACACTCAAAGACGCATTGTCTTCACCCCAATCTTGGCTTACCCAGACTATGAGAAGCCATTTGAACTACACACAGATGCCAGTCATCAGGGTTTAGGCGCTGTGCTGTATCAACAGCATGAGGAGGGCATGAAAGTGATCGCCTATGCTAGTCGTGGACTCTCCCGGTCAGAGCGAAACTACCCGGCGCATAAACTTGATTTTTTGGCCATGAAGTGGGCAGTTACAGAGAAGTTTAGCT
>NW_018407635.1:23415-23861 GCF_002113885.1 Mizuhopecten yessoensis | reverse complement strand
ATGCCTCGATTTTGTCTCGAGTGGCTGCAAACCGGTGAAAGCTGCGGTGTCAGCCGCTACCTGGAGTCCCCACTTGTATCGGCAATTCGACTCCCTCAAAGTTATACGAGTAATATTGTACAGAGAAGATCAAGTGGATGGAAAGGTGAGGTTACAGCTAGTTATACCGCAGGAGTTCGTCACCTTTGTACTTAATAGCCTACACAACAATATGGGACACCTGGGTATCAGCCGAACCACAGCATTGTGCAGGGATAGGTTTTATTGGCCAACAATGACTGTTGATATCGATAAGTGGGTCGCGGGATGTCCGCGATGTTTACGGAGGAAATCCCCGACGAATGAGAGAGCACCGTTGGTATCGATCACTACCACACAGCCCCTTGAACTAGTCAACATGGATTTTTTGATATTGGAACCATCGAAAGGGAACTTTCAGCACATTA
>NW_018407635.1:21760-22062 GCF_002113885.1 Mizuhopecten yessoensis | reverse complement strand
GGAATTCGAA
Organism: Mizuhopecten yessoensis; assembly: GCF_002113885.1. Lineage (NCBI taxonomy): Eukaryota > Metazoa > Mollusca > Bivalvia > Pectinida > Pectinidae > Mizuhopecten > Mizuhopecten yessoensis. The sequence goes on along the minus strand of NW_018407635.1, from coordinate 22,052 downwards.
GAGTAAGGCGGAGTATCTGAGGTCACTTGCCCCGGGAGGACTTTTCGTGCCGGGTGCAGAAAGACTGTTGGCGGCTATCATCAAATTGGTGGTCGAGTAATCCAGTACTGAAACTGCCAGTGTCCTATCTTGACATTTTTTAGTAGTTTTTGTATTTATCATATTATGTTTTACATGTTTTCATTTTTCATATATAGATAACGTAGTCCTCATAATACATATGTTGGGGGCAACATTTCTCTCGACAGGGGGGTGTTTGTAGCACCCTTGTTATTTTGATATTCACTATTTA
>NW_018407635.1:21052-21466 GCF_002113885.1 Mizuhopecten yessoensis | reverse complement strand
AATGTTCTGTTTATTTTATAGGCTAGAATAATACTTTTTATATATCCGGAACTAGTTTAGAATTAGAAGTAAAGTATTATTTATTCTTGAAATTATTATTTTCTGACTATTTCTAATTTACCTTTATATTTTCGCCGACGGGCGTGGTCAATATTTTTGTCATTTAGGAGAGCGTATGTATTTATTCTCACTAGAATTCTAGTTTATATATTTATAAATGGAGAACGTATCATTATAGTGAAAACCACATTTATATATTATTGCGTACGCCATTGTGTAAATTATCTCGTCAATTATGTATTGTCCAGTTATAGTCTGGTCGTTTGGAAAACGTGTGGTGTGGAATGTTACAATCAATGTACGTGTGTATTGTGTATTGCGTTATTTTAGTCAAGTGCGTTCGATACGAAATGT
>NW_018407635.1:14985-18579 GCF_002113885.1 Mizuhopecten yessoensis | reverse complement strand
GATTTTATTTACCTATCATTACATAAATGTGAAGGGATTTAAAGTCAGATTTCTGATACAGTATAATATAAAATAAACCCCCGCCATGAAAAAATGTCCACAGGTAAGCCTAGCTCCATTAGCACATAATATGATTAGCACGGTAATGTGCGATCAACGTTACTATTTATTTTGATGCAGTATACTAGAAATATATTCCTTTTCAATTTCATCTGTGTGTATGTATAAATCTAATTTCTGATGTAGAAATCTCCCAGAATATTCTATGCACAATCGGGAATTTATTTTGCTGAAACGGCCATCAAACCAGTTACTCAACAGTGCACTCAAATAATCAGTATGTCGCTTGTTTACGTCCTGAATTGAAATGAAACGATTATTTATGGATATAAAAATAATCTTTTTTTCTTTAATCCATGTACTTAACCAAATAATAATATGGAAATATTTCTAATTCTTAATCCTTCTATTGTTAATCTGATTTGATTTGTGTAATAAGAGCGTAGCTCTCGGTAGCCGAAGACGCCCGAGCGAAGCTCTTTAATGGTAACACATGCGTACGTAAACAGAGTTGCTTCCCCTTTCTACACTTTGCCTTTAAAAAAATTCGTCCGGAAGTAGACCTCTAGTGAGATAAACGGAAGTGTATACTTGAAGCAACGTTGTGTTTTAACACATATTTGAACATCTTCCTATAGTGAAAGCAATCTTCATGTTTTATTACTTTTTTTAGATAAAAACTGTATAATATACAATGTGATACAAACAGGCATGAAACTTTGTTCAGAGATTATCATACTATTCGGCACAAACACGTCACACTCCATCGGCCTTCATCGGTTATTTCCGGAAGAATGCAAAATAACCGGAAAATCTTGGAACTGATGTCCGTTGCATTTATTCTTTTGTCGGTGTTTTATGACTTTTTTTACTTCTCTTCTTGCCACAGGCACAAAAGGTAAAAATGCAGATATTTTTTGAAGATCCTTTTTGTCATCAACCAGGCTCTGTTATTTTTTCTACTGGGAGATATCTTCAAAAAGAGCCGGAATTAAACCAATAGGTCAACGTGTACATTTATTTTTTCATCGTCAAAAATTCCATCAGCTTTTGATTTCCATTTGTTGAGAATATCAACGAATTAATTAACATTTTTGAAGGTCTGGTTTTAGTCTTTACATAATTTATGTATGCATCACCACCACTCATCAAAGAAACAATGGATAATGCATTTATGTCGAAATCAACAATAATTTTCAAAACAACCACCCCGAATTCAGAGCCCCTTTTTAGCAACGTATTACTTTTTCACAACACACGCCGATTTATAACTAGTTACAGACAGAAATGTTTAATTTTATTTGACATATCCTTACCTGTCAAACCTCGATGACAGTAACATAATGTGAAATTCAATCCGGTGTTTAAGGATGGAACAGGAATTGAGACTGCATATCGATATAACGACAATCTCAACGTTACATCAAAATATTACAATGTTTTCTTTTTCAATTATTTTTGAACTTGCATCTCAATACATTTATTTAGACTTCTCGTTAAAAATACAATATGCACTTGTTTTCTAAAGCAACTGCCAAACATTTTTCCCAACCTATCTTGATAATTCTTTTTTGTGCCCTGACGGAAACATGCAGAGGATTTAATTCTTAATGAATGAGGAAGCTAGAGTATCCGGAGAAAACCTGCGTGGTTGGGCAGGTGAACGGGATTGAATCCGGTCATCTTGGTGAAGACGAGCGCGCTATCCTCTGCGCCACCTGACTCATCATATACGTTACGCACAAGAACAAATATCTACTTTAGCTTTGTCTGGAAGAAAACGGCGTCATTAATGCAAAGATTATACTAATAATACATTTTTTCTAATCATCTATGATACAAAAACTCTCCATACGGGAGATCGGGGCAAGTTCGGCCACCCCTGATATTTTTGTTATTTAGCTTATATTTACAACTTTGAGGCTCTTAGCAGTTTAGTTGGCTGGGCTTTCACACGAAAAAATTGGCGAGGCAAACTCCTATGTACTGAATTATTAAGCAGGAGAAAATAACTTTTGAGAGGGTATAGAAAGAAAATCATGATCTCGCTTCTGGTTATGCGAACTTTCTCATTAGAGTCTCATTAGAGACCTACAATTACAACAGCGTCTCTCTAACCGACTAAGCTACCTGACTACCCACAGGTCCCTGGCGCAGACCCACTACACTGTTATATGTAAAACGACATTTAGGCTGAGGCTGTAGTCTCGTTCAACCAGACTCTTGTTGTCTGCGCAAGCTACGCCAAACAGAGAGTCTGGTAAAACCCAGTGCTATCGTTTTGTGAAGTCATAACAAGGCTTACCAGAATTCTGGTAAATGCTTTCATAGGTCTAAGGTAGATACACCCTTTACAACTTTTGAAGTCAGAATTTGAGTGGCGCAAGATTACATTAAATATTTTAACTCATGAAAAAGACTTGCCAGTACATGCATTCCAGAAGTATCCGTGTTTTCACTTTATCGTGAAAATTGTAAGTAAATGCTTCAAATCTCAAGAATGATTCAGGTATTTTCATCGGATATTTTACAATAACTCATGAAGCTAACAAGGCTATTGGTACAAGTCAAGCCAGATAAGCTGAGTGAGAACCTGTAGTGTTTTGAATGATGTACATGAAAAATATCACTTGCTTTGCATGCTTTTGTTTCCGACCTCAATCAGCCTTGTTGGCTTTGTACTCAGTTATGACTTATTTAGTGGAAATACATGGCATTATTCTGTAGATTTGACACATTTTCTTACATTTTTCTCGATAATAGTGAATACAAGGGTACTTCAGGAATACATGTACAGGACAATTTTTTTCATTGCGTGGACATAACGTTCGGAAACGAAGGTAAAAACACTGCCCTCTGCCGATGGTAACTTATAAGTAGTGTGTTTGACAGACTCTTGAATTACAAGTGATCAAGCGTCTGGTTGATCGAGACTAGGGGATAAATTTTGCTTGCATTGGGACGGGGATTTATGTTCTAAATTACGACAATAACTTATTGTCTCTTCGTCCCAAGGTACTATCTCAAGTGCTATTAGTCAGCGTTGGTTGCTCAGTTGTTTTATTAACATCTAGATTAGCTGCAATAAACCATGGGTAAAAATGGGTGGACAGTTAAATAGGAACCTTGTAGATTGCACTGGTTGTACTTACTTCCTAACCCCCTAACACACACACACACACACTTTATATAGGTATAACGTAACACATTTATCAACAAAATAAAGTGTACTCTTCAAACAAAGATAAAAGAATAGCTATCAATACATGTATGTTAGAATTAATTATATTAATTTATCAAACCTGTGTAACAGATTTAGCGAGCTAGAGCTTTGTCTATCGCCAAAAGGTTTAGATAACAAAGCAAGACCACTTAGACAAATAAAAAGTTACCACCCAAGAGTTTGGTGAGGAGCGATATTGAATGTTTAAAGACCTATGTATTTGCATTTTCAACAAAAAGATTATTTGTTCAATGTTTTTAAATGCTATACTTATTTTGTAATTGAATGTATTTTTTTTATTTCAAGATAAA
>NW_018407635.1:13075-13951 GCF_002113885.1 Mizuhopecten yessoensis | reverse complement strand
TTATGTAGTATTTGAAAAAAAGACAAAAAAAAATTAGTTACTTCAGCGTGATGCCCCTTTAAATAGGAACCTTGTAGATTGCACTGGTTGTACTTACTTCCTAACCCCCTAACACACACACACTTTATATAGGTATAACGCAACAGACTTATCAACAAAATAAAGTGTACTCTTCAAACAAAGATAAAAGAATAGCTATCAATACATGTATGTTAGAATTAATTGGATTATATTAATTAATCAAAGGTAACAGATTTAGCGAGCTAGAGCTTTGTCCATCGCCAAAAAGTTTAGATAACAAAGCAAGACCACTTCAACAAATGAAACGTTAGCACCCAAGAGTTTGGTGACGAGCGATATTGAATGTTTAAGGACCTCTTAATTTGCTTTTTCAACAAAAAGATTATTTGTTAAATGTTTTTAAATGCTCTACTTATTTTGTAATTGAATGTTTTTTCTTTATTTCATGATCATTTTATTTCAAAGTTCCGCAAGGTATTTTCTTATAAAAAATGATTTATCAACCAAATAGTCATGCCGCGAAAGTTTGTAATGGTATTAGGTGTTTCTGATTTGATACATATGCAACAGCTGCGTGAAAATACCGGGGATCGAACCTGGGATCGAACCTGGGACCCTCCAACCTCAAGACGAACGCTCGACCAATTGAGCTACCTGGGCCCGGGATCATGAAACGGACTTAAGTCTAAGACAAAAATTGAACTTAAGTTTGAAGTTTCGACTTAGCTAAGACCAAAATCTTAAGTGGATCATGAAACGTGCTAAGCAAAATCTTAGCTGAGACTGAACTTAAGTAAAAAAATATTCGTTGTCAAGCACATGCGCGCGCCGAATTGCGTATTTACGGTATTTAAG
>NW_018407635.1:12188-12533 GCF_002113885.1 Mizuhopecten yessoensis | reverse complement strand
TTGAAGATGAAGATCAAAGGAACAGAGTACTATTGAATAAATATAGATATGTTTCTACACTTAGTGTAAGTGGAAGAGAGAACAGGATCATGGTGATGCTGTACATCAGATATTACAATTCCCTGTCAGACTTGGATCATAAATGTTTACCAAAACATGTCATTACATGTACATCATACATGTAAATTTCTTCATGATTAAAGACTGTGATAAAATGTATTTCTGTAAACAGAAGTTAATTTTGCTTATTTTAGACATTATAATCTTGAATTAAGTTAGGCATTATTTGATAGGGATAGGGTTAATACTATTCGTCTTCTCCCCCATCCTTATTTCGAGTTATAC
>NW_018407635.1:3342-10421 GCF_002113885.1 Mizuhopecten yessoensis | reverse complement strand
GGATGTGTAGTGGAGGGATTCGCAACTTCCTCTTTGCCTTAGTAAGTATATTCCGAGTGAGGTTGGCTTATCTCCCTTGATCGGTGTTCTATGATATGAGCGCCCCCTAGCGGATAAGTTATGGCTTCATCAGAGCGTGGTTGAAGCGGGAAATTGGTGTGTAAACAAACCAATAATAATGGGTATTACAACATTTTTTGTTTGTCTTGTCGTAGGTTGTTTATATTACATCTGGTGGAAGTAATAGATGGTGTCACAGGACACGATGTATTGATTTATTGCCATATTTTATTCATTTTCTGTGACAGTGTTCAACGTAAGCCGGATGTTGTTTTTTGAGATTCGAGATTTTGTTTTGCTAACCCAACAAAGTTGTGTTTCTAATTCCTCCTCAATGGAATGGTTTACATTAAAATGAAGTTTATCCATGGAAAGCTTAATTAATTTAATTTTGTATGGGTGTAATCTTATGGCGGTGAGTTATTATTAATTTGTGTTATTTTTGTTTCATAAAGAGCTTATTGTTGTATCAATTTGCGTCGGAAATGGCGTCATTTTCAGTGAAACCATGTTGTCATCTCGTTGTTTAGACGGATATCAATAAAAAGATGAGTAATTTTTGTATTGTGTAGACCCGAGTTTATTTGTCCTCCGTCAGTATTTTTGTTTTTATTGGTTAGGAACTGCCCGCTATGTTACGAACTTTTTTGTAAACATTTGAAAATTTTGGGTGGAAAAAATCTCATTACCACCCATTTTGTGTTTCGAATTTCTTCCAAACTATTTAATCAAGCTTTTCAAAATTAACGGCAATGTAAAGCTTAATAAATTTTGTTTTGTAAGGGAGTAGTCTTATGGCGGTGAGTTATTATTAATTTGTGGGTTTTTTTGTTTCGAAAAGAGCTACTGTAATATGTTTGTATCACCTTGCATTTGTCATTTTCAGTAAAACCATGTTGGCATCTCGCTGTTGCAGATAAATTTTCTTACGATAGGCCTATATTCCACCGTTTTTCAAACGTGGGATATCAATAAATTAAAAAGATGAGTAATTTTTGCAGATGTTATTTGTGGTATGTCAGTGTTTTTGTTTTTATTGGTCTGGAAACTGACCACTACAGTACTGTGGCGGTACCCAATCTGGGACACTTGTGGGAAAGGGTCTAATGGAAATGGCACGTAATACAAACAAGCAATTTTATTTTTATAATTTTTATTTAATGATACTCTGAACTGTATGCCGACTTATTTGACTTCCGAATCTGCGCGATTACAGGGGTGTACAATTTAATATATTGAGTACTAGTCCACTACACATCCCTGTCAAAATCGTCGTCTGAAATGTCCGACTCACTATATTCTGTAAACTCTCCAAACAAGTGTTCTAAATCTATGTCATCATCCCAAGACAGAAACTCAGACGTTGACATGATGTGTGATTCATGATGAGACAATTTTAAAAGCACTGAAGTATTCGATCGTGAAATGCTATGAACCGACTCCATCAGAGTCCAAACCAAAATATAGCACAAACTCAAGATACAGACGATAATATATCCCGACACAACTACTGTACAGCTAGACATGGTGGCAACGATAACATTTCTCCTGTAATAAAATGAAGACCTACTAATACACAGCCCAGTAAACTTGGATAACCGCAATGAAAACACTTCGATCAGCGATGTGTTGACATGACACCGGAAGCAAGTGCGAGTATAACCTGACACTAGCGCGCAAGCGCAGACCGGCCAGAGTAGGCCCTCGATGACTTCACGGTCCAGTGAACAAACACAAGAGCGACGATAAGTGTTCGCCACTGGACTTGGAGTTGCAAATCCCTCCACTACACATCCCTGCCTCTGTCTGGTATCAACGTTATACTTTAAACAACTTCTTCTGAATAACAAAAAGGTCCAGGATGTTGATATTTTGGTGGTAAAATGTTGAGATGAATGACCTTGACTTATATTCAAGTTGCAATGAACAGGAGGCCTAGGGTGGTGTTATTAAGCAATTAACATGCTAGAATGAGGGGATGTGATGTATGTGAAATTGAATGACATTGACTAGCCTTCAAGGTCACACACAGGTCAAATGTGTAAAATCCTTTAAAATAAATGACTATTTCTGAATATCAGGGAAATCTTTGGTAATGATATTTAGCCAACAATAACATGCTGGGATAAAGGGTTCTAAAATATATTCAAATGCTCTTGAATGACCTTGACTCAATTTTAGAGTATATGTTAAAATTGTTAATTTCAAGGTCATATAATATTATGTTTAAATTTGTTGAAACATTTAATTGACTTCTGAATAATAAAAGGGACTGGCTGAAGTTCCTGACATTTTGTGATGTAGGTTAAAGGTTTAAATCAATATAATGTGTTAGAAGTGACTAAATGGCTATAACAACCAGCTTAGTTCAGATAAAAAAATGTTCAATTCTTCCAACAAAGATTCACAAAGATAAAAAGTGTGTAGAAAAATAAGATCTGACAAAAAGACCCCAAACATGCATAGTCTGATTGAACAGCTTAAAGACTATCTTGTATTCTTTTTGATAAACATGTATTTTTTCCAACAGCTTGATAATTTCAAAATAGAATTTCAGGTGAGCTATCAAGGCCCCTGGGCCATTTGTTTGCGAATAAAGTGAATAGATCGCTAGGCAAATTATGTATTTAACCAGTAGGTAGACTAATTGAGTTATAATTTATTTTTAGTATTCCTTAAGTATATACTTTAGTCAAATTGAAATAGAATATTTTGGCTCAAATTTCCTTACAAATGTGTAATATTTCGATTTTATTTCATACCATAAGGATATCGCATATTCTATGTCCTATCGGCCAGACACCTTTTGGCGAGGAGATGGTTTATATATACAGTGTAACAGACTACATCTGGTGATAGGGGGGTAGAATACACTGCCGGGTGGTGAGGGAGACAGTATTGACTATCACATGATACACATCTCATCATCATATAACAGAATTAGGTGGAATCTCAGGTTTTCATTGTGTGTCAACATTTGACCTGATTNTTTATTTCATACCATAAGGATATCGCATATTCTATGTCCTATCGGCCAGACACCTGTTGGCGAGGAGATGGTTTATATATACAGTGTAACAGACTACATCTGGTGATAGGGGGGTAGAATACACTGCCGGGTGGTGAGGGAGACAGTATTGACTATCACATGATACACCTCTCATCATCATATAACAGAATTAGGTGGAATCTCAGGTTTTCACTGTGTGTCAACATTTGACCTGATTTAGGTCTGTGACATGTGTACAATGTCATGTAAATCATACCACAGTTCCTGGAAATATGTTTTGTTTGTTAGGAAGGGAAGGAGGGGTGAACTGAGGGAGGGGGAGAATAATATAGCGAAGAAGAAGAAAAAGGTTATTAAAGGAGAAGGAAAGTAACTGATGGGAGGATTGGATAAATGAGGGAAATGATGAATGAAGGATGGATATAAAATGAGGGAAGGAGAAGGGTAAGTGAGAGGGAGAAAGTAGGAGAGGAACAGGTGGAACCAGGAGAGTGTATCTTAATAATGTAAAACAGTTATTGAGATTCCCATTCATGAAGGGATGGAATGAAAGGGAGGGGTTAATATCTCTGTCTTTAGGGACCACTTACAGCTCACCACTCCTCCCCTTTTGTACTCGTAGAAGGAATGAAAGCCCTCTCCTCTCCTCCCTCCCCCGTGTGTGTCCTGGGGGGAGTGGAAATGGTTTACCAGGGGCTACTGGGCTGTTACATGAGACAACGCAATGTGATAGCAGACTGTTTGTCCAGGATGACATAACCTTGATAAATGCACATTCAGGAGCAGGTAAAGTTACGACATTGGGTTTCTCTCCGTTACAGCTGGTATCTAGTTTTAATTTGGGTTACTTTGTTTTTATCACTATGATTACTCTGTACAACAGATGTTGGTCTTGGCAAAAAATATTTGTAAATAATACTAAGTGCGACATACTATCTAAGTATTGAGGAAGTATGTGATTTATATATGAATTTTGAGCCAAAATTCAATAAATAAATTAAATATCTAATAAATCTATGTAACAGGTTGTTGGTCGTTATGAAATATCAAGGAATGGCTCATCTTCTACAATGCTTAAATATATTTTTTTAAGTTTCTGTTGGGTTTTTAGCCCACCATCATCTGATGGTGGGCTATTCAAATCACCATGCGTCCGTGGTCCATCGTCCGTCCTTAAACAATTCTTGTTATCGGTATTTCCCAATAAGGGATCTTTCTCAAATTGTATATGTAGGTTCTCCTTGATCCTTAGCTGTGCAGGGCAATTTTTGAGACTGATCGGATAAACAACATGGCCGACAGGCAGCCATCTTGGATTTTGATTGTGAATTTGTTATCGCTATTTCTTCGGACGTACCAAAGGGATCTTTCTTTAATTTTATATGTTGGATCTTCTTTGTCTTTAGCTGTGCAGGGCAACTTTTGAGACTGATCAGATAAACAACATGGCCGACAGGCAGCCATCTTGGATTTTGATAGTGAAAGTTTGTTATCGCTATTTCTCGGGAAGTGCCAAAGGGATCTTTCTCAAATTTGATATGGAGGGTTCCCTTGGTTCCTTGTGGTGCAGCAGTGCCTGAAATGAAAGGTCACCTGCTCGCAAATGGCGGTTAAAGTCTTGCTTGAGTTGTCAAAAGTGAGGTAGTCANCATAAAATGTTGAATTATCCTACAAAAATTTGTTAATTTTCTATTCAATTAAAGAGGTTCCACATTGTTTATCATGTTTATCTAACTGCAGTTAGTTATTGATATTTATTTTTATCAAAAAGTGAATGAGCTGATAGGAGTTTTTCTTTTTAAAAGTATCTCTATTGAGATAAAGAAGCGAAATATGATGAGGAGTTGTCGAAATTCTTTGTACCATATGTTTTTTATGAAACTCGATTGATTCACACTATTAAGCCGACATTAGCAAGTTTCATTCTCTTGTTGAGTGCCATTCCTTCAGTACCTTTTACTATAACACGTGATATCTTTCCAAAATCTCTTTCAAAAGTCTTGGTCAAATCATTCTTGGATTGAAACTTGACTGCTTATTTTGATATTCTTCTTTTTGATCAAATGTTGATCTGATTATTTTGCTAGCACACCATCACTTTATAAGTATAGGGGTAAATAATAATAACTTATAAAATATCCCGATGATCTCCAAGAATTATGACATGTAAGCCTTTTGAGCAATATTGCCGAGGCTGGTAAAACATAAAGTAATTGCTTTAAAAGAATATTTTCTGAGATATCCATGGAATAGTGTGCTATGATATATCTGGAAAGATATGCATATCTATGAGATCATAGTTGCTCTTAGAAATCAGTCCTTATGATATATATTTTTTCCAGTTTATACATGTATAATTGATTGTCTGAGCCTCGGTGCGATTATTTGGTTGTCTTACTAACGATTTGACAACTAAAAAAATCACCTATTTGGTAAATATTTAAAGTCTATCACTTTTTAGCTCACCTGGTCCGAAGGACCATGGTGAGCTTATGCCAAACCGCAGCGTCCGTCGTCCGTTGTCCGTACGTCCGTCGATTTTTCCTTTAAAACGCTACACGTCATGAACGACTGAGGCGATTTTTACCAAATTTGGTCAAAAGCATCCTTGGGGAAAGGGGAACAAATTTTGTATAAATGTTGGGTCTGGCCCCCCTGTGGGATGAGGGGCGGGGCCCAATAGGGGAAATATAGCAAATTCTTTAAAATCCTTCTCCTTCTGTAGGAATGAAAGGATTTGTTCCATATTTGGTCTGAAGCATTCTTTGGTGAAGGGGAACACATTTTGTATAAACCGTAGGTCTGGCCACCTGGGGGCTGAGGGACGGGGCCAAACGGGAAATATAACAAATTTTTTAAAATCCTTCTTCTTCCGTAGGAATAAAAGGATTTGGTCCATATTTAGTGTGGAGCATCCTTGGGTAAAGGGGAATCAATTTTGTATAAACAGTGGGTCTGGCCCCCCTGGAGGTTGAGGGGCGGGGCCCAATAGGGGAAATATAGCAAATTCTTTAAAATCCTTCTCCTTCTGTAGGAATGAAAGGATTTGTTCCATATTTGGTCTGAAGCATCCTTGGGTGACGGGGAACCAATTTTGTATAAACTGTGGGTCTGGCCCCTCCTAGGGGCCTGAGGGGCAGGGCCCAATAGGGGAAACACAGCAAATTATTCTTTAAAATCCTTCTTCTTCTGTAGGAATGAAAGGATTTGTTCCATATTTGGTCAGAAGCATTCTTGGGTGAAGGGGAACCAATTTTGTATAAATCGTAGGTCTGGCCCCCCTGGGGGCTGAGGGACGGGGCCAAACGGGAAATATAACAAATTCTTTAAAATCCTTCTTCTTCCGTAGAAATATAAAAGAAAAGGATTTGGTCCATATTTGGTCTGAAGCATCCTTGGGTGACGGGGAACCGATTTTGTATGAACTGTGGGTCTGCCCCCCCCCCTTCCCAGGGGCCTGAGGGGCAGGGCCCAGTAGGGGAAACACAGCAAATTATTCTTTAAATTCCTTCTTCTTCTTCTGTAGGAATGAAAGGATTTGTTCCATATTTGGTCAGAAGCATTCCTGGGTGAAGGGGAATCAATTTTGTATAAATCGTGGGTGTGGCTCCCCAGGGGCCTGATGGGTGGGGCCCAATAGGGGAAACATAGCAAATTCTTTAAAATCATTCTTCTTCTGTAGGAATGAAAAGATTTGTTCTATATTTGGTCTGAAGCATCCTTGGGAGAAGGGGAACCAATTTGTATAAACCATGGGTGTGGCCCCCCAGGGGCCTGAGGGGCGGTGCCCAATAGGGGAAACATGGCAAATTATTCTTTAACATCCTTTTTCTTCAGTAGGAATGAAAGTATTTGTTCCATATTTGGTCTGAAGCATCTTTGGGTAAAGGGAAACCAATTTTGTATAAACAGTGGGCCTGGCCCCCCTGGGGGCTGAGGGGCGGGCCCAATTGGGGAAATATAGCAAATTCTTTTGAATCCTTCTTCTTCTGTATGAATGAAAGGATTC
>NW_018407635.1:0-1130 GCF_002113885.1 Mizuhopecten yessoensis | reverse complement strand
CTTTTTCTAAGTTTTCACCCCCGAAGACATTACTTGAAACACGGAACGGTCACAAATGCACGGCCAGCCCGGGGTTCGAACCTGAGACCCTCTGAACTTTAAAATGACGCTCTACCAATTGAGTTGCCTGGTCGCTAACGATAGACCCACTTCAATTTTGCTACAAATACATGTTGTCCGTGTTCCAGATGGTTGGATGGATTCGGCTTCTAGGTGGGTGCAGTAGATTGTATAAGGTGAAGTTGGTATTATTCACAGGGGAATTACTTTCGCTGTATTCATGGTCATCAAATAAAGCGCGAGATTAAATGCCCAGCGAAAAATTAATACCATGAAGTATGATCTCTTTCATCCAATACGTTTACGTTCCGGAACTCTGATGTTTGAAAATTGAGTATTAAGGTATTTGTTAAGAGTGAAATAATGATCGGAAAGTCGAGTAGTAAATTAATTGCTGTTTCAGTTATCTTTAAATTATAGGCTGTCCTGTTACCCAGGGGAGGGAGATATAAATTGTACAGCTGTCGGGCACCTGGCTTGGTGGCCGTGTCAGATAAGCTTAATTAATGACCTCTACGGACAAAGGGAGGCACAACTNATTCAGGTGAGCGATACAGGCCCTCTGGGCCTCTTGTTTTTTTGTGTAAGAATACAACTAGTTACAATTGTACAACTATATAAAAAAACAGCTAGAAAGTAATATTTCTCTAAGCAATGTATGATTAATAAAATAAAGATTTATTTAGGCTAGAATGAACACTACATCTTCGTTTCATCCGCAGTACGGTGATAATTGTGATCTCGCAAATGATAGCGTTTATTAGTTTTATTACGGTACCGTCGAGGATGCGGCGCTGCAGTCGCATTGTTTACAACACCGGAACGGTGGAAGTTCAAGCGAACGTATGTTTGCAGTAGGTCTATTAGGTCTACATATAAGTATGTTTTTTATAGGGATGTACACGTCTACAATAAAATGAGACTCAAGATTAACATTTCATCATGTCTTCCTGTGAATGATTCTCGGACAAGCTGAGCCAGCGAGTGTAGATAGTCGGAAACTTGAATGGTGGGAAACTTCGATTATCTTGTTAGATTACGATGTGGACCGCCTCAAGATGGTCATTTGA
>NW_018407634.1:1939-2667 GCF_002113885.1 Mizuhopecten yessoensis | reverse complement strand
GCAGTGTCAATGTTTTAGTACATGTATTACAATGTTACACTGTATTTGTTCTAGCAGTGTCAATGTTTCAGTACATGTCTTACAATGTTACACTGTATGTGTTCTAGCAGTGTCAATGTTTCAGTACATGAATCACAATGTTACACTGTATGTGTTCTAGCAGTATATTAGCACATTGTCAATGTTCTAGTACATTTATTACATTGTACATATTTTAGTGTTAAATTTTTACAGTGTTTATGTTGTAGTATTACATTGTTCACATTTTAGTTCTACATTTGAACATTTTTTCAATGATCTGTAATTACACTTACCACGTTCTAATATGGAAATGTAATTATACTGTACATCAATGTCCATGATCAATAATTGCATTGTACATGTTCTAGTATTACATTGTATGTGTTCTATCATTACAAGGTTACATTGTAATGTTTTAGTTCTACATTATATGTGTTCTATCATTACAAGGTTACATTGTAATATTTTAGTTCTACATTGTATGTGTTCTATCATTACATGAATACATTGTAATGTTTTAGTTCTACATTGTTTGTGTTCTATCATTACAAGGTTACATTGTAAAGTTTTAGTTCTACATTGTATGTGTTCTATCATTACATGATTACATTGTATTGTTTTAGTTCTACATCGTATGTGTTCTATCATTACAAGATTACATTGTAATGTTTTAGTTCAACATTGTATGTGTTCTACATTACAAGATA
>NW_018407634.1:0-532 GCF_002113885.1 Mizuhopecten yessoensis | reverse complement strand
TTGTAATGTTTTAGTTCTACATTGTATGTGTTCTATCATTACATAAATACATTGTAATGTTCTAGTTCTACATTGTATGTGTTCTATAATTACAAGGTTACATTGTAATGTTTTAGTTCTACATTGTATGTGTTCTATCATGACAAAATTACATTGTAATGTTTTAGTTCTACATTGTATGTGTTCTATCATTACAAGATTACATTGTAATGTTTTAGTTCTACATTGTATGTGTTCTATCATTACAAGATTACATTGTAATGTTTTAGTTCTACNTGTTCCATCATTACATAGTTACATTGTAATGTTCTAGTTCTACATTGTATGTGTTGTATATTTACATAGTTACATTGTAATGTTTTAGTTCTACATTGTATGTGTTCTATCATTACATAGTCACATAGTAATGTTTTAGTTCTACATTGTATGTGTTCTATAATTACATAGTTACATTGTAATGTTTTAGTTCTACGTTGTATGTGTTCTCTCATTACAAGGTTACATTGTAATGTTCTAGTTCTACATTGTATGT
>NW_018407633.1:1681-3597 GCF_002113885.1 Mizuhopecten yessoensis | reverse complement strand
TGATTGGTAACAGCGAGAGATGATTGCTAACAGTGAGAGATGATTGGTAACAATGAGAGATGTTTGGTAACAGTTATAGATGATTGGTAACAGTGAGAGATGATTGGTACCAGCGCGAGATGATTGCTAACAGTGAGAGATGATTGGTTACAGTGAGTGATGATTGGTAACAATGAGAGATGATTGGTAACAGTGAGATATGCTTGGTTACAGTGAGAGATGATTGGTAACAGTGGGAGATGATTGCTAACAGTGAGAGGTGATTGGTAACAATGAGAAATGATTGGTAACAGTTATAGATGATTGGTAACAGTGAGAGATGATCGGTACCAGCGAGAGATGATTGCTAACAGTGAGAGGTGATTGGTAACCATGTGATATGATTGGTAACAGTTATAGATGATTGGTAACAGTGAGAGATGATCGGTACCAGCGAGAGATGATTGCTAACAGTGAGAGGTGATTGGTAACCATGTGATATGATTGGTAACAGTTATAGATGATTGGTAACAGTGAGAGATGACTGGTTACAGTGAGAAATTATTGGTAACAGTGAGAGATGATCGGTACCAGCGAGAGATGATTGCTAACAGTGAGAGATGATTGGATACAGTGAGTGATGATTGGTAAAAATGAGAGATGATTGGTAACAGTGGGAGATGACTGCTTACAGTGATAGGTGATTGGTAACAATGAGAAATGATTGGTAACAGTTATAGATGATTGGTAACAGTGAGAGATGACTGGTTACAGTGAGAAATTATTGGTAACAGTGAGAGATGATCGGTACCAGCGAGAGATGATTGCTAACAGTGAGAGGTGATTGGTAACCATGTGATATGATTGGTAACAGTTATAGATGATTGGTAACAGTGAGATATGCTTAGTTACAGTGAGAGATATTCTGTTTACAGAAAGGAACTAACGAAATTCAGTAGCAAATGGAAATTATATGATATGATCGCTTTAGATCTTCTCGCTACGATATAAACCTACCAAAAGTCAGCTTTAATAATAATAATAATAATATACAACATTTATATAGCGCCCTATATAATTTGTAAAATAACTCTAATGCGCTTTACAACATATGGATAATAGTAATGGTTATAATTGTGAAAACAAACAACAAAGGCTTGCAATCACTTTCACAATCAGAGGTGATTGGTAACAGCTAGAGATGATTGCTAACAGTGAGAGATGATTTGTAACAGTGAGAGATGATTGGCTACATTGAGAGATGATTTGTAACAGTGAGAGATGATTGGCTACATTGAGAGATGATTTGTAACATTGAGAGATGATTGGTTACAGTGAGAGATGATTAGAAACAGTGAGAGATGATTGGTAACAATGAGAGATGATTGGTAACAGTGAGAGATGATCGGTACCAGCGAGAGATGATTGCTAACAGTGAGAGATGATTTGTAACAGTGAGAGATGATTGGTTACAGTGAGAGATGCTTGGTAACAGTGAGAAATGATTGGTTACAATGCGCACTGCTTGGCTACAGTGAGAGATGATCGATAACAGTGAGAGATGCTTGGTATCAGTGATAGATAATTGGTTACAATGAGTACTGATTGGCTACTGTGAGAGATGCTTGGTAACAGTGAGAGATGATTGATTGCAATGAGTATTGATTGGCTACAGTGAGAGATGATTGTCAACAGTGAGAGATGATTGGCGACAGTGAGAGATGATTGGTAACTGTGAGAGATGCTTGGTAACAGTGAGAGAGGCCTGTGTTCCTTGGATTTTATGTAGGATGGGTTGTCAACAAATATATATGACTTGTGTTATTGTTAATATCCAAAACATTCACAGAAAATTACTGAATAATAGTTGCAAAATATTTTTAAAAAAAAGTAAACTGGAGTTATCTCCCCTGCACTGTTTATTTGGATTGTTATGG
>NW_018407633.1:0-531 GCF_002113885.1 Mizuhopecten yessoensis | reverse complement strand
AGAATATATGTAATGTTTGTAAATAAGTTTGGAAAGGACTTAAATTGGCCTAGCCTGATGTCCAATCGATTTGACATATATAAAGTCAATAAGTCTTTTGAAATTGAAATTGAACAGTGAGTGATGATTGGTAGGACGTATCATGACGTCCAATCAATATCGTTTGATCAAAGTTTCCGAAACAGTAGAAACTGGTAACCGGTAGGTATAAAGTAAAAAGTTGAAAATGCTAGAGATAGGAAACATTAAAGTCCATTGATATTTCCCCACAGTGTATAATTGGGAAATTTCAACAAAGTATGACAGAACACTTGGCATCTAAACCGTCAAATTATTGATAACAAACTGATATAAAGCAGAAAGTAACTTGCTCCAGATTTTCTGTTTACAGAAAGGAACTAACGAAATTCAGTAGCAAATGGAAATTATATGATATGATCGCTTTAGATCTTCTCGCTACGATATAAACCTACCAAAAGTCAGCTTTAAAAATAATAATAATAATAATATACAACATTTATATAGCGCCCT
>NW_018407632.1:3561-3945 GCF_002113885.1 Mizuhopecten yessoensis | reverse complement strand
TGTTCTCTCTACTGAACTACCTACACTACTATATCACTACTGTATAACTGTTCTCCTGAACTGCCTACACTACTATATCACCACTGTATTACTGTTCTCTCTACTGAACTACTTACACTACTATATCACTAATACTATATTACTGTTCTCTCTACTGAACTACCTACACTACTATATCACTAATACTATATCACTGTTCTCCGTCCTGAACTACTTACACTACTATATCACTAATACTATATTACTGTTATCTCTCCTGAACTACTTACACTACTATATCGCTAATACTGTATTACTGTTCTCTCTACTGAACTACCTACACTACCATATCACTAATACTATATTACTGTTCTCTCTACTGAACTACCTACATTACTATATCAC
>NW_018407632.1:3344-3516 GCF_002113885.1 Mizuhopecten yessoensis | reverse complement strand
TACTGAACTACCTACACTACTATATCACTAATACTGTATTACTGTTCTCTCTACTGAACTACCTACACTACTATATCGCTAATACTGTATTACTGTCACCTCTACTGAACTGCCTACACTACTGTATCACTACTACTGTATTACTGTTCTCTCTACTGAACTACCTACATTC
>NW_018407632.1:0-531 GCF_002113885.1 Mizuhopecten yessoensis | reverse complement strand
AATACTGTATTACTGTTCTCTCTACTGAACTACCTACACTACTATTTCACTAATACTGTATTACTCTTCTCTCTATTGAAGTACCTACACTACTATATCACCTATACTATATTACTGTCACCTGTACTGATCATGAACTACCTACACTACTATATCACTAATACTATATTACTGTTTTCTCTACCGAACTACCTACACTACTATATCACTACTATATCTACTGAACTACCTACACTACTATATCACTAATACTATATTCCTGACACCTCTACTGAACTACTACACTACTATATCACTAATACTATATTGCTGACACCTCTACTGAACTACCCACACTACTTTATCATTAATACTGTATTACTGTTCTCTCTATTGAACTACCTACACTACTATATCACTACTATATCTACTGAACTACCTACACTACTATATCACTAATACTATATTACTGACACCTCTACTGAACTACCCACACTACTATATCATTAATACTGTATTACTGTTCTCTCTATTGAACTACCTACACTACTA
>NW_018407631.1:348896-349652 GCF_002113885.1 Mizuhopecten yessoensis | reverse complement strand
TGTACAGGTCGTCGTTCTTGGTAACATTTATAAACTTTCTGTGCACGTCGTCATTGGNTACAGGTCGTCGTCATTGGTAACATTTATATATTTTCTGTACAGGTCGCCGTCCTTGGTAACATTTATATTTTTTCTGTTCAGGTCGTCGTCATAGGTAACATTTATATACTTCCGGTACAGGTCGTCGTCCTTGGTAACATTTATAAACTTTCTGTGCAGGTCGTCGTCATAGGTTACATATATACTTTCTGTACAGGTCGTCGTCATTGGTAACATTTATATACTTTCTGTACAGGTCGTCGTCATTGGTAACATTTATATACTTTCTGTACCGGTCGTCGTCTTTGGTAACATTGATATAATTTCTGTACAGGTCGCCATCATAGGTAACATATGCTTTCTGTAAAGGTCGTCGTCATTGGTAACATTTATATACTTTCTATACAGGTCATCGTCGTTTGTAAAATTTATATACTTTCTGTACAGGTGTTTAGGTCGTCGTCATTGGTTACATTTAAGTACTGTATGTAGAGGTCGTCGTTCTTGGTAACGTTTATATACTTTCTGTACAGGCCGTCGTCATTGGTAACATACATAATTTCTGTACAGGTCGTCGTCATTGGTATCATTTATATACTTTCTGTACAGGCCGTCGTCATTGGTAACATACATTCTTTCTGTACAGGTCGTCGTCCTTGGGAACATTTATATACTTTCTGTTTAGGTCGTCGTCATTGGTTACATTTAAATACTGTA
>NW_018407631.1:345527-345762 GCF_002113885.1 Mizuhopecten yessoensis | reverse complement strand
ATACTTTCTGTACAGGTCGTCGTCATAGGTAACATATATACTTCCGGTAAAGGTCGTCGTTTTTGGTTACATGTATATACTTTCTGTACAGGTCGTCGTTCTTGGTAACATTTATATACTTTCTGTACACGTCGTCATTGGTAACATTTATATTCTTTCTGTACAGGTCGTCGTCATTGGTAACATTTATTTATTTTCTGTACAGGTCGTNAGTAACATTTATATTTTTTCTGTT
>NW_018407631.1:326271-343723 GCF_002113885.1 Mizuhopecten yessoensis | reverse complement strand
TCGTTCTTGGTAACATTTATATACTTTCTGTACAGGTCGTCGTTCGTGGTAACATTTATAACAGAAAGTCGTCACTGTNCACTGTAAATTGCAGTATACAGTCTCATATACTGGAATTTGGTTTTCTAACTACATATAGCCAAATGCAACACAGAATGTAAATATAAAGTAATATTGTTTGCGTATATCCTTACGTTACACTTATTATGAAGTCAGCATTAAGACAAAAGGACGACATGACTTTGTTACATCCCAGGAAAGATAGTAGATATAAAGTAAATTCGCTATATTGATTTTTTTAATATTAAATACTGAATGATGGTCCAGAAAACATAATTTAGCATTCATTTTGCTTTAAAATTCAACTTGGAACTTTCCATTTCATATCAGATATGATGTTTGTCCCGATGTCTATTTTTAGTACGTTCTATAAACCCTAACTGCACAAGGAAGTCATGTTAAAAGATAATATGTTTACTATCGACCAATAAGTACTATGTAGAGTAAGACGCCGTCACATTCAGTGAACAAGTTTCAGATACATTTGACTTGTATGAGACGCCTAAACTCACAGAAACCCTACGCAGTGGGAGTCAGACCTACATACAAACCATATGGTTTTAAGAATTGTTCAGCCCCTATTGTTCGTCTCTAGGGTTAATTAATGAGGAAAGACCATTTTTAAAATTTACTTGTAGACGCTGAATAGAGAAATATGTTGTAAAAAACGTACACCCGGTAACGTGTAGATATAACATTTTATCCAAATCAAGCCAAGCAACTGCCTAGTTGATCCGCCTTTCAGGTGTCCGGTGAACAGTCGCGGTTATTTCGACATTTTGTGTTCTTACACAAAAAAAAATAGTTTGCAAGTTCCATCTGTTAGGAGCGGAACTGCACAAAAGCACAATATGAAATCAAAGTGAATACAAATGACACCAAAATATCTGAGGAGACACCAACATGTCGGGAATGTTCTGTACTGAGACTATTTAGACTCCGGAACGATGTTGGAATAACTCCTATGTTATATCTCATGTTAAAGAGAAATCAACATTTGTAACGAACCTGCTTTAATGTACATGCTTTCCATACTTAATACAGGTAAAAATGTAGTAACTTCTATCAGGTGATTCACGCTAAACGAGCAATAAAACGGAGCGGGTATCTGTGGCTTAAGGACCAGGTCATATTACACACTGTCAACACCTACACCAGGATGTAACTACATTCCCACGGTCACGCGGATACACACTTAATCAATCATCTTACCTTGTATTACACATTACTTATATTTACATATTTAACTCAAATGCTTTCCTTTTCGGTTGTTTTTTATTAGTAGTTTACGTATATATGTTCAAGCTGTGGCAGTTAAATTCGTTGTTTGTCTTTATTATCAAATGAAATGCAAGTTAAACCCAAAATTGATAACATAAAATATCGATAAGCATATGCATATGTTAATTAATGTAAGGATTAAACCTCACAGAGGTAAAAGCTGAAATCAACAGCGTTAAAATATCAGGAGGGAATCGCAATTCAAAGTGGATACGTAAACAGAACAACAGGCACCGACATGCAGGACATTAATAAAACAAAAGAAAGACACAAAAGGATCCGAAAAGACATCAGTAAAACAAAGGTAAGACATCAAAAGGATCCGAATAGACATCAGTAAAACAAAGGAAAGACACAAATGGATCCGAAAAGACATCACTTCAACAAAATGAAAGACAGCATAAGAAACAGCATGTTAATCCCGTAATGGCAGTCTACAATCTTGTAATCCCGTAATGGCAGTCTACAATCTTGCGTTAGGCGCTATTGATGCACCTGCTACCTGACCGGTGACAGAAACGATTATCATACAGAATACCTCATTATTTTTTTAATCCTGAAACGTGGTATTCCTGTAATTTTTCACCTGTCATTTATGTGTTGTTTAATATTTCATACAACCAACACACTTCAATAAATAAGCTGCGACCAACTGATCCTAATGTCATGAATTCCCATTTTTGTTGCAGTGATATGTTATAACAGACAATCTTTCATACGCACACAGCCGATTAGGTCCCCGACAATATTAATAATAACCTTCGGAACGCTATAAAAACGATAAATCAGACAGCAGATCTACTCAGCTCCGTAGTTCAATCTGATAAATGCGAGTATAAATCATTGTGTGCAATACTTTTAAAACGTGTTTTTTTTATATCCACCATTTCCAAACGGTATGCATCATAATAGCAGCCTATTAGTACTTTGTTGGTTACCGGTGGTGTCAACAGTATAATCTAGTTTGGCTATATATGCCACCCAAAATGCCGAATATTTATAGCAAATATGAATTTAAATTGGTGAATGGATGTGGCGAGTTGACTGTTAGAAGGAGTACCTCCCCGCGGCGGTGTTCAGACACTCTCCGAGACTAGGATGATAACAGCCAAGGAAAACAGGGCGACGCATGATAAAGGCGATGCCTGGCAGATAATTTAAATTACGTGTGTATAGAATCAATATGATTGGTGTATTAGTATCGCTACCACGACCAATTCACAGCACCGTAAAACTACAGATTTCAGGTAAATTCAGATAAACCTAAGCCATACACAAATATCTAGTGTTACGAGGGTATGACGCATTGTTTAAAAAGACTTCTTCTTTGCATGGAATTAAAATTAATGTCTTGTCGGTTTTTGTGATATTATTTTGAAATTTATATTCATAAGCGTTCTTACTCATTATCATAAGTCTTGTAGACGAAAGTGAATATGAAGACTAATGTAAATGTGAGACAAAGTGTTTCGGTATTATATAGCCGTCGTGGGATTAAAATGCTCTGGTTTTGTTTATTCCATCAGATAACAGTTTAATTAGATTTGGAATATTTCTGGATAAGCTCTACACGTTATCCTCCTGTATTACTCACACTGGAAGCCGGGGGCAGATGAAGATGATATGGAACCTGGTACTTTTGATATCTAGCCGATCCTCGTATTATAACTGGTCCTGTTCCCGTTGTGATGCAGAGTTTACAAGATTAACAGTATTTAATGAAGGATTAAACGAAGTCGGATTATGACGCTAAAACGAAAGTACATTTTTTCGACCTTGCTAACCTCCTTTGTTGAACACGTGTTCCCCCATTCAGAGTGTTGCCCAGAGATGAGACAGTATAACGTATTAATGCCTCACGCGCTCGTCATTCAGAACATTGTACACGTCGTTGGAATATCTTTTTATCTCTACCTATTTGACCATAGAGGATTGCCATCTCTTGAAGCCTGGCTATTATGACTTTGTGTCAGTTTGTTACCATGGTCATTTGCCATCCTGCCGCGTGTCAGTTCGAATTTATATTTAATCGATTTTTACTGTTTTCAACGCAATTATCAGTCATTACAATTACATTCAATCTTCCACCATACGCATTCGACCAGTCATTCAATCTTCCACCATTGGTATTTGACCAGTCATTCAATCTTCCACCATACGTATTCGACCAGTTATTCAATCTTCCCCCATACGTATTCGACCAGTTATTCAATCTTCCACCATACCTATTCGACCAGTCATTCAATCTTCCCCCATTGGTATTCGACTAGTCATTCAATCTTCCACCATTGGCATTCGACCAGTCATTCAATCTCCACCATACGCATTCGACCAGTCCTTCAATCTTCCACCATTGGTATTCGATCAGTCATTCAATCTTCCACCCTACTCATTCGACCAGTCATTCAATCTTCCCCCATCCGTATTCGACCAGTTATTCAATCTTCCACCATACCTATTCGACCAGTCATTCAATCTTCACCATTGGTATTCGACCAGTCATTCAATCTTCCACAATACGTATTCGACCAGTCATTCAATCTTCCACCATACGCATTCGACCAGTCATCCGATAACCTGATTTGGTGTTTAATTTTCGTATTAATGAAAAAATAATCTTAGCCTGCATATGACACCGAAGAATCAAAACGATGAGGGGACATATTATGACTTCCGTTTTAAACCGTCAATTTGTGATTCTTCTCTTGTTGTTGATGCTATTTTTTTTATAAAATCAACTTACGGTTCTTTTGTCCTTTGGTATTGAAAAATCGGACTTGGCGAATATCTTTAAGGTCGCCGCTATCGTGTCTGTACAGAGAATGTCGCACCATTAAAGTAAAGTGAACGATAATATAGCATAACTCGTCACTCAGAGAGGAGATATCTCTCCATCACAGCACTTAGGCTACAGACAAAAACTCGCTTTTTGTAACACAAAACTTTCTTTTCCAATTTATCTGACGGGGTTTTCGGGAAAAAAATCAATTATTAAGTACTCAAAACTATCTCACTTGATACAGTGGGCATCAGAAACAGGCTTACATACACTGCACAATCTTGCCAAATTGAAAAAAACAGCTCCAGCTGTTGTGAAATATAAGCAATTTGACTTCATTAAATGTTTGGTGAAGAGGGGATTCTTACAACATACTGAGTGTAAACCATCTACCCTGTCTAGCTTTGATGTGTTCATCAAACTATCCAAGTATTCCTAATGATGTGCATTTCTATTTTATCTTCAGTGAAATGTCAAACAAAACACCAAACATCAAGATATTTTCAGACGTAGTTTTCTCAAAATGTGTTTTAAATATCATAGCTATCAATTAAGTAAAGGAGACGACAACTTTGTAGCATTTATATGTGGATATGATTTTCACTGATAATTATATAGGTCTATCTGTCTGGGGCACTAGCACGCGGTCCGTATACTGTATANAATATCATAGCTATCAATTAAGTAAAGGAGACGACAACTTTGTAGCATTTATATGTGGATATGATTTTCACTGATAATTATGTAGGTCTATCTGTCTGGGGCACTAGCACGCGGTCCGTATACTGTATACCGTTTTAACAAGTCGCGTAAAAATGATAGTATATAATAATAATATACAACATTTGATATAGCGCCCTATCTAGCTAACATAAGCCACTCTAAAGCGCTTTACAGTACATAGATATACAATTGTATACAGTCAATACAATTAACATATATATTAATCAATACAATATTGAGGAATTCGCAGGAGCTGCCTTATCAGGCGCTAACTTCTAGTCATATGCCACCTGGCTAATATCTCCCTATGTGTGTATGCCTGCGTGTGTGCTGGAGATGTATTGTGTTCTGTTTTTAGTGGGACCGTGCTTCCAACGGTATCATTTATAGTGCCACCTCACTTGAATGCTACAGCAGAGATACCGCAACACCCACCCCAGACCGTTTTATACTTCACCTGGGTTGTTGGAGTTGTGTGGGCAGGAGAAAAATACTTTCTCTAATATTCCATGCGTACGGCGACTTCGGGGATCGAACCCCGGCCGCCTGCTTGGAAGGCCGGGATGTTAACCACTCGACCAATCCGCCCACGAGTTTCCTTGAGATTAATCGTGTTTCTCTTAGATTCTCAGACTTTCTTCTCAAGGAAACGCAGTAAAGGTTAGTCCACTGAAGTCGGAGCTCAACGTGATACCTCTAACTGATTTTTCTGTATACTGGAAAATATGACTTGGGGAAACTTGACCAGGAGATAGATCTAGATGGCAAAACGTCGTTTTATTTAAAAGTGTTGTCTGCACGTGTTGTATCACTCCAGTCTCGTACGTGTTGTATCACTCCTATCTCGTGCGTGTTATCTGCACGTGTTGTATCACTCCTGTCTCGTACGTGTCGTCTGCACGTGTTGTATCACTCCGGTCTCGTACGTGTTGTCTGCAAGTGTTGTATCACTCCTGTCTCGTATGTGTAGTCTGCACGTGTTGTATCACTCCTGTCTCGTACGTGTTGTCTGCACGTGTTGTATCACTCCTGTCTCGTACGTGTTGTCTGCACGTGTTGTATCACTCCTGTCTCGTACGTGTTGTCTGCACGTGTTGTATCACTCCTGTCTCGTACGTGTTGTCTGCACGTGTTGTCTGCACGTGTTGTATCACTTCTGTCTCGTACGTGTTGTCTGCACGTGTTGTATCACTCCTGTCTCGTACCTGTTGTCTGTACGTGTTTTATCACTACTGTCTCGTACGTGTTGTCTGCACGTGTTGTATCCCCCCTGTCTCGTACGTGTTGTCTGTACGTGTTGTATCACCACTGTCTCGTACGTGTTGTCTGTACGTGTTGTATCACTCCTGTCCCGTACGTGTTGTCTGCACGTGTTGTATCACTCCTGTCTCGTACCTGTTGTCTGCACGTGTTTTATCACTACTGTCTCGTACCTGTTGTCTGCAGGTGTTGTATCACTCCTATCTCGTACGTGTTGTCTGCACGTGTTGTATCACTGCAGTCTCGTACGTGTTGTCTGCACGTGTTGTATCACTGCTGTCTCGTACGTGTTGTCTGCACGTGTTGTCTGCACGCGTTGTATCACTTCTGTCTCGTACGTGTTGTCTGCAAGTGTTGTATCACTCCTGTCTCGTACGTGTTGTCTGCACGCGTTGTATCACCCCTGTCTCGTACGTGTTGTCTGTACGCGTTGTATCACCCCTGTCTCGTAGGTGTTGTCTGCACGTGTTGTATCACTCCTGTCTCGTACGGGTTGTCTGTACGTGTTGTATCACCCCTGTCTCGTAGGTGTTGTCTCCATATGTTGTATCACTCCTGTCTCGTACGTGTTGTCTGCACGTGTTGTACCACTCCTGTCTCGTACGTGTTGCCCGCACGTGTTGTATCACTCCTGTCTCGTACGTGTTGTCAGCATACGTTGTATCACTCCTGTCTCGTACGTGTTGTCTGCACGCGTTGTATCACCCCTGTCTCGTACGTGTTGTCTGTACGCGTTGTATCACCCCTGTCTCGTAGGTGTTGTCTGCACGTGTTGTATCACTCCTGTCTCGTACCTGTTGTCTGTACGTGTTTTATCACTACTGTCTCGTACGTGTTGTCTGCACGTGTTGTATCCCCCCTGTCTCGTACGTGTTGTCTGTACGTGTTGTATTACCCCTGTCTCGTACGTGTTGTCTGTACGTGTTGTATCACCACTGTCTCGTACGTGTTGTCTGTACGTGTTGTATCACCCCTGTCTCGTAGGTGTTGCTATAACGTTTTCGTCTTTTCAAATAAGTTACTGATGCAACACTGATGTATTATATGGACAGATTTCTTTGGTCCGTAAACCTTATTTCCACATTATTCAAATTATGTCAGAAACTCAAACGTTGAAGCTGGATTGTGTGAATGTGTAAAGTGTTCTTTGATTGAATTCAAGTCTCTAACACAAGTTTTTTGATAGCTCTGAAGCGCTACCCCTTGAGCATTTGTTTACGAGCAGTGTTTATTATTTTTCCTTTGAAACATTCGGCTATTAAGGTACCATTTTTTATCTACCTTTAATTATGAGTGATAGATTATATATACATAACGCTATGCTAACTAACCTCACTTTTATAAGGTGTTTACATGGGAGGAATCATTCCGTTTGCCAATAGTGGCCCAATGTTTAACCGCTCCATTATACTATCAGCATCACCGGCTGTACACAGAAGGAAAAATTAAACGAGTTGAGTTTCATGTTCATCCTATAGTTAAAGCAAATTATTTGATTTTTGATAAGATGGTACTTTGCACTTTAACCTAAATATATTCTTTATAAATCTAAAGTAGTACGAATTCATTTCTTTCGATTTTAATGATAAAGTAAAACACAAACATTAAATAAATGAGTTAATTCACCACATATTTACCATATATGTGTGATCCTGTGTATAAACGTACAACTTATTATCATGATTAGAAAATGTAAAACAATGTGTTTTTGTATATATAAAATGTACAGCAATGTATTATTTGTGTATGAATTGTAACAAAATATCCTCTTGAACATGAAATGTACAATGTATAATCTTGTGAACAAAATGTACCATAATGTTTTACTTTCACTTAAATGAACTGTGTTTCTTACGATAGTGTCTTTGTATTGTATTGTAGATTGTTTAACAATAATTACAAAACAAAAGAAATGCTAAAATATACATATCTATTACAAATATTTGTTTTATGATATAGATGTATTAAAACAAATTGGTAACCGATACAGCATGCTAATTTTAGTTAGAGCTTTATAAGAGGGAAATGTATGCTTGTAGATATAGTAGCATACACATTACTGTACACGTCTAGGCAAGGTAAAACCTGAGAACCCTTGATTTGAAGGTAGACTCGTTCTATACCTTGAATAGAGATGATTTGCTCCTTGTGAGTTTACAGCCTGTGAGGATTGAATTTTCAAGCATATTAAGTCATAATGAAATTCCTTCATTATGACATACTGTTCGTATACCATGTATCTGTTTTACATATAATAACGCACACTTACAGACACATGTCCACCGTGCTTAGAACACCGACAATCTTTGGGTGACCATTTTTAGCTAAAAGTAAGTAATATTCATGCTAATTAAAAAGTTCAAATAGAACTGATTAAAATGAGTGACCAAGGAAATCACAAAACCATGTGTTAGTTAGTGTTTTTGCATGATGATGTTAGAACACAACAATTTAAATATATATGTCAGTACAACACTAATAATAAAATATGTGGTTGCATCAATAGGCATACATATATGCTCGTGCATAGCTCGGCGTCAAAGCAACTCCAACATGTGGCCTGCTCATTGTCTCATACTGCAATAGTACAGACTGGGGGTAATGCAAGCTGACACCCTTAATTACAGGTAATTAACAAATTACGCCTGGGAGGTATGTCGCACTGGTGGTGATGTCCGGGAACATAGATTACGGCTGTAATTAAACTGTATCCTTTACGGGATGTCACATCTGTACTGGTAAATAATATTCCCTAAATGCGTTAAAACATCTGCGAGTTATCGGAGATACAACACCTGCCACACGTAATCTCGCCAATACACCGGATTCTGTCTATCACTGATCGCGACCAGTACGACATTTTTGTAGTGATTGATCGATTCCTGTGCAATTCGTAATTCTGTTGATTATTTGCTAAATTTAGTCATTAGCAAAGCAGGGAGAAAACGTTTAGGTCTATCAATGGATCATAGGTGAACAGGGTTTTTTGACAGATGGATCATTTGTAAATAGATGTATGTGTGGATTATTGAAACGGTTGCAATCACTGACAACAATGTACAACAATGTTTGTATCAAGCAGTCGGTGTGTGCCAAGTTCCAAGTCAGCTCCTTTGTTTGAGAAACATATCAAACAGCTCAACGTCTTTGGAAGTTATCGAACGAATGATGAAAGCACCCGTTTATTGTTATTAACATGATAGTCAACCAATTACGAAGGTAGAAACGGACATCACGTGTGTGATGGAAAAGAGCCAACACACAAGAGGCTGAATAGCGTTTTCAAGACAATTTAATGGAATGCAAATAGACCAGATGGTTGTTCCAATTGAAACTATTGATCCATAGAGCACACTTCATTTTTTCGGCCCATGTACTTGAGTGGTGGGGTAAATAGATCGTACATGTAGCGAGAGGATACATGTGTAGGGCGCACGCCGGGTACCCTTTGGTCCTACAGGGAACACATTGTTATTGATCTAAGGGACATGCAAGTTCACTTCATTCTAGAGGAGGTCGTTTTATAAAAACCAACAGCAAGGACCGTTAACTGCGACAAAATGAAATGCAACAAAAGGTTGTTGATACTACGATGTCCTTACTTAGACTCGGACACGTGCACGAGACCATAGCGAACACTGACCATACGATGACCAGTGTAATGACAATGCCTTTCATCGGTCTGATAGCATATTAAAACAAAAAGCATTGTCAGATATTATTTTGTTTATGATTACAGACTGTAAATCAAACAAGTGTACTCGCTTATTGATATTTACCCGGATCCTCGAATATTCATTTACAAAATGACAGACTCCAACGTTTTTTTCTTAAAAACAAAGGAAATGTCGTGTCCTAGAAACAATGGGAACGTCTCGTGGTACACACTATGGAACATCTTGTTACAATGGGCAATTCTTGTCCTAGAAATAATGGAAACGCCTTTTCCTAGATGTGATGAAAACATATTTCCTAAAGATAATGGAAACGTCTTGTCCTGGAGACAATGGAGATATCGTGTCCAATAGATAAAGAAAGTTTTTAGTTTCCAAGTCGATACATTGCAAGCAAATCTAATAAGAAACATTCAGCAATTAAGTTCAATATTATTTACCATAGTATTATAAATGGTCCAGTAAAGTGCACATTGTATGAACATAAGAGAACATGTAGATTGGTTGTAGACGAAGTCCAGACACATTTAATCTAAGGTCGTTTATACCACGCAGTAACTGAGTCTAAAAAACTACAAAAGTTAGGTATTATTTTCAGCCAATTATTGTTTTTGTATTTCCCTGACAACTGATTATCAAACAAAAACACCACGTACTAAACATGCCTGCCTCATCTCATTAGCAATACAGTTTACCAAGTAGCGTAAGTACTCGTTAGAGCTTAAATGAAAAGGGGGAAGAAAAATGACAATTCGCATGTCTAGAAAAAGTACAAAAAAGTACAAACTCTACCCTTGGGTATGTTCGTTTGCCATGTCAATTCAAACTATTGAATTTATTGAATATTTAATAAATAAGATATGAGGTTTATACCGACCATTTCATTTTTAAAAAAAATATGTTAACTAAAAACGAAATGTTTAGATATACAAATCTGATTACGTTTTGTTATATATTTATTATTTTGTTTACTTTGTTTAAAGGCTACCGTTTGTTGTAAACTTCAACACTACTTAAGGTTACACATGGTACAAAGTACCGCGAGATAAATCTGACCCCTTACGTCTCGTGTTTGTCTACACTGGTTGGTCGATTTCATACATAGGTTGACATTATGTCATACAGATAAATATAAACCAAATTATTTGTATTTCCAGCACTTTCCTAAATACCGAATCTGAAGTGATACTTGAAATCATATCGCTGAGCATATTACGCAAAAGGTTAGTCTTCCCCAACAATTGTCGTGGGAAAGACAGAGATATTCATTTCGAGGAGATTTCAAGAGGCTTGTTTTTAGTAAACAATTCGGCAATTGTTGTCGTTCTGATATAGTATGTATTCTAACGTCGGCGTTTCTCCTGTAATTGGCCTGCCGCTAGCGACATGTTTGACTTTCTCAGCCATGTCAAGCATTTAGCCGTACTGACATGCTGTCAAAACATACTCCAACCTGCGCGTGCAGTGTACCGGGCCCATTTCTGTGATTAGGTCAAGCTCGTTGTTCTTGAAGGTTCGCTGAATATATAGGGCGGGAAGAAGTACTGTTTATTTACTAGTATACGTACGAGTAAAACGTCATGCTCATGGAATATCAGGAACATAGTGATATTAACAATAATATAATAACGCATGGGAACTCAAATATGATTTCATAAACACATATTGTTTAAAAATTCCAAACATTTAAGAGATATTTCATGAAGATTGTGAAGATTAAATTATTCGCTCAACAAAAGTAATGCATTCAGAATGTAGTTTTGGTGATTGGGTTTGGTAGACGTCATATTGCAGAAAACAAAGGTTGACTTCCAAGACGTTCTACAGACGTATCAACACTGCAAATTGGGTAAACTGAAAGATACACAGTAACAAACAGAAGTTTTGATTGTGTAGGATTGGAGATAGACGATCAATTAGAATAGCGTTTGTATAAGATCCAAGACACAGACCAGCAATGCGTGAACATCCGCTAGCTTGTTAATGACACAAACAATGGACCATACATAAACACATGTTATAAAAAACGCCTCTGTACATACGGATCATTAACAACGATTGGAACGATCCCGTTGTTTCGTTTAGTATAGGTTGTCGACAATTTCCGTTCATCAAATTCTTTACTTACATCACTGTTGTACATTAATAGTTCTGTTAAGAGTACGGCAGACAACATGCCGTATACAATACTTATCCCCACGCCCGTAAGCCACCTCATTCCTTGTACGTCTGATTCATTCTGTTGCATGTTTATAGAATGAGGTTAAAAAAGAAAAATAGCAAAGGTTTGCAGATTAGCATAACTTCCACTCGTGCGAATCCAATTTGCGTGTGCAGTCGTTACGTCAGGAGAGCTATAAGCTTGTCAGTACCTGTGGTTAGGACTGCTATGCCTCAATGATAGATTTGGTAGCAGGAAATCACCTTTCACACGCTCCAACTCTTTCTATTTTGGAAGTCGTAAATATCTGTGTGTTTTCCGCTATGTGTCTGTGCTGTTGTTTCTGTCGTATACTTGGGGTGTTAGATCGTCCGATATGTCAGAGGGGCTGATACAAGGAATTCAGCAGCCACCTTGTTAAAAATGAAGATAAATTGTGACCTTCTACCAGAATGTTTGGAAGATGTTTGGTCCATAGTGTAGTAAGATGATTGACGCATTCTAGATGGTCTTGACATGCGCTTTCTGAAGCAGCGACGTTATAACAACTGCCTACGATTTTGCATTCTTTCTCATTGACTGCTCCTCCGAGTCAAACTTTTCATTCTTTCTCATTGGCTGCTCCTCCGAGTCATCTTTTCATTCTTTCTCATTGGCTGCTCTTCCGAGTTGAACTTTTCATTCTTTCTCATTGGCTGCTCGTCCGAGTCAAACTTTTCATTCTTTCTCATTGGCTGCTCCTCCGAGTCAAACTTTTCATTCTTTCTCATTGGCTGTCCTCCGAGGCAAACTTCTCATAATTTCTCATTGGCTGCTCCTCCGAGTCAAACTTTTGATTCTTTCTCATTGGCTGCTCCTCCGAGTCATCTTTTCATTCTTTCTCATTGGCTGCTCCTCCGAGTCAATCTTTTCATTCTTTCTCATTGGCTGTCCTCCGGGTCAAACTTCTCATAATTTCTCATTGGCTGCTCCTCCGAGTCAAACTTTTCATTCTTTCTCATTGGCTGCTCCTCCGAGTCAAACCTTTCATTCTTTCTCATTGTGTTCACAAACTAATTGTGAATTCGGTAATATTAAAAACAAAACAAAAAACAAAAACAAAAACGGTTTATTTACAAAGATACAAACATCGTTGAAGGTTACATCTCTAACGGCAATGTCACGCGCCAGTGTGAACGGCTTTAATATTAACTCCATTGGATAGCTATTGTCATAGATAAGCATGTTTGTTTCGTTTTTATGAATAGTGGTGTTTCTGAATTAAGGGGTTTTCATAGTCTGCAAAGACTACTGTATTGAGTAGTGTATTCGTAATTCTAGGCGTTCTTGGTCGATATTTCCTCATCAAAGCTTAGAAAACAATGTACTTCCTGTGCACTTGTATTGGCGATAACGACCAATACACAACCCACAATACATCGCTCATGCTTTAATGCGTCCATATGTTTAAAAGTGCAAGTGGCGTAATTTTCACTCCATTATGTCGGCATCACATCCTTTAGCAGATGCAGGGCCATGCACTGACAATACAACCTATATTGCTAGATTGCCAAATTCAATTTAAATCATAAGTCTTGACCTTGTGACCTAAAAGTATAACTTCAATAGTGACGATAAAATAACGACGTAACATTGTTTCATACCAAGACAACGCTCCTGGCCTGGTGGGCGTGGCAGGATATGTATCGAATTTGAATCAGGGTGGTTTAAAGTCAGCCTGCGTATGTAAAGTTTCCAGTCATCTATAGCATGATAGTTAATAGTTTGAAAAATGTTTTTGGTGCGAGCTAGAAAAATGTATGCACAAGGAAAATTTAGCATTATATCTGAATTACGGTTGTTATATAAGAGTGTTTATATCTTGTTTTTATTCATTTCTATATTACCACGTAGACAAAAATCGTATTTTAAGGGTTTTGGCCCTGGATAAATTGGACTTCGAGAACATGTTCATTTCCCACCATTAGATATTTTCTCTTCCATTTGAATAAAGCATAGACTCGTCTCCTAAGCTGAAGATCTTCTGTTTTTGTTTACGTCTGGGTTTTTGATGTTTTTCTTTTTGTTGTTGGTGTCTGCGGTCTCTGAATTTGTATATTTGTTTGAACTTGAAATTCTGAATATTGTTCCTGTTTATTGACGAGGCGATACCTTTTATTTATTTATTCCAATATCTTAAGCCAAATTGAACTTTTATGTCTTAGTACCGACATAATCCTTTCACGTGCACACCGTATCACCGCCCGCACCAATGTTTTACCTGTGTATTCCTCCACATGTGACCATCCAACTTCCTGACACCTGAATGGAATAGCGATGTGTGACGTGTACACAATTGTGTAAATCAGTGTAGAACGTGGATTAAATCTAAAAGTAACAGAAAATCAATTAAGACCAGTTAGGTCAGATCAGCTAGTGCACCACAACAGACGAGATAACAATATTGAGCTATTGATACCACTCGTCAGGGACCGATTGGTTGTCGTGTATTTGATAACACACTGTTTAAGTTATCTTGTATAGATGACTGAACGTATAAGAAGGGAAATCCAGGTGGAAATTATATTGTGTATTAGGAAATACAACTTAAGGCTGGTAGGATGTACAAAAATTATATTGTGTAGTAGGAAATACAATTTAAGGCTCGTAGTATGTACAAAAAAATATAATAAAATGTTCCACATTATCAATAAACAAGGACAATATGCTTACTCATATGGATACACAAATGCAACAACAGAAACTGAGGAAAACAAAAATAAAAAATATGAGCATCAGAAAAACAACGGAGAAAATATAGAGCGCCTGAGAGACAAGCGTTTTCAACACAACATCTGATAACCAAGGTCACCAACAATCTAGGCATATCAAATAGGACATCAATTCTAGATGACACTGAAATCGAATCCTCAGGTACAATTATGTATTGTTTTTAGATTTCCCTGAAATCTAGTTTATTGCTCACCACAAAACGATTCATATTTAACAGCTTCTGGAGAAGCGAATATAACGGGACACTCAATCTCCATAAGGTAGGAGGCAGGCATGTTACTGCTGAGCAAAGGAAATCAACACTCGTGAAATGAAAAACGTCATATTTGTCAAAGTGTCGGATTGTGTTACTGTCATTTGATACTTCAATAGAAACCGCGAATGATTTAGATTAGAGAAATATACAGAGAAACGATACATGGAAATACAGAAATACCTTCTCGTAGTAGACAATGGTACAGGACCATTGCTCCTGGTACATTGTATTAGACAATGGCACAGAACTATTGTACCTGGTAGTAAACAATGGTTTGGTTTGGTTTGGTTTGGTTTAATTTTGTTTAAGGTCCTATTAACAGCTAACGTCATTTGAGGACGTGCCTCCATGTGTGTAGTTTATGCGTGCTTGCGTGTGTGTGTGCTTGTCTCCTTGTGATAGCGCGGTTCTGATGCCGACTTTAAAGTGCTATTTCACTGAAATACCATGCCGAAGGCACCAGCACAGCTTTCCTCCCGGTAAACAACGGTAAAGAACTAATGTACCTGGTAGTAAACAATGGTATATAGAACTATTGTTCCTGGTAGTAAACAATGGTATAGAACTATTGTACCTGGTAGTTAACAATGGTATAGGAACTATTGTACCTGGTAGTTAACAATGGTATAGAACTATTGTACATGGTAGTAAACAATGGTATAGAACTATTGTACCTGGTAGTTAACAACGGTACAGAACTATTGTACCTGGTAGTTAACAATGGTATAGAACTATTGTACCTGGTAGGAAACAATGGTACAGAACTATTGTACCTGGTAGTCAACAATGGTATAGAACTATTGTACCTGGTAGTTAACAATGGTACAGAACTATTGTACCTGGTAGTTAACAATGGAACTGAAATATTGTACCTGGTAGTAAACAATGGCACAGAACTATTGTACCTGGTAGTTAACAAAGGAACAGAACTATGGTACCTGGTAGTAAACAATGGTACAGAACTACTGTACCTGGTAGTAAACAATAGTACAGAACTATTGTACCTGGTAGTTTACAATGGTACAGAACTATTGTACCTGGTAATTAACAATGGAACAGAACTATTGTACCTGGTAGTAAACAATGGTATAAAACTATTGCACCTGTTAGTAAACAATGGTACAGAACTACTGTACCTGGTAGTAAACAATAGTACAGAACTATTGTACCTGGTAGTTTACAATGGTACAGAACTATAGTACCTGGTAGTTAACAAAGGAACGTACCTGGTAAACCTGGTAGTTAACAATGGTACAGTAATATTGTACCTGGTAGTAAACAATGGTATAAAACTATTGCACCTGTTAGTAAACAAAGGTACAGAACTACTGTACCTGGTAGTTAACAATGGTACAGTAATATTGTAACTTGTAGTTAACAAAGGAACAGAAATATTGTACCTGGTAGTTAACAATGGTATAGAACTATTGTACCTGGTAGTAAACAATGGTACAGAACTATTGTACCTGGTAGTTAACAATGGTACAGAACTATTGTACCTGGTAGTTAACAATGGAACAGAACTATTGTACCTGGTAGTAAACAATGGTACAGAACTATTGTACCTGGTAATTAACAAAGGAACAGAACTATTATACCTGGTAGTTAACAATGGAACAGAACTATTGTACCTGGTAGTTAACAATGGTACAGAACTATTGTACCTGGTAGTAAACAATGGTACAGAACTACTGTACCTGGTAGTAAACAATGGTACAGAACTATTGTACCTAGTAGTTAACAATGGTACAGAACTATTGTACCTGGTAGTTAACAAAGGAACAGAACTATTGTACCTGGTAGTAAACAATGGTACAGTAATATTGTACCTGGTAGTTAACAATGGTATAGAACAATTGTACCTGGTAGTAAAAAATGGTACAGAACTACTGTATCTGGTAGTTAACAATGGTACAGTAATATTGTACCTGGTAGTAAAAAATGGTACAGAACTACTGTACCTGGAAGTAAACAATGGTACAGAACTGTTGTACCTAGTAGTTAACAATGGTACAGACAATGGTATAGGAACTATTGTACCTGGTAGTTTACAATGGTACAGAACTAATGTAACTGGTAGTTAACAATGGTATAGAACAATTGTACCTGGTGGTAAAAAATGGTACAGAACTATTCTACCTGGTAGTTAACAATGCTACAGAACTATTGTACCTGGTAGTAAACAATGGTACAGAACTATTATACCTGGTAGTTAACAATGGAACAGAAATATTGTACCAGGTAGTAAACAATGGTACAGAACTATTGTACCTGGTAGTTAACAATGGTACAGAACTATTGTACCTGGTAGTTAACAATGGTATAGAACTATTGTACCTGGTAGTAAACAATGGTACAGTAATATTGTACCTGGTAGTTAACAATGGAACTGAAATATTGTACCTGTTAGTAAACAATGGTACAGAACTATTGTACCTGGTAGTTAACAATGGTACAGAACTATTGTACCTGGTAGTTAACAATGG
>NW_018407631.1:306133-319714 GCF_002113885.1 Mizuhopecten yessoensis | reverse complement strand
GTACAGAACTATTGTACCTGGTAGTAAACAATGGTACAGAACTATTGTACCTGGTAGTTAACAATGGTATAGAACTATTGAACCTGGTAGTTAACAATGGTACAGAAATATTGTACCTGTTAGTTAACAACGGTACAGAAATATTGTACCCGGTAGTTAACAATGGTATAGACCTATTGTACCTGGTAGTAAACAATGGTACAGAACTATTGTACCTGGTGGTTAACAATGGTACGGAACTATTGTACCTGGTAGTAAACAATGGTACAGAACTATTGTATCTGGTAGTAAACAATGGTACAGAACTATTGTACCTGGTGGTTAACAATGGTACGGAACTATTGTACCTGGTAGTAAACAATGGTACAGAACTATTGTATCTGGTAGTAAACAATGGTACAGAACTATTGTATCTGGTAGTAAACAATGGTACAGAACTATTGTATCTGGTAGTAAACAATGGTACAGAACTATTGTACCTGGTAGTTAACAATGGAATAGTGTACCTGGTAGGACTTTGCTACGTAATGACTGACAAGAGGATGCGATCTCATTTGGGATATAGCTTTCTCCAACCAGCGGGTAGCTATCTCTGCTCGTAATCTAATTAGCACGCGTGGAGTTGTTTTATAATACTTAGTTTTAAATTGCTATATGTAGTTCACTGTATGGTAAGGAAACAGTGGAGGGTTATGAGGCCACGGATCCGCCGGGAGTCAGCGTATATCTAGTCTACGTTTAACAGTACGTGGCATATATCACCATAATTGTCTATCCTGTTAGTCTTACACACATAACGAGTACATAGAAACGGGGAACTGACGTTTACTTATTTAACTGAGAAAGTGACGCTTGTAACAGAATCAAATCTTCAAATATTATCGAAATTCTCCATAGGCCTCCTTAAACCAACGGGAAACCAGGCAATGGCAATAGGAACACTGGAACATAAAACTGCATCAACACCACGACAACGCGACAACTCAAAACTAATTAAACACAGCAACCTTAAAATAAATCAACACAGCAACCTCACCAACATTTACCACACTACCCTAGACTAACTTACCACATAAATAACTCCAAAAACATTCAATACACACATGACCGATTTTTTTGGTAAATCATACTCTTATTAATTCGTACTCATTCACGTATGGTTTTCTAACAATGATTAAGCATGTCTATTGATTATTGTAGCCGTTATTATATCGACATTTTGTTAGTAATTTCATAAGATTGACAACAAAACCACAAGACATTCTAATCAGTATAATCAAAAACATCGACTTTCAAACCACCAGACATTCTAATCAGCATAATCAAAAACATCAACTTTCAAACCACAACACATTCTAATCAGTATAATCAAAAACATCGACTAGTATAATCAAAAACATCGACTTTCAAACCACAAGACATTTTAATCAGCATAATCAAAAACATCGACTTTCAAACCACAAGACATTCTAATCAGTATAGTAAAAAACATCGACTTTCAAACCACAACACATTCTAATCAGTATAATCAGTATAATCAGTATAATAAAAAAAACTTCGGCTTTCAAACATCGACTAATCAGCATAATCAAAAACATCGGCTTTCAAACCACAACACATTCTAATCAGTAGAATCAGTAGAATCAGTATAATAAAAAACATCGGCTTTCAAACATCGACTAATCAGCATAATCAAAAACATCGGCTTTCAAACCACAAGACATTCTAATCAGCATAATCAAAAACATCGACTTTTAAACCACAACACATTCTAATCAGTATAATCAAAAACATCGACTTTCAAACCACATAAAGATAAAGCATATTTCCTGCAGATTTGGAAATCCTGTTTTGTAAGTTTATCCGTCAGTAGTCGACTCGTATCACGGAAAACTCTAAGAGTCAACTGCGATATGTAGGCGATGGAAGGATGATACTATCAGGAAAGGAAAAGTTCAAGATCGGAAAGTCGAAATTGTCCCGTTTATCGTACGGCGTAGTCGTAAGCAATCCCTGTTGGTCATGTTATCATGAGGGATTGTGGGAAGCGGTCAATGTAGAAGTGTCTTTAGTGTCCCTGATTTCAAACTCTGAGGGTACGATAGATGTGGTCAACGAAACTCTTGTTATTAAAGACACCACATCGTCGATATATCTGAATGTGAGGACTTGGCTACGTTTTTGTTACCAGTCATGATAAGCTCGTCAGTAAATTCAGCTTCACATGTAAACAGAAACCAATCGGCCAGAAGACGAGCGCAGCTTATTCCCATAGGTATGCCAAGTCTGGTGGAAAATCTAGTAACCGAACTCAACAAAAATATTGTCAACCAGAAACTCAATACATCTAAAATGTTCATAATCAGTTTATTTTATTTGGGCTTTTGTAGTACTTTTTTCATAATATGTTCCAAAATAATTTACAACCTTAAATTTATATCGCCGTTAGCCTTTATTTGAAGAGAAAGCTCTCATAGATAGAGAACGAATGCGTTCCTTCAGATTGGTATAGGGTATGGTAGCGTAAATAGTCGAAAAGTCAAATGTTTTGATAGAAGAATCATTTTTGAGAAGAGGATGTCAAGATTGATCAAAAGATCTTTTAAATTCTTAAAAATCCACATACCATTTAAAAGTAACTTGTTTACAATAAAATTCTTGTTCATAGTACAACAGTACACTTATTTTAATTTCCTTAGTAACAATAAAATTATAGCTTTTAAGCTCTTCACAACCAGTTGCTTCCATTCTTAGCGAAGAGCTGTCTAAACCAAAATATAGGTCCAGTTTAGTGTAAAAAAAATCCAGGATCACATTTATAGTAATTTAGGAAATTTAACAAGCATGTATAAATATACTACAAGGAAATATTTGTATCTATAAAATAATAGTAAGTGTTAAAGGAACTCTCAGATACACAGACGTTGACAAGAAAACAATGTAACCAAGGATAACTAATTAGTATAGCAGCAAATTATGTGATTAAAATATGTTAACAATTGATCTGAAAATATCATCTTCACCTGAAGGACCTAATGAAATTATGTAAAAATCATATCATCAAATTTTCCAGACTACTGTTTAAATGAAATGTTTTGTAACGGATGCGTGCCTACAGTTCGTTACCAAGTTCTTTCTTGGACCCAGTAATTGTTGTAACAAACAAGTGCCGACAATATATACAAAATAACGGCCGTCTTTCTGACTCAAATAACTATTACCTAATCTACACCCGGTAGATATTTTACATTAATATACCTCTAACACTAATATAGTCAAAAAGCCAACTAAAACAACTGTATCACAATATATCCGTCACCCTGTATCAACAGTAAATAGCCCCTTACTGCGACACCCGTGACTGTGTACACCCTTTACCGCGACACACCTTGACCACGTCACCCTTTACCGCGACTGCCGTTTGACCAAGTCACCCTATAGCTAGCCACTATAAAACCTATGCCTTGGTAAACCCTGTGTCTTGGTACCTGACACCCTGTATCAACAGTACGTCGCCCTGTACTGTGATACCCTGTGACTATGCACACTATACTGTAACACAATTTATTTTGACCATGTACTATAAAGGAATACAGTGGAACCCTA
This sequence comes from Mizuhopecten yessoensis, assembly GCF_002113885.1. Taxonomy (NCBI): domain Eukaryota; kingdom Metazoa; phylum Mollusca; class Bivalvia; order Pectinida; family Pectinidae; genus Mizuhopecten; species Mizuhopecten yessoensis. The sequence goes on along the minus strand of NW_018407631.1, from coordinate 316,108 downwards.
GCTTATGCAGCTAGGCCCAAACTTATACAGCTTGGTCACTGATTACCTTTTTAGAGTTGTTCCTTCTTCTTCGACCGCCAGAGCAAGAGAAGCTTTTCATCTGATGGAACCTCTATTTATATACCTAGCCATCCAATGAAATGCCTTCTTTCATTAGCCAATCAAAACTACTCTTACTTCCTAATTACAAAGAAATAACTAAAGCAAGTCTATACTAACGATCATTTATTGAACAATGTAATTAACAAAGAATCAACCGCTTCATTACCCACGCCTCTGATTCAATGCGTCCCGCATTCACAGTAAGTAAAAGAGCAAATGTATATTTTTGTTTTGTTTTGTAAATGTCTTTGAATCACTCAGTCGAACCATTCTTCTTCCTCAACCTTGACAACAGACTTCCCATTCTCCGTGTACGATGTCGTTGTCTTTATGGTTCTCCTGTGGTTTGAAAAGTTCACCTGGACAGCTGCATCCACAAATGTCTTTACATTGCCTAACTGTGTCCCTGTATCTCTGGTCTGTAGTCCTGGTTCACGTACACTACCTGTGACGGATTTCACAGCAATACTCGAAACACGTGCAGAATCTTGTGGAATGTTAGGTCTCTTTGGTGTATATACAGGGTTCGGACGACAGGGTTTTCTCACAGTAATCATTTCTTCCATCTTAGATGTCTTAGATGCAGGTTCTGGATCGTCCTCAGATATTTCCCCTAGGATATCTAACACATTCCCTGGATCATGTTCATCCAACGAGTCTTCTCGTACTGGGTGCTTCCTCTCCTTGTGTCTCTTCAGACAAACATTCTTCTCCGTGACAAAGTTACACTCATTACACTCAAACTTCTTCTTTTCTCTTGCATTGGTTCCGCAGATCACCAAGTGCGCTTTCCACTCTTCATCTGATGGAAGTCTCTCGCAACACAGCGGACACACCAAACCTGGCTTTCTCGGAGTTGTTTTCACTTGTGGCATCTTCCTATAACACACAAAGATTCACATCTATCATTTTTTTTTTTTTTTTTTTACAGTACATATTCAGTCATCCAGACTGGTCTTCTTCTGACACGGCCTTTTGTGCTATCTGGAAGATCTACAATCTCGTTCACCTCGAACTCTGATCCATTTTGTATTTGGTCAACCTCGACATCTGTACGAGTCTCACTTTCACCTTTGAGAACCTGGGATTGGCATCTGCGCATCCTGTCAACATGAATAACATGTTCTTTCTTGTTTTCATCACTAACAACCTTGTAAATGACATTTGATACTTTTTCAACTACCTTGAAAGGACCTTGCCAAAAACTCATCAGCTTTGATGACCTGCCAACCTTCTTTTGAGGGAAAAACACATAGACCAACTCCCCCGTCTCGTAACTATCCCATTTTAGTTTCAGGTCATGGTAATGTTTCTGTCTCAACATCGCCCCTTCCAAGTTTTCTCTGGCTAACCTATGAGCCGAAACCAACCTCTCTCTAAGTTCCCAAGCCCATTGACTTTGCAAAACTGGTTTAGACTCGTTAGGGAGATCATAGAACAGATCAACTGGGGTAGAAACCTCTCTCCCTAACATAAGCATGTTTGGAGTAAACCCTGTACTTTCCTGTTCTGTTGACCGGTACGCCATCATAACGTAAGGTATGTGAACATCCCAGTCATCCTGACACTCATCAACATAGGCACAAAGCATGCTTGCAAGAGTCCGATTGAATCTTTCTACCATACCGTCCGATTTCGGGTGATATGGCGTAGTTCTCGTTTTCTTGGTGCCAAGCAAAAGACACATCTCTTGAAACAGTTTGCTTTCATATTGTCGCCCCTGATCCGAGTGTATGGCGTTTGGTACACCAAAACGAACAACAACCTCCTCCACGATGAGTGCAGCAACTGTACTGGCCTCCATATTTCGCATGGCAAAAGCTTCTGTCCACTTGGAAAAGTAATCACTTACTACCAAAATATATCTGTTTCCGTCCTTTGTTTCCGGTAATGGTCCGAGTATGTCAGACGCCAATCTTTCCATGGGATATCCTGTAGGCTCTATTTGCATAGGTGCTCGTCGTTTTGCACATTCTTTCCTACATACACAATGTTTGCACCCAGCAATATACTGTCGAACATCTCTTTGCAAGCCAGGCCAGTAGAACTTCTGTCTCACACGACTCAGTGTTTTGTGCACTCCTAGATGCCCACTAGTTCTTGTGTCATGACACATGTTCAGCATGGTTCGTCTTTCCTCATATGGTACAACTATTTGACTCTTTTTGTGTTTTGAAGGGTTTACCCAACGTCTGCACAGTAAACCGTTGTCAATAGTCAATTGATCCCATTGTGCAACAAGGGATTTTACCACATTGCTCAGAGGCTTTACCGAACCTGGATTTGGCTTTTTCCCGCTCTTTACCCATTCAGTTACTAATTTCAGATCGCTATCGGCCTCCTGCTTTTCTTTCAATGTACTTGTATCTTCATCTTGTTTGTCAATATTCACTTTTGGGTTACCATCCTTCTTGATCGTTCGTACAGGAAGTGGTCCCTCCCCTTGGTCACGTTCCCAATCTTCATAGAATCCACACTGGTGACAGGGAATCCTACTCATTGCGTCTGCGTTTCGGTGCAACTTCCCTGCTCTGTGCTGGATTTCTATATCATATGTTGAAATGACCTCGAGCCAACGAGCTAACTGTCCTTCTGGTTCTTTGAATCTCATTAGCCACTTGAGTGCACTATGGTCAGTTCTCACTATGCACTTATGTTTGTAGAGATATGGTCGATACTGCTTGATACAATATACCATTGCTAGTAACTCCTTCCGGGTTACGCAGTATTTCCTTTCTGACTTGGTAAGTGCTCTACTACTGTAAGATATCACGTTCTCCTTGCCATCAATACACTGGGACAAGACTCCACCAATAGCAAATTGACTCGCATCTGTGTCCAAGATGAATGGTTTGGTAAAATCAGGGTAGGCTAAGATTGGTGCTGTGATCAAACATTTCTTAAGCGTATCGAATGCAATTTGGCATCTGTCTGTCCAAGTGAAAGATGTTCCCTTCTCTGTCAGCTGGTGAAGTGGTTTTGCGATCTCGGCAAACCTGTGAATGAAACGTCTATAGTAGCTACAAAGTCCAATAAATGACCTCATATCTGTCTGCGTCACAGGCAGTGGCCATTCTTTCACTGCTTTCACCTTTTCTGGGTCTGTTGATATGCCATCTCCTGAAACAATGTAACCCAGGAATAACACTTGTTTTCTAAATAGATGACATTTCTTGGCCTTGAGTTTTAGTCCTGCCTGACGTAGTCTGTCGAACACTTTTTCCAAGTTGACTATTGCTTCATGAAACGTTTTCCCTAAAACAATGATGTCATCAATGTACACCAGGCATATTTCCCAATGAAGCTTAGCCAGCACTGTCTCCATCAGGCGTTCAAATGTCGCTGGACTGTTGCAAAGTCCAAACGGCATCACGTTGAAATGGTAAAACCCACTTCTGGTTACAAATGCAGTCTTTTGCTTATCTGCTTCGTCCATTTCAACCTGCCAGTATCCCGAAAATAAGTCCAGTGTTGAGAACCACTTTGCTCCCGACAATCTGTCCAGTGATTCATCTACCCGGGGCAATGGGTATGCGTCCTTTATCGTTACCTTGTTCAGGGCACGATAGTCCACACAGAACCTTAAACTGCCGTCTTTCTTCTGTACCAAGACTACGCCCGATGCCCACGGACTAGACGATGGTTCTATAATTCCTCTGTCTAACATACTTTGGACCTGCTGATTAACTTCCTCTGCTGCATGGTGTGGAAATCGCCTTGGGGGTTGTTTAATAGGCCTTGTATTCTGAGTATCTATTGTATGCTTCACCATACTCGTTCTTCCCAAATCATCGTCTGATTTGGCAAACAAATCCTGTGACCTCAATAAGAGTTGCTTGACCTGCTCTGCCTGCTCTGGAGCCAAGTCCTTTCTAACTTCATTGTAGAGTTGCACAAGATGTTCTGGTAAATCTTGATATTTAAAACAGCATGTATCATCAACCACGTCCTGGTCAAGTACTCTCTCAGCTGGACTGATTTGTCCAATGTGTGTAGCACGATACACTTTCACAGCATGATCCGATGGATTGAGTAAGCGTACAGGAACAGTCTTCTGTGCCTTGACAACGGCCCGAGCTACCAGAGCCTTTCCTGTCTTCGTAAACTTCTCACAAGACTCCATGATACAGGCTTCACCACGAAGTTGTTCATTGTCAGGAACTTGCACTATTCCCTCACAAATTATCTCTGATCTTGGCGCTATACTGAGCGTCTCCTTCATACTGACTCGGTAGCATCCCAAATTACCTTGCCATGATAATGAACTGTCATTCCGACCAATTCTCATCTTTCCTTGCGCACAATCAATAATGCTTTTGCTTTCTTTCAGGAAGTCTAAGCCTATGATTCCATCTAGCTGCATGTCAACCACAACCGCTGTACACTCACAACTGTAATAGTCTATAGTTATGCGAAAACTTCCTTTCCCTACTACTGCCAAGGGTAGGTCATTGGCTCCAAGTATATCCCGCGTCATTGGTTGAAGATCTAGCCGGTTCCGGTCATTGATAGCTTTGTATGTTTGCTTTGATACTAATGACACAGTAGCACCTGTGTCTATCAGGAATTTTGCCTGAACTCCATTGATATCCAAGTGTACAAAAAGTCCTGCCTCTGCACCTTTACATCCTTGTACACATTTCAAGTGACTGGCGTTTGATGTTTTATCTGTCGTGTCCTTTGCTATCATTGCCAAATACTTGGGACATTTCCTTTTCATGTGACCCTCTTCCTTACAGAAGTAACACTGTATACTGTAGCGTCCTTTCTGTGCATCATATGGTTGCTTGTTTTGGTCCTTTTTACTATTTCCCTGTGTATCTCTCTTCGTTGCTTTTAAATCATGCATTTCTTCTTCAAGTTTCTTAATAGACTTTTGTAGGGACCCAAGCATGGTTGTCAGATTCTCCATAGCCTTATTCCCTTGACTGGTATCGTGATAAACGTTCTCACCAGAGGCAGACCTAACATACTTCTTTTCGTCCCTTCTGTCCCTTTCCACCTTACAGAACGACTCTATCTCAACTGCTAATCCAACAGCCTCGTTCAAAGTCTTTGGTCTTGACTGCTTAATTCTCAGTCTCATATCGAAATCTGGTAAAGCGTCAATGAAGTGATCCTTAGCCATCATCTCTGCAACATCTCTCGTTACTGTAGGGTACGCCAGATATGTCAATCGTTTGATTCCTTCGCCTAATTCAGGAATTGTCTCTGATGGGCCTAATCTCTTTTCCTTTAGCATTGAGCGATACAACTCCGTTTGGTTTGTCGGAGCAAACCGCGCCTCCAGTGCTGCTGTCAATAGTGTATATTGACCTGGCTCGTCCTTTGACATATTCCCTAGCACTGTCTGTGCATGTCCCCTCAATGATGCAGCAAGATATAACCCTTTTTGTGACTCGGTCCAACGATTGATTTTACTGCATGCCTCAAAATGTGCCTGATAATCCAGCCAGGACCCTGTCCCATCATATGTTGCCGGTTTCATATAATTAGACATTGGCTTCTGCATCGTAGCTAAAGCTTCATCATACATCCCCTGATCCTGGTAATTTGATTTCTTTTGCCGCACAGTAACACGTTCATCGTTGAAATCATGTCCTTCTATCATGGGAATATCATGTGTCACCCTCCTCGGACTATAGCAAGTCTCTCCGTAGTTCTGATCCCTCTCATGTACAATATCCCTGTTTCTTTCACTGCGTCTCTGAGACATACGTCCAATTTCATCAGGAGTACGGGTGTGCATGGGAGTATCATCAAACCTTACTGATGGACGCCGGTCTGTAACATCTCCCCTAGTATCTTTATGACCAACAATATCACTAGAACGCCGTGTAGTTCCTAAACCAGAGTCCCTAGGTCTATCACCTTCTACCTGTTTAACGATACTGGACAAAGGGGTTGATTGTGATTTGAGCCTAATACTATTTTCCCTTAACGTTGCTATTTTCTCCTCCAAATCACTTATCTCGCTGTCCAAGTCATTCATTGTGAACAACTGATCCTATTATTTCAAAGAATGTAAAATTAAACTACCAACACACTATAATGCCTTTATAGATAAATATATAAAACTATCACAACAGTGACTGGATCCCACTACGCTGCCACCAAAATATATGTAACGGATGCGTGCCTACAGTTCGTTACCAAGTTCTTTCTTGGACCCAGTAATTGTTGTAACAAACAAGTGCCGACAATATATACAAAATAACGGCCGTCTTTCTGACTCAAATAACTATTACCTAATCTACACCCGGTAGATATTTTACATTAATATACCTCTAACACTAATATAGTCAAAAAGCCAACTAAAACAACTGTATCACAATATATCCGTCACCCTGTATCAACAGTAAATAGCCCCTTACTGCGACACCCGTGACTGTGTACACCCTTTACCGCGACACACCTTGACCACGTCACCCTTTACCGCGACTGCCGTTTGACCAAGTCACCCTATAGCTAGCCACTATAAAACCTATGCCTTGGTAAACCCTGTGTCTTGGTACCTGACACCCTGTATCAACAGTACGTCGCCCTGTACTGTGATACCCTGTGACTATGCACACTATACTGTAACACAATTTATTTTGACCATGTACTATAAAGGAATACAGTGGAACCCTAGCTTATGCAGCTAGGCCCAAACTTATACAGCTTGGTCACTGATTACCTTTTTAGAGTTGTTCCTTCTTCTTCGACCGCCAGAGCAAGAGAAGCTTTTCATCTGATGGAACCTCTATTTATATACCTAGCCATCCAATGAAATGCCTTCTTTCATTAGCCAATCAAAACTACTCTTACTTCCTAATTACAAAGAAATAACTAAAGCAAGTCTATACTAACGATCATTTATTGAACAATGTAATTAACAAAGAATCAACCGCTTCAGTTTTATTACAAGAATGATCATGACAACCGCGCGAACAAGGTAAAGCTTTGATATCAACCTGTAGTTAGAAGGGATTCAAAATTTAAAGGAGGAATACAATGTCGGAAGATGTTATTGAAAGTTTCAACAAACATCCCCTCAGAACTAGACCAGATGATAATCCACGTGTCAAGACTAACCTTTCTCTCATGCGAATACAGATGATTAATAGCTTACAAAACTACCATTTCACTGGACGCTGACAAAGACGGTGCTAATGTAGTTACCAACAGGGGTGTTTATTTTAAACACATTTTGAACATGTTTTCTGATGAGAAATGTTACGGAATTACTGGAAACAAAGCTGATATTACATCGTGTACAATAATTAATCTAGTTAAGATACAAGATTGGCATGTATTTATTTAAAAAAAACAGCACTTAGAATTAGTGGCGTACAAGAAATGGAGTAAGGGAGCGTGTTAGAGTATAGAAAAGCCTTCAGATCTGGAATTTAGAACACTTTCAGGGGTCTTAAGAAGTAGTACACAAAAACTAAGTCCTGTTATGGACATTTTGTCAAAACCACTTTAAACGTATGTCAACCATTACATCGGAGATGGTTTATATTCTCAACTTGTTCGTGTTAACTTTGTTCTCACTTGTCTCATTTAACGTTGTTATCGATATACAAATACATCTCTTCACCATCAACTAAAAGCAATTAAATTAGTCTAAATAATTGCCCCAATATTGCCGTTTTCTTCAGGCTGTGAATACTTTTTAAGCAGGAATATACTCTTCATCAGACACAGATCTAGAGTACAGCAGACTGAAAGTAAATCAAACATAGGAAACCCTAGTAGTGGGTACATGTGCCTTTAACTATGTCTTTGTAAGGAAGTATGGCCTGTAATACAGAGTGAAAAGCACGTTTACTACAAATGTCATCATAAGCCAAGAAGATTCATATACAGATAAATGTACTGACCTTCATGTTCTGGATCTTATTCGTCATACTAAGAAGCAAATGTATATTCGCTTCCTCTTTTTGTTGGGCCTTTTCACATTAAAAGAATTAGTCATGCAATTAACACTTACAATTTTTCTTATATTTTTTTAAACGAAGTATATGTCGTATGAATTAAGGATGTCCTCTTCTGAGGTTTCAGTCACGTTCAAGTCTCGTTTTGATCTGGTGTAACGGGTTTTTGTAATATTTAACAAATTATGATAGGTATAATAGCAAACACACATCTGAAAAACATGTAGAAAAAACTAGATGTATGTTGCGTGTAGCACATTTTTTACAAGAATTTAAAAAAAACGACCAATTTGGCGGCCATTTTGAAAAAGTGTATTTATATGAATTTCTTGCGCTTCACAAAGGGCCAAAATTCACCTTATTTGAGACTAGATTGATCACTAAAATTGTCATTGTGTCACCATTTTTAATTGTAGCAGATTCAATTTGGCTGTACAACTTTATAATGTTCAATATGATTAAAATAATATGCAAAAAAGTGGAAAGTTATATATTATTGATATTTTTTTTACATATTAGGGTAACTGAAGCACTTTTGATTTTTGACCCCGAAAAAGGTGAAAAGTTACACAAATAATGATGGGACAAAAAAAAAAAGCACACCGACCCCCCATTTTTGTGGCTGTTTTAGAAAGAGAAACACATTTTCTTTTGATTCATTGAATACTAAAAAAAAGTTTATTACAGGATTTTTTTTATATCAAGCGTTTAATCGGCAAAAAATGGTGAAAAATGTACATTTTTTCATTAAAAAATAAGGGGTAGGGGTTACTAAAATCACATTTCTGAGTAAAATGAATAAGTTTAAGACATTATACTTCCATAGTTTCAAAGAATATAATATTTTTATCAATTCTACAAACATTCATACATATCTGATAATACACTTGGAGGAAGAAACTTTATGAATTTGTTCTGCAAATGGTCAAAACCCAAAAATTCACCAAAAATCACATATTGTGTTCAATTGGTATCTTTGACCGATCATAGCACAAAAACGAACACACCGACATTTTTTTTTTTTTTGCATTTTCTACCATGTCATTATCTCCTTTTTCCAAAAATCAATATAAGATAAAGAGTTGAATACAGGAATTTTTTGACTTCTCAGAGGTGTACATCCTTAAGGAAACATTTACTTTGAAATTTATTTTGTTGATGCAGAAAACAGTGTAAAGTAAACATTTTTACAACAACATATACATAGTCATATAGTCGATATAGAACTCAAAGGCGGTACAAATAAAAAGGTCAAATGAATGGAAATCCATGTCTAAAATGCACCAAGTGATTATTACAAATACAACAAAAGACGAAGAGTGCCTATAAAACGCTTTATGACACTACAAATATACAACTTCTGGCTTAATTGGATATTAAACTTAAACAAGTGTTTCATGTAAACTTTGACAGAAGATATAAATGCATGGTAATGTCTACAAAGAGAACTAATAGTTGTCCGGCAGTCAACCACCTTGTGACGTATCCTAATAACTATAAATACGAGTTAATGAAACACCTGTTTTTAAATTTAGTACGTCGCTACAGAAAACCAAGGCTATCATTCTGACTGTACCAAACAGGAAACCAAGGCTACCATTCTAACTGTACCAAACAGAAAACAAAGGCTGCCATTCTGACTGTAACAGACAGGAAACCAAGGCTATCGTTCTGACTGTACCAAACAGAAACCCAAGGCTGCCATTCNCAAGGCTGCCATTCTGACTGTACCAAACAGAAAACCAAGGCTGCCATTCTGACTGTACCAAACAGAAAACCAAGGCTGCCATTCTGACTGTACCAAACAGAAAACCAAGGCTACCATTCTGACTGTACCAAATAGAAAACCAAGGCTATCGTTCTGACTGTACCAAACAGAAAACCAAGGCTACCATTCTGACTGTACCAAACAGAAAACCAAGGCTGCCATTCTAACTGTTCCATTCTGAAT
>NW_018407631.1:304584-305061 GCF_002113885.1 Mizuhopecten yessoensis | reverse complement strand
CTGTAACAGACAGGAAACCAAGGCTGTCGTTCTGACTGTACCAAATAGAAAACAAAGAATACCATTCTGACTGTACCAAACAGGAAACCTAGGCTGCCATTCTGACTGTACCAAACAGAAAACAAAGGCTGCCATTCTGACTGTAACAGACAGGAAACCAAGGCTGTCGTTCTGACCGTACCAAATAGAAAACAAAGAATACCATTCTGACTGTACCAAACAGGAAACCTAGGCTGCCATTCTGACTGTCCCAAACAGAAAACCAAGGCTACCATTCTGACTGTACCAAATAGAAAACAAAGGCTACCATTCTGACTGTACCAAACAGGAAACCAAGGCTGCCATTCTGACTGTACCAAACACAGAAAACCAAGGCTACCATTCTGCCTGTACCAAATAGAAAACCAAGGCTACCATTCTGACTGTAACAAACAGGAAACCAAGGCTACCATTCTAACTGTACCAAACAGAAAACAT
>NW_018407631.1:261608-302296 GCF_002113885.1 Mizuhopecten yessoensis | reverse complement strand
CCATTCTGACTGTACCAAACAGAAAACAAAGGCTGCCATTCTGACAGTACCAAACAGGAAACAAAGGCTATCGTTCTGACTGTACAAAACAGGAACCAAGGCTATCGTTCTGACTGTACCAAACAGAAAACCAAGGCTGATATTCTGCTGTTCCAAACAGAAAAACCTAGGCTGCCATACTGACTGTACCAAACAGAAAACCTAGGCTGCCATACTGAGTGTACCAAACAGAAAACCCAAGGCTACCATTCTGACTGTACCAAACAGAAACCCAAGGCTGTCATTCTGACCGTACCAAACAGAAACCCAAGGCTACCATTCTGACTGTACCAAAANTGTACCAAACAGAAAACCAAGGCTGTCATACTGACTGTACCAAACGGAAAACCAAGGCTACCATACTGGCTGTACCAAACAGAAAACCTAGGCTGCCATACTGACTGTACCAAACAGAAAACCAAGGGTACCATTCTGACTGTACCAAACATAAAACCAAGGGTACCATTCCGACTGTACCAAACAGAAAACCAAGGCTGCCATTCTGACTGTACCAAACAGAAAACCAAGGGTACATTCTGACTGTACCAAACATAAAACCAAGGGTACCATTATGCTGCCATTCTGACTGTACCAAACAGAAAATCAAGGGTGCCATTCCGACTGTACCAAACAGAAAACCAAGGCTGCCATTCTGACTGTACCAAACAGAAAACCAAGGCTACCAATCTGACTGTACCATTCTGACTGTACCAAATGGCTCTTTCCTGCATTTAGGTATCGTCACTGATCAAAGATCAAAACCCATGTCTAAAATCTTCCGAAACAATTATCAAAAATACAACAAAAAGGGAAAGTGTACCTATAAAATCTGTTTCGACATTATTGATTTATATGTTTTCCTGCAACAGATCATTTATTCGTAAACTGATTAACAAAACTGTAAAACGTTTTGGACCCAGTTTTGATACACAATAAAATACAAACATTATTATCAATTTAACCGTTTTCCTTACGAAATCTAATTTTGAAAGTAACTTTTAAGATACCCTTGTGCAAGACTTTTTATATTTCTAGTTATTGTATTTACAATTTTACCAGTACTCTATTTTTTTTCAAATTCATAAATTAAGTGTCTTTACTTTTTATACCTGCCCGATACTGTTGAAACAATAGTTAATTTATTTTTAGCATACTATAATTTACTCAATTTTGAAGAAATCAGCATGTGTGTTACGTTAATCTTAATAGAAGAAAGCGATGCTATTTTTTTATTTAAATGTTATAATTTCGTCATGGTAATTAAACTTTTCCCTTAAATCAAGTGTTGGAAGTGCCACTTAGTTTTGTGACAAAGTTATCTTATATCCCAAACTATATGAGTCTTAATTTATTTCGAGTATAGAATTTCCTGTTAATAAGTAATGTTGTTGTGATCAAGAAAGCAAATGTTTGAACGATATATACTAGCACATTTTTAATTAATCCAGATTTTCTAAACTGTTAAAAATCAATCACTTTGGTCTTTATTTCCCTGTCTGAACACATAGGTTCGGGTTTATGAAGAAAGAACCCAAAAGTAGGCGTTTATCGTAGAGTAATCGTTCTTGGCATACTCAAATCACTTCGGCACTTGAGCGTGTTGTACATAACACTTTGCATTCAGTTAAAGTGAAATATGCACACATTCAAAAATGATTTTTCAAAAAATTGTTCTGTTGTTAGCAGCAAACCTATAAATGGAAACATTTCATTTTGAAAACTTTCGAGTTATTGTGTACGTACACCCCATTCCGACGTATTTATGAACAACTTAGCATACTGTGTTGTGTTGATGATTAAATCTCACCTATCTGTTACAAGATTAAAGATTTCCATCGCCTGTCGTATCTAAACGATAATCGCTGAACTCGGTTCATTCCAATTTCAGATATTGAATTTCCGCTTTTACTGCGAATGACACATTCGATGACTTATGCTAAAACATACCGCGTTATTTTTATGTATACAACTTTTATTTTCTCTAAAATCGTGGGAAATTTTACATCACATATTTTGTTTATGACGAATTCATTTGAATATTTAACCTAAAGTTGTACCAGAGAGCGTATTAATATCCCTTTTTGATAACGGGCATTTTTGTTGCAATCATTGAAATCACTTCAACCATATACAAAACACTTTGAACATTTAGAGAGATACGGGAGTCGGTGTGTAAACGTTACATATCTTCTTCATAATTGCCGAATTATACACATCAACAATTTTGATAAATGTTTTAAAGCCTGAGCACGTTTGATATCTATTAACAAAGTCTCTACGAAGGAAATCGTTCCGAGTTTAAAATGTCGAACAAAATGTCAAATATTTCAAGCTAACAGTTTCAACAGTAAATAGAGAGAGTTAGTGTGTTTTTTTTTAAATCGAACTGTTTTAAGCTAACAGTTTCAACAGTCAGTAGAGAAAGGTTTTTTTTTTTTTTTTTTTTTAAACTTTTTCAAGCTAACAGTTCCAAAAATAGGCATTGAATATTAAAATAATAATCAAATATTTCAGGCAAACAGGTTCAACAGTAAGTATAAAATGTTAAAGCAAAAAATCAAATATTTCAGGCATGCAGTTCCAACAGTAAGTATATAATGTTAAAAAATGACAACAATTTCAAGCTAAATTTTCCAACAGATAATATGAGGAACAAGACGTTTAAGGTTTTTTGTCTCACAATGATAAAAATATTAAGTTAACCTCATTAGGTACTGTTTAAACCCGTTAATATAGACTTAAAGCTGTTATAACGGACTCAATTTCTTATATTTCTTATTCGTAAAATTGTGACAGGAATTCATTCTCGCTAATACATGGAGTTTTGTTCTTTTACACTTGAGTAAAAAAAAATAAAAAAATTCTGGAAAATAGCTTAAATAATTATATTTTGTTGAATACCAAACAAGTACATTTCGCTGTATATAGGAATATGTTTCGGAACACATAATACATATACATCCTTTTACTCCCAAGTACCACTAGTGAACCTCCATTGACACAATGACAATAATAAGTAAAAGGTTTCCTTTGCTTGGCTTTACGCATCGACGTATTACATTTCTTTGAAAAGATTTTTCTCGTTAATCCTGCTTCATGAAGAGCTTTTTGCCGCCTGTGTTAAAAACAATGTCCGAGGTTTCCTTGTATCAAAATATAGAATGGTAGAATCGAAGGAAATATTAAATCTGAAAGGTTAACGAACTAAGATTTGAGGCGATGTTTCCATTACAAAATAAAATGTAACATGAACTCATTGCATGCTTACAGTAATAAAACCATACATAGTAGTTAGAATTTGTGAGGTAATGCACGGCTGAAACCAGGCTATACTTGCGATCCCCTTCAATATGACATTTCCTATTCCTTTACACCCGGATCTCACACTTTTAGCGAAGTGGAACCAACCTAGTGACCTGGCCCATCAAGCCCTGCCTCCCGTATCCCTCCCCAACCGACCACTAATTATGTATGCAGGCGAGTGCAATTTGGTGTAGAAACCCGCCAATGAAACAGCTAAATCGTCGTGCCAATCTCTGTTATTACAAGTCATCGAACGCTATAAGGGCGTTAGGGCGGACGCGGGGTTACGACTGGGTCGAGGAGAGTAACAATTACTCCGAGTATTATATCAAACAGCTCAGTAAGGAATGACGGAACAACCAAAGTGTTTTTTTTTTAAACAATTGTATCTACTATTAAGACGTGCAATTGACTTCAATTAGAATTCTAAAATTCATTAATAAAACAAGACTGACAGGACAAGGCAACTGAATACATAACATCGCTACGGCCATTCCACGTAGAGTTCAGTCCGATTTCCTCCTCATATGTTGATACTGCAAGTTTTGTCGATATAAATTGCCACTGTGATATATCATATCCTGATATTTTAACGGTGTATTTTGTCTATATGTGTTGATGCTACGGTATATTTTGTCTATATGTGTTGATACTGCGGTATATTTTGTCTATATGCGTTGATACTGCGGTATCTTAATAAATGCAGGTAATGATCATCTAACAAAATATCGAATTAGTTGCTTTTTTATTAGTGGGTAATCAACCTATGGAAAAATATTATGTAAAAGAAAAGTAAAATAAAGTGATTAATTTGGAGTTGGTTAAATTTTAACATTTAAAAAAATATTACTTATAATGAAATATTAGTTTAATAGCAACAACTGCGTAATATTCAACAATAATACAATTTCCAAATTATCAAAGTGGAAATATTTCTATATTAATCTGAGCTAGGCCATGCACGTAGTTTCAGTTTAATTATCAAAGACTTCATTGTAACTGGGATGGGAATGATCTTACTCCGGTAGAATGTCTTGTGATGATTCAGGTTGTGTAAGAATGTATATAATATATTTTCAAGTGTAAAAAAGTATAATTTGTGTGTTAAATTAAATATTTACATAGATATTGAATTTAAAGAGCAGCTATTATATAGAAATGTTAATTAAAGTACGAGTGAGTAAACCAGCAGACTGACGACTCCGTGTGTCGTTTAGACAGGAGTATATAGGGGGAATCGGAACACGAGATACACTGTTTGGGGGATATAACAAAGAAAACACACTTCCAAACTTTTATTGAGTTGATAGTTGAGTTTACAGGTGTGAAATGTAGATGAGGAACGTAGTCTGAAAGTCAGCTTTAAGTGGTGGGCCGGTCGGGCGAGCGCCCTACCTGTGGCGGGCCGTGACAAATGACTTAAAGACTGACGCTAGAGAGTTTTCCCACGATCCTCACTCCACGTGTATGTAGAGCTGTCAACCCTATATATAACCAGCGTCTGTTTCGTCGCGAGACTCCTGCACCGTGCGCTTATTGGCAACACTTTGCTCAGTATGTACATTGTAATAAATACTATTAATTTAAACATGCATGTTTTCTACCTGTATTGCAACTTTAAGTATATTAGAATCTGTTCCATTTTTTATTATCTAATAAAAGTAAGATATTAATTCGTTTCGATTATGACGTGGGTTAACTGTTGCTTCACGTAATAAGATTTTTATACCTTATCGTCTGAACTATTTCCCTCTGTTACACGGTAAAAAGGCATCTTCTAAATGTTATTATAAGTTACTTTGTTCGGTAGCCCATCGCTTATATCAGTTAAATTCCTGCTCACAGAACTACTCATCAATGGGAAATTACCATACATATGAAACACAAGTCATAAAGGAGGTCAATAACTATATTTCAAATCCATTGTAAGCATATTTTGCTACTCGGCTGCAACAAAGACCCTGTGTAAAATCGAGTTTCTATAGAAAAGCACACTGGATTACTGCGAGGTACCTCTGGCATATACTACAGACGTAGTGACCGCGATCGACAATAATTTCTTAAAAACCTGTACAGGTTTGGTAGGTTGACCGGTAAAGGTGCTTAATCGATTTATATTAATACAGCGTCTTGTTAAAATACATAATATGCCTACAGGGTGCTATAGACAAGACGTCTACGTCTCGGGTCTGTCCTACACGAGCGGTCGCGTGAGTTGCGCGTGCCTACTGTTGACATGGAGCAGTACACTGCTATCTGTATCTGCCGCATCAGATTACCCCAGCCATTGGATGATACAGAGAGCGTGCCTCAGGATTCCACAACTTATACGATGATGCGTAGAGGTTAGGTGTTGTTTGAAAACTTGTGGAACCAAGTGTTGGGTAATAGTAATATAACAGCATCGTGTAGCTAACACATGCAAATGAACTAATTTGATTTGAAGAATCTATTGTGCTATGGGCACATGCTTGAGTGCGTGTCCGAGGTTCGCACGCCACTACGCCGACACCTGACCGATTGGCCTATAGTAGAAGACTTCGAAAACAGACAGCATTGCCCCTTTAATTTACAAGATAGGAGGACATGCGCAGTGTGTACCTGAGAGTAATAATAAGTTCCCACAGCGTGTACGATGGAGTAAAAAATTTGTGATCATCGCAAAAGATGCAAAAGGATTTAAATTATTTGTACCGTGGAAAATTTACTTCCCAGAAGGATGTTAATGGAGCCATTTTATGTAAATTTTAAGCGTACAGGATTTGCCAAGTTTTGTGTCTGTAGGAATGGTTTTTGGCGATTCCTTGGAATCTGTATGTGTGATTTTGCTCCGGAATGCTTCTCCAAGCCAGGTATGTTTAATGGTTAGCAGGGAGAGAATCTTCCCACGGTCACATTTTGGTAGGAAAAACTATGATCCTTTCCAGTTTATTGGTTTTTCTGGCAATCTTGGGAATTTCAACAGGTTCTGGTTACTTTGAAATTCAAATTACAACTATCCGGAATCCCAGAGGAGAGGTATTGGATGGAGAGTGTTGTGACGGGGAAAGGGATGCAGGCAATAAGTGTGTAGAAGAATGCGATACGTTCTTCCGTGTTTGTCTCAAGGAATATCAGAGCAGGGTCACGGTCGATGGCCACTGTACTTTTGGAAATGTTACAAGCCAGGTTTTTGGAGGAAATACCTTTACCTACCCTTTGGATAGTAGCCGAACCCGACTAACACTACCTTTTGAGTTTTCCTGGACGGTAAGTACTGGAAAGACACATTTATAATGTATTCATTATTTTGCCTAATTTTTATCGTTAAATTCATCCAAAAAATATTGTATGATAAAAGGCGTGTTTCTGAAGATAAATATAATATGTATGTTCTTCAAACTAACGCTGTGTTAAAGTCCGTAAGATTTAATTCTCGGAGAATGGGTCGTCTGCCTGGTGTGATTCAGTGGTCGTCAGATGAGGAACGTTTGCCATGCGTGGGAGATTTTCTCACGCTCTTCTGTTCAGGTGTATATACAACCAAACTGTTGTCTATTTACCCTATGGGCCAAATATATAGGTATCCTTTACATGTGATCTACTTGTTTTGCTTTCATTTAAAGATTACCTAAGAAAGATAACACGTTCCTGCATGTATCCTATCCATAATTCGTTGTACGAGAGAAAAATTGTAATATCGAAGAAACGGATATTATTTTCGTGAAAAAAACAAAAAAAAAATCTTGAAATGTTTAACTTTTTAAAGCTACGTTACAATGATAACGAGTTTTGGTATTACAATGAGAATAGGTGCTCCTTTAAGAGGACACAGCAGATGACTGGTAAAGTGGGGATCTCGACATTAAACAGGTATAGGCAGTGATGATGAGGTACATTTTTCACATACATTATAGATGATGCATTGTATTCTAATGACCTGATGGGTATTAAAATCTCATTACGGTGTCAAAAGGTGTGTGTGTGTTGTAGACTGGCAAAGACCAGGTATAATTTTGAGGAAGTCTCCTCCCTTCTTATAGTAAAACACGCGCATACGCGTGGATAAATTTCATTGATACATTTGCCAAGAATATGCCAACTTATTTCAAATGTGGCAGAAAAGCGTGTGTTTACATGAGCTTCTGGCGTGACTAAGTCGACCCAGTACGTTTCAAGGTATTGCTGAAGTTCTGGGAGATGAGAGAGGAAGATGTTGGTTAGTGATCAACGCATCATGCCGTCGTAAAGGACCGGTGATATATTCTCCCACGTAGGGAAATGAAAACGTTTTGATTTATGATGATGTGATGGAATGAAGTGTTAGTGTTGATGCGATAAACTGAGCCGTTTAAGGGTTGTCAATGGTTGTCACGTGTTGTCACCTCCTCGTGTTTTGAGATGTATCCAATAAATAGGCCTCGTCTCCTACCTTGTCAACTAAAGCCAACTATTTACCTAATTATTGTTCCGATCAAATACTGTTACGGTGTATCGCTTGCCCTATCATTTCATATGACTGTGGAGGTGATGGATACAGACATGTGTGAGGCAAATTACAAAGTCATTACCGGCAGTCGACATGCTCACGATGGCGGTCGCCGGAAGTTGGCACGCGGCGCCACCGGTTGACGGAAGTCACAAAATTGGACTGTCAATACGCTTGAGTTGCTCCCAAAGAGTTTAACGATTCCACATCACGTATTCAATGGACGCTTTTGAATTCAATACACCATGTCTATTCAACGCATAGTGATAGACAAACACTACAACACATGCTTCAAGTTTATCGAAACACGACTTCTCACATCTGTCGGAAATGGAAAAGCAAATCGTTTCCTAATCCACAAGAAGTCCACACCTAACATGAAACATACTGCTATGGCTTATTTTCAGCATATTGAAAACAAGTAAACGATCAATTTATACAATAAAAGTAAAATGAATTGTATTAATTGTGTAATCATATACAATGCACAGGGACTTTTTGTTATATATAAAATATATAATAACAGTGGAAACTCGTATTGCGAATTAGTGTTAACATGTACATGTAAAATGTCTGTGTGATAGGCAATGTATACGGAAGTGTAATTATGTATGAAAAATGTAAAGTCTTTAATATCACATTGGAATAGTGCATACTTGAATATAACTACATGTATGTTATTGGTTATGGATGAAAAGTGTATATTTAAGTTATAACATGTGTACTTATGATATATGCACTTTCGGTATTAATTTTTATTTGGAAACATATGCACAAATATAAAACAATATCACAGCGTAAACACATACGGACGAGACATATATACACCAAGCTGATATAAACAAAAGGAATATAGTTATATTATTTACTAATTCCAATACAAGTGGACAGTTGTAGCCCCGGTTACAGTTAAGTTTATAAGTGAGACAGCTGGTGTGACAGTTAAGTTTATAAGTGAGACAGACGGTGTTACAGTTAAGGTTATAAGTGAGACAGATGGTGTTACAGTTAAGGTTATAAGTGAGACAGACGGTGTTACAGTTAAGGTTATAAGTGAGACAGATGGTGTGACAGTTAAGGTTATAAGTGAGACAGACGGTGTTACAGTTAAGGTAATAAGTGAGACAGACGGTGTTACAGTTAAGGTTAAAGTGAGACAGCTGGTGTTACAGTTAAGGTTATAAGTGAGACAGAGGGTGTTACAGTTAAGGTTATAAGTGAGACAGAGGGTGTTACAGTTAAGGTTACCATTATTTAGCCCAATATCCTCTCTAGTTACCAGGATCCATCTGAACCATCATCTAGCCCAATATCCTCTCTAGTTAACAGTCTCCATCTGTACCATTATCTAGCCCAATATCCTCTCTAGTTACCAGGATCCATCTGAACCATCATCTAGCCCAATATCCTCTCTAGTTAACAGTCTCATCTGTACCATTATCTAGCCCAATATTCTCTCCAGTAACCAGTCTCCATCTGTATCATTATCTAGCCCAAAATTCTCTCCAGTAACCAGTCTCCATCTGTACCATTGTCTAGCCCAATATCCTCTCCAGTAACCAGTCTCCATCTGTACCATTATCTAGCCCAATATTCTCTCTAGTTACCAGTCTCCATCTGTACCATTATCTAGCCCAATATTCTCTCCAGTAACCAGTCTCCATCTGTACCATTATCTAGCCCAATATCCTCTCCAGTAACCAGGATCCATCTGAACCATTATCTAGCCCAATATCCTCTCTAGTTACCAGTCTCCATCTGTACCATTATCTAGCCCAATATCCTCTCCAGTAACCAGGATCCATCTGTACCATTATCTAGCCCAATATCCTCTCTAGTAACCAGGATCCATCTGAACCATTATCTAGCCCAATATCCTCTCTAGTAACCAGGATCCATCTGTACCATTATCTAGCCCATACTGTAGCCCTGAACGTGGACAATGTATACTAAATGGTAATATTGACAATGCATGATATGCTGAAATGTTGTACAGTGACAGTGTATTATATTATTAGCTGTATCTGTCGCTGTAATCTTCATCGTTGTAAGCTTTTTAGCTTTTGATAATGTCTTGATTGTATTTCATTAATTATTTATAATGTCCAACCGGTTGCGCATAAAATGACAAAAGTCCATTATTTACACATTGTATATACTTCAGTCCTGTACAGTGTTTTATAGTATTAAATACAATGTAATTTAGACGTATACAGTGACATAGTCTCCTATCTTTAACTTGTACAGTGAAGGTGCGTTTGCCTCTATACTTAAATCCTGTACAATGACAAGGTATTCAGAATAAAGTAAATGTAATAAAATGGGTCCTTCAGTAACTTGTTCAATCACAACCGCTGGTGTTCTTCCCATTAAACATAGCAGTCATTGTTATTCAACTAGCATATGATTTCACACGACCTGATAGCCTACCACATCGCGCAGGTATACGAGTTTAAATACCGTTTGCTACATGTTTTGCAATGATAATTAAGGACAAATTGACTTGAAAATAGCGCCGGAGATCAATTTGAGTTTTGGTGGATCGCGTTCCCACGCTTAGAGTGTTTTATTTACATTACTGGTTTCTGACAAGGAACGACTCCGACAATCTGTGGTCCCTGTCCTATCGCTAGCAGTAAGCTGTTAGGACGAATATACACTAACCACCAGCCTATACCCTTATCTCCTTTATCAGCCCATAATACATAGCCCATTTTCCGTTCTATTGAAGAACAGACTCATTCCGAAATCCAAATAATAATTCATATTCTATACGACGGATCAAGTTCGTTGTCAGCTTCGTTTTAATGTATTATGGTACACCTAGGACAGGTAATAAACGTTTCTTTTCTGTACGCATAGATAATATATTAGATGTTATTTGTAATGAAATAAGCGTTTCTCTGTAAAGTAGATACATGTAATATAATAAACGATTCTGTGTACATACAGGTAATATAATAAACGATTCTGTGTACACAGAATCGTTTATTATATTATCTGTATGTACACATAATCGTTTATTATATTACCTGTATGTACACAAAATCGTTTATTATATTACCTTTATGAACCCAGATTCGTTTATTATATTATCTGTATGTACACAGATTCGTTTATTATATTATCTGTATGTACACAGATTCGTTTATTATATTATCTGTATGTACACATAATCGTTTATTATATTATCTGTATGTACACAGATTCGTTTATTATATTATCTGTATGTACACATAATCGTTTATTATATTATCTGTATGTACACAGATTCGTTTATTATATTATCTGTATGTACACATAATCGTTTATTATATTACCTGTATGTACACAAAATCGTTTATTATATTACCTGTATGTACACTGATATTACTAACCATATACAATGTTGATATTAATATCAACATTGTATATGGTTAGTAATATCAGTGTACATACAGGTAATATAATAAACGATTATGTGTACATACAGGTAATATAATAAACAATTCTGTGTACACACAGGTAATATAATAAACGATTCTGTGTACAGACAGGTAATATAATAAACGATTCTGTGTACATACAGGTAATATAAGAAACGATTCTGTGTACATACAGATAATATAATAAACGATTCTATGTACATGCAGGTAATATAATAAACGATTCTATGTACATACAGATAATATAATCAACGATTCTGTGTACATACAGGGAATAAAATAAACGATTCTGTGTACCTACAGATAATATAATAAACTATTCTGTGTACATACAGGTAATATAAGAAACGATTATGTGTACATACAGATAATACAATAAACGATTCTGTGTACATACAGGAAATATAATAAACGATTCTGTGTACAGACAGGTAATATAATAAACGTTTCTGTGTACATACAGGTAATATAAGAAACGATTATGTGTACATACAGATAATATAATAAACGATTCTATGTGCATACAGGTAATATAATAAACGATTCTGTGTACATACAGGTAATAAAATAAACGATTCTGTGTACATACAGGTAATATAATAAACGATTCTGTGTACATACAGGTAATATAATAAACGATTCTATGTAAATACAGATAATATAATAAACGATTCTATGTACATACAGATAATATAATAAACGATTCTGTGTACATACAGGTAATATAATGAACGATTCTATGTACATACAGATAATATAATAAACGATTCTGTGTACATACAGGTAATATAATAAACGATTCTATGTACATACAGATAATATAATGAACGATTCTACGTACATATAGATAATATAATAGTTGTGGGGGGTTTTCTGGGAAAATCTTAATGTTATAAACTTTTTGTTCTGTACACAAATATAATATGATTTACTTTTTGTATAGACAATAGAAAGACAAGTTTAAAACAACAAGTGTTACTTACCTATAGACAGCATACTAAACGTTTTTGCGTACACATAGAGCATAGAAATATTATCTTATTTTTGTACACTAAGACAATATTTATTCATTCATACGTTTTTCCTATTCACAATAACAATATATTAAACACTTTATAAAGATGGAATGATATACGTTTTTTTTGTACAATTAGATAATAATAAACGTATAATGTACATAAAGATAATATAATGAAAGCTTTATATGTACTCAAGATAATATAAAAAGAGTTTTTTATGCGCCAATGTATATTTTTTTATAAATGTCTCAGGTAAACTTTTAATATTATAAACGTTGGTATGTTCACCAACATAAGAAAATAGATGTTTTTCGGTACACGTAGATAATATAACAAATCTGTTATAAGCCATTCTTTGTATATGATTTGCTAGAAAGGAAATTGTGTTGTTTGAACAGTAATACGGGTTGTATCCGATTTTAGCTATGTGTAAATAGCACAGGCTTGTGAAAGGAATAATGTGGGTCTTTTTCAGCTTCAAGTGGGTTCTAAGTAACCAAAATCTATTTGCCAGTGGCTTTGTGCTCAAACATACTGCCAGTATAATGTTCGTGTATACCTAATCTTATTTCTTTTTATGGAAATTAAATAAGAACGATGCAGAATGGACTTTCAACTTGAAAATCCTTATTGTTAAAGGAAAGTGAAGACTAAGGTAAAGAACTGTAAAACTCCCCTTATTTATATCTATGATATAATTACAATGCTGCACCAATTATGTTTAAAATAGTATATAGCGTGTCTATATGATATAGATAACACACTCTTTCAAGAAATTTTATTTTGAGATGATCATGATTATTTTATTTCGATATGATTTATTCAGTTTCATATATAATTATGATAACATTATTATGATATCCATTATGAAATGAATATGTTGATATGAAGTCGGAATAATAGTTGTACACCGTCGCCTGTTACTGCCGTACGCGGTGTGTATTGGAGGTAACCGGAACAGCTGTAGTTTGGCACGAGACTGTACGTAATCGAGATTTTGCAGGCTGTATAAAACATTAGCTGATAAAGCGCAGATTTAATATTCAAAGTGAGGGTAATGCATTGTCACGTGGTTTTCATTATCATACCAGAAGATCGTACGAGTGAGGGCTTGTAGAAGAATTGGGATATTATCTCCAAATCGTATCTGTCTTAGATGTTGGAACATTTGTAATATTATCTTAATTTCCCTCGGAGATTAGGAGATATGATTTCGTTACTCTATGCAATAAATTGAATCAATCAATCAGTGTGCATAATGAAACAAAAAGCGGTATTTCTATTGGTAGTTAGGCCACCAGAGGACAGCCACCTAATATAGGGAACACCTACTAGACGATCTACTACTGGGGTAAGCGTGTAGTCTCCGAGACACGTACTACTAATTACACGTGTAGTAGCTATAGGTACTAGGCCCACGACGTAAAGTAGACATATCTATCATAGTAAGTAGCGTCAATACGGAAAGCATTAGATTTAGTAGTATCAATAAAATATATATCAAAGGTATTGGCATTAACATTGTACATGTATACAATGTGTTTATTAATATCAACATTGTATATGGTTAGTAATATCAATATTGTATATATTATTGTTAGTAATATCAACATTGTATATGGTTAGTAATATCAATTTTGTTTATATTATGGTTAGTAATACCAACATTGTATATGGTTAGTAATATCAACATTGTATATGTTATGGTTAGTAATATCAACATTGTATATGGTTAGTAATATCAATATTGTAAATATTATTGTTAGTAATCTCAACATTGTATATGGTTAGTAATATCAACATTGAATATATTATGGTTAGTAATATCAACATTGGATATATTATGGTTAGTAATATCAACATTGTATATGTTATGGTTAGTAATACCAACATTGTATATGGTTAGTAATTTCAACATTGGATATATTATGGTTAGTAATATCAACATTGTATATTATAGTTAGTAATACCAACATTGTATATATAATGGTTAGTAATACAAAAATTGTATATGGTTAGTAATATCAACATTTTATAATCAACATTGTATATATTATGGTAAGTAATACCAACATTGTATATGGTTAGTAATATCAACATTGTATATATTAGGGTTAGTAATATCAACATTGTATATATTTTGGTTAGTAATATCAACATTGTATATATTATGGTTAGTAATATCAACATTGTATATTATAGTTAGTAATACCAACATTGTATATGGTTAGTAATATCAACATTGTATATATTATGGTTAGTAATACCAACATTGTATATATTATGGTTAGTAATATCAACATTTTATATGTTATGGTTAGTAATATCAACATTGTGTATGATTAGTAATATCAACATTGTATATTGTTAGTAATATCAACATTGTATATATAATGGTTAGTAATACAAACATTGTATATGGTTAGTAATACCAACATTGTATATATTATGGTTAGTAATATTAACATTGTATATATTATGGTTAGTAATATCAACATTGTATATATTATGGTTAGTAATACCAATATTGTATATATTATGGTTAGTAATATCAACATTGTATATTATAGTTAGTAATACCAACATTGTATATGGTTAGTAATATCAACATGGTATATGGTTAGTAATATCAACATTGTATATATTATTGTTAGTAATACCAACATTGTATATATTATGGTTAGTAATACCATCATTGTATATGGTTAGTAATACCAACATTGTATATATTATGGTTAGTAATATCAACATTGTATATATTATTGTTAGTAATACCAACATTGTATATATTATGGTTAGTAATACCAATATTGTATATATTATGGTTAGTAATATCAACATTTTATATGTTATGGTTAGTAATATCAACATTGTGTATGGGTAGTAATATCAACATTGTATATGGTTTGTAATATCAACATTGTATATATAACGGTTAGTAATACAAACATTGTATATGGTTAGTAATATCAACCTTGTATATGGTTAGTAATATCAACATTGTATATGGTTAGAAATATCAACATTGTATATGGTTAGTAATATCAACATTGAATATATTATGGTTAGTAATACCAACATTGTATATGGTTAGTAATATCAACATTGAATATATTATGGTTAGTAATACCAACATTGTATATAGTTAGTAATACCAACATTGTATATATTATGGTTAGTAATACCAATATTGTATATATTATGGTTAGTAATACCAACATTGTATATATTATGGTTAGTAATATTAACATTGTATATGTTATGGTTAGTAATATCAACATTGTATATATTATTGTTAGTAATACCAACATTGTATATATTATGGTTAGTAATACCAATATTGTATATATTATGGTTAGTAATACCAACATTGTATATATTATGGTTAGTAATACCAATATTGTATATATTATGGTTAGTAATATCAACATTGTATATTATAGTTAGTAATACCAACATTGTATATGGTTAGTAATTTCAACATTGTATATATTATGGTTAGTAATATCAACATTGTATATGTTATGGTTAGTTATATCAACATTGTATATATTATGGTTAGTAATACCAATATTGTATATATTATGGTTAGTAATATCAACATTGTATATGCTATGGTTAGTAATATCAACATTGTGTATGGTTAGTAATATCAACATTTTATATGGTTAGTAATATCAACATTGTATATATAATGGTAAGTAATAAAAACATTGTATAGTTATATCAACATTGTATATATATATATAATGGTTAGTAATACAAAAATTGTATATGGTTAGTAATATCAACATTGTATATGCTTAGTAATATCAACATTGTATATGGTTAGTAATATCAACATTGTATATGGTTAGTTATATCAACATTGTATATATTATGGTTAGTAATATCAACATTGTATATGTTATGGTTAGTAATATCAACATTGTGTATGGTTAGTAATATCAACATTGTATATGGTTAGTAATATCAACATTGTATATATAATGGTAAGTAATACAAACATTGTATATGCTTAGTAATATCAACATTGTATATATAATGGTTAGTAATACAAAAATTGTATATGGTTAGTAATATCAACATTGTATATATTATGGTTAGTAATACCAGCATTGTATATATTATGGTTAGTAATACCAGCATTGTATATATTATGGTTAGTAATACCAGCATTGTATATATTATGGTTAGTAATACCAGCATTGTATATATTATGGTTAGTAATACCAGCATTGTATATATTATGGTTAGTAATACCAACATTGTATATGGTTAGTAATACCAACATTGTATATATTATGGTTAGTAATATCAACATTGTGTATGGTTGGTAATATCAACATTGTATATGGTTAGTAATATCAACATTGTATATGGTTAGTAATATCAACATTGTACATGTATATATATTAGGGTTAGTATTATCAACATTGTACATATATTAGGGTTAGTAATATCAACATTGTATATGGTTAATAATATCAACATTGTATATATTATTGTTAGTATTATCAACATTGTATATATATTAGGGTTAGTATTATCAACTTTGTATATATTATGGTTAGTATTTACAGTATTAGGGTTAACTGTATTAACACCGTCGATATTTGGGTCAGTGATATACAGTATAAGTAGTATAGATGTCAGATGTTGTCAGAGTCGCGTAAGTACATGTAGTACTAATAAGATACATGATAGGCTTAGCGGTATCAATTTAGTTTATATCAGAAATAGAAGTACCAATAAGATAATGGGTACGGGTGTTATAATTAGGAGTATTAGTAGTAATTAATTTGATAGTATTAATATATGTAAAGTTTAGTAGTATCATTTCAATCGGTGTTAGAATATCAATAAAATATGCACTATTAATATCTATAAAGTAGATATTCGGATAAGTAGGGTCGAATTAGTTAGATGGTTGTTAGTTGGCCTGTGCTCCTGAGGCTGCTGTTATCTTCAATTGACCGGGTATTGTAAGCTATGCTGCCTGTGATATGTACACGTTCACGTTATCAAAATCCCTGTTCCTTGTGGTGTTGAGACCGCGGTCTCCCTCGAATAGAAGGTATTTGAGTCCTTAGATTAGACTCTGCAGTGATCCCTGAGTGGTCGGGTACAGGACGTGTGGGCCGTGTGAAATCTATCCGATTACAGAAGCTTCCCAGGCCCGCGATCACCCCTGATTTAGCATGTGCTGGCGACAATAACGTGGTACTCTATACCTACAATTAAAGTGAACAACATCGAGGCCGTATCATCGTGTTGACACATTTATACAGGTGTAATACTGCCAACTCCAAAACATAAATACCATCTAACATCTCAACTATCTTAGAGTTTGTAAACCCAACTCGTAATACCGCTTATGTACTCAAGTAGCATGACACGTTATAAGGTGCCGTACATCGTAGTAATTTGAACGTCTCGTGACAATAGAAGAGTGAAGTCACAATACACCTTACTTAGCGTAGTATGTATAGCATTAAGATATAATTAAAGATATCGAAGTCCGGTACAGACGCTATGACAACTGTGAGAAAGTTAGTCTCGCAGTCAGAACCGTGACCATCTCATACAGACGGTAGCACGGGCACACGCACGTGTTGTGACCGGCAAACATGGGGAATTGGGAGAGAACGGCGCTCAAGATAATGGTAACAACAAAACCTCAGAGATAGGAATAAACACCGACATAAGGCCTATTATATTACCAACCGTCTTGACCGATTGGTCTTTGATGTAATTGTTCGACATTGAACCTAGTTACTGCATAATGAACAGTCAAATTAGATAAAGGAAATTATTATCAAATATAATTTGTCTGAATTGCCATAGAACAAAAGGTTTACGCACTTCAGTAGTAAAAATAATAGACGAATGGTTAGATAGTTTAAAAAGTGAGGATGCCAAGAGCATCTTTGGCAGCATGGCACGAGACAGTTACATATATCCCGGAAAGTACACGCGCGGTAACATACAGGAAGTAAACCATACAGCAACAGCAAGGTATAGACCTATGTCAAGAGTAATATACACAGCAGAGATATGACATTCAAACGATAAATATTACAGAAAATAGATGACGAGATAAAGTGACGGATGAGAGGGTGCATGGGAAAGTGCGCTAGTAATGTTAAAGGGCGCCACGGTGAGTGAATCCGGACTGCAATGTGTGTAACGCAGACAACAATAACACCACCATGCGTGTATACATACGGGTGCACTTAATTGCAACCGATGCATCATGTTAATTATAAAGCTATCTACGGTAAAATATCTACAACGCCGCATACATATTCCCACACGTCATTGTCAGTGTCATATCTTGTCTCGCACGTCGTTCCGGTGGGGCAACACGGCGTACATGTGGGCAATACTGCGTACCTATGGGGCAACACGGCGTAGCGATAGGGCAACACTGCGTACCTATGGGGCAACACGGCGTAGCGATAGGGGAACACTGCGTACCTATGGGGCAACACGACATACATGTGGGCAACACTGCGTACCTATGGGGTAACACGACATACATGTGGGGCAACACGGCGTAGCGATAGGGCAACACTGCGTACCTATGGGGCAACACGGCGTAGCGATAGGGCAACACTGCGTACCTATGGTGCAACACGACATACATGTGGGCAACACGGCGTACCGGTGGGTCAACACTGTGTACCTATGGGGCAACACGACAAACATGTGGAACAACACGGTGTACATATGAGGCAACACTACATACATGCGGGGCAACACGGCGTACAGGTGGGTCAACACTGTGTACCTATGGGGCAACACGACAAACAGGTGGAGCAACACGGTGGACCTATGGGGCAACACGACATACGTGTGGGGCAACACGCCATACCGGAGGGTCAACACGGCGTACCGGTCGGGCAACACTGCGTACATGTGGGGCAACACGACATACGTATTGAGCACCATGGCGTTCATGTGAGGTAATGTACAGCTATAGTATGAGGTTGAGGGATATAGCAAGTTTTTAGTGTCCCGAGACCAGGTCTATTTCCCGAGGCGAAGCCTAGGGAAATAGGCATGGTCAAGGGACACAAGAAACTTGCTATATCCCTCATTCCCATACTTTAACCGTTTTATTATACCGATACACACTGGAGAGATAGTTTAAACTAGAAAATATTTGTAAACCATAAGCTGTATAGCTTCACATCCCAACTACCCTTTTGATGGCAATGGCGCCAAATGCTTCCAAGTTCGGTAGCAAGCTCCGCCCACCTCGCGCGTCGCTTCCGAGTTCGGTAACAAGCTCCGCCCACCTTTTGCCTGATTGGCCCGGCGGAAACACCCGAGTGTAGGTGTGTTTTAGTTCCCAGACTAACACACAGGACTAAAACACAGTCGGGCAAAAGTGGGTATATATTCGATTTAACCAATTACTTTTATATAGAGTAAATAAATTAGAGGTATAATAACAGGATGTAACTGTGGGGTAACACTGCGTACTTGTGCGACAATACGGCGTAGTTGTTGGGTAACACGACATTCTTCTGGGGCAACACGACATACCTGTTGGGCAACACGACATATCTGTGGGGAAACACTGCGTACCTCTTGGCCAACACGGACAACACGACATTCCTGCGGTGCATCAAAGACAACACTGCGTACCTGTAGAACAACAAAGATAACACGACACACTTTTGGGCAAAAAGAACAGCAAAGTGTATATGTGGGGCAACAGTGACAATACGGTGTACCTATGGGACAACACAACGTACCTGTACGGCATCACTACATACCCGTTGGACAACAAGGATAACATACTGTAAACATAATCAACAGAAAGCTACTCGAAACGAAAAAGAAAAACTGATCTTTAACCAAGTGATGGCCGTAATAAAGGTGTCTCATTTAAGTTTCATTAACATGGCGACTCCTCGTCTGTTTGATTTGGTACAGTGTACAACACAGAACATCTTAAATACATTATATACATAACTATTATTTCAATATTTAAACATTTGAACATATACTGACTCATTATAAAGTATATCAAATAAATATTATTTGTCGTATATTATATCAATATAAGTGGTATACACATATCAAATATAACATACATTAAAGAAACACATATTTTACCAACATGTGTTAACATACATTATCTAAAAATGTTCAGTGAAATCCTTGGGTATTTGACGTACCATTTGTATTAAACTTTTGTTTAACTCCCTCTAAATATTTTAAATCAAGATGAGTACGAAAAAAACACATAAAAGCTTATTGTGTATCAATGTGAAGCTATTGCTGGGTTAAAGTGTTAAAGCACAGTAAGTTATATGAAACCTGCCGGCTCTATCTATTATACACCGAAATATGTTTGAACCATATTATTACACCATACAGGTACAAACAAACTCTGTGCCTAGGCGTACAACGGTGACTCTGTCATCACAATAAATACGACGAGAAATAATACTTCATCTCACCAACCATACTCAAGATTACAATTTGTAATTATACCAAATAACACAATAACATTCCTCCTCATAAACCTATTTTAACTAGGATCTGGCTGTGTGTGATACTATCAATGGTAAATCGAGTGAGGCTGAGGAACAGGAGACCGTCTTAAGGTTTACGCGTTCTGCATTTTCATTACGTAAGAGTTGAGGGAGGGGTACAACCCTACATATGTTTATAGTGAACATCTTATATCGCTTGCCCAATGGAACACGCATCCCACACGCCCGAAATACGTTAGAGAGTGTTTACTAGCACGAGGCCCCCTAACAGATAGTACAGCTAATGAAATCGAAATAGACATTCACAAACCTAACAAATTATCCGGCTATACTTACACAACACTGTCAAAATCATACCTAGAATACCGTTTACAAGACATGCAGCCGTGCGTCAAAACCCTTAAACTGAACACCTCAAGGA
The DNA here is from genome assembly GCF_002113885.1 of Mizuhopecten yessoensis. NCBI lineage: Eukaryota > Metazoa > Mollusca > Bivalvia > Pectinida > Pectinidae > Mizuhopecten > Mizuhopecten yessoensis. The sequence continues at coordinate 281,108 of NW_018407631.1, read as the reverse complement.
CGAACATGCAACTGCGCGAGAAAAAACAGGCTCACTTATTAGCGTAATAATATACATACATTCTTTACAGCGGGACCGTGATCAAGTCTTTGTTTTGTTGAGGGATCCAGGTTTCGATTAGCTAACCTCGTCAAGTGATGAACGTATATAGCAGAGGTATTTAATTTGCAATGACATAAAAAAAAGTCTGTAGTTTAGAATATTTACTTGGTTCGTGTTACAGGATTTGTAAGTAAGGCAGTAATTGGATATCTTGTTACAAAGTTTGTAGTTTAGAATATGTTTTGGTTCGTTTTACAAGGTTTGTATGCGAGAACATTTATTTGTAAGTTTGGAGGAATATAAATTTGTTTGTATGACAAGGTTTGTAGGTAAAAACGTTGAAGGTTTCGTGTTACAATGTATGTAACGAGCAAAACATTCCCTAGTTTGTGTTACAAGGATTGCGGGAAGTTTAATTGGAAACAATTGACCAAGAGCCTGCTAAGCAAGCATATCGTACCAGTAACAGGCGACACTCTAAACAACCAGCATCAATACCACAGGGAAATGGGATCGAAACCGTAGACTAAACAAAACGTAAAGGGCTTCTGTATGATGCTTACTATCGTCTACAGACAATCGGGGAACAGCCCATAACCGCCAGATCGATGTATGGATTGTCACCAGGCCACAACTCAAACAGGACATGAACAAAAGCAAATTATAATTTTATTGTTAACAGGAAGGTGAAAACCATTTATTACACACCTTGTGTACAGCTTATAATGGGTGTCTAAACAGCAGGCATCCCGTTCGCATTTATATACATGTAACAGACATCTTGTCTGAAGAAGATTCACAGATATTACGGTTTTTTTTTTAATTGATAGATAGTATCTGAGGAATGTGTTGAGGATAAACATTATAACACTCTCACATAGGCAGCGACCGTATTAAACGCTTTAGGATACGGGTGTGGATATAGAGTATCCGGGTTGTTGTCACCGGTGTTGGTTCGTCAGTCTACTGTATACAGGGGCCACACGACAAACGCTGAAACAGAGCGAATCATTAGTTTATTTTATCTTTTATGCTCACATCTTGTGAGAATGGCATGACAAATAGAGGAACAGTCTAATTGATTGTCGCTCGCCCTGTGTATATAGTAAGGTGTATCTAAACAGTGCTATCAATTGATTGGATAAATGATGTTTACAAGACATAATTATTAGCAGCAAAACTGTTCAATCTTGAAGTGTAGACAATTCTACCAACATATCGATATGATATATTGTATTATTAGATGTAATATAATATTGACTTGACCAAACACTCCAGCAGTAAGTAAACTGAGCATTGTATCTGCCCCAGTAGGAATTCCGTTTTCTAGGCAATGAAACCTAACAGAAGTCGGTAGTAAAAAGTCCATTATCTAGGTAAGGAGATTTTAAAAGGAGTCAGCAATAGTAGAAAGTCCGTTATCTAGGTAAGGAGATTTTAAAATGAGTCTGCAAAAGTAGAAAGTCCGCAAGAGATATTGAGATTTAAAAGGAATCTACCAAAGTAGAAACTCCGCTAGAGATATTGAGATTTATAAGGCATCTACCAAAGTAGAAACTCCGCAAGAAATATTGAGATTTAACAGGAGTCTACCAAAGTAGAAAGTCCACAAGAGATATTGATATTTAACAGGAGTCTACTAAAGTAGAAAGTCCACAAGAGATATTTAGTTTTAACAAGGGCAGTACTTGAAATTCATCATCTAGAATAATGAGGCATGCGATACGGTGTCTGACTCGCCATTAGCAGTTACCCGTGTTGGGAATGTTCTCTTTACCGTCTGCTCAAGTCTCGTTCTCGCTCCTGGCAGTCCTGTCGGGTTCCAGCGCATGCCTATTCCACTCTCAATTAGAAACATATCTTTTTGGGCGACATTTGTCTTATTGCCATGCAATGATCCAGTTCCAATCAATGCGACCAATAGGCTGTCTAAAGTTTTTAATTATTCACAATAATCGCGATCTTAATGAACGCCTCACCCCTCTCCTGTTACTCCGCAATGTCGTTAAAATGCATAGTGTTCTTTTTGTTATGAGCGTAGGTGTCTATTCATGATTAATATTGGAAGGTTTGGTAATAAAACGTTGGGTAATTTCATAAGTCAATGGTGATTGTGTTCCGATTTATCCGTTGTTGCCGTGTGGGAGCTACCCGAGTTCCATCAGCACCACTATCACTTAAGACTATTTTCGCAAGAATTTTCTGTCAACATCCCAATAAAAAATGATTTATTTGATATTCCGTATGGCGACGTGTGTATGTTGACGCGTAATTGTTGTGGTATGTAGGGACTAGAGAGCTGGCCCCTTTAATGCTAAATCTACTATTGATATTACAAGGTTAATGGTAGGGGTAGTGATGATGACCTAGTATTCATTTACCTTTACCAATTTCCTAGTTTCCTTCGTACATCTATATTGGTCATCACTTCAATGGTTAGTTGTCCTGAGCGCATCCTAGTTATTGAACTCAGTCGGTGTCCTATTTATATCTTGTGTTCGGTTTTAGAGCGTCTTGTGACGTGTTATGCTGGTAGCCGACGCGATATGTAGCACATCTCGCGCGCGTGCAAAACACGATTTTATATTAAGCTGTGTATATATGTATATATACATTAATTAAACTGTTTCTCTACACGATGGTGTTTTGAGATATAGATCAAAGCCTCGCTCGGCGTCTTTTACTATGCCGTTTATCAAAGAAGACTAGTTTTCCGATTAACACATGACAGGTAATCTAGCCGTGGGATACGTGAGGGCGTCGTCTTAGCCACCCCACTGTATCACCTCAGACTGTCCCTCTGGTTTATAGTGAATATCCAAATATACTCGCTGACTCCTTAGCCCTAATTAATTAGAGGGTGATGCTAGGGTTAGTATATATTCGGTTCGTACATGACTTGCTTGTGACGCTCATATGTCTAGATTTGTCACGGGTATTACGGGACGTTCTGTTCCCACGTACGTTGTAGTCACTCGTCTGATGATATACCATTATGTACGAAACATTAACAGGTTTGAACATTTGCCAATGCAGCGGAAAAAAATATTTTTACAGTTCGATAATTTAATGGACAAATGCTTCGATTTATTAGCATATCGTAACCTATTTACTGGTGTCTTAACATAGGTAAAATGAGGGATATTTTTTTGAATAATAGTTTAATTATATAATCTATATTATATAGATTATATAATTAAACTCTTCAATATTATATGGGGTCATGCAAAATGCTGTCATAAAAACCTGTTTATTTTACTATCATAAAATAGATCTACCACGGACTTAGTCTAATCTAATTCGTCGCTAAATTACATCATACATGTACGTACCTGCAGTGTAACCTGTACCAAATTTTAACAAATTCGATATCACGTGACGGTGTAAGTCATGTGATACACAAAGAGCTACTGATCAAAATGGCAGACGTCTTTGCTTCTGCAGCCATGGCATTAGAAGCCGACAATAACGTGACAAAACCCTTATAACCGGGTGAGTTGACTTCTATGCTCATTTCATACATATTGCATGGATTTAAGTTATGAGATAATACTGACAAAATCCAAAAATATAAAAACAGTGCCATCTTTTGAAATGCGACAGTAATGTGGCTTTGGTGGTTTCGGGAGCTTTAGTAATAGTACCTCAACCAGTCCTTAAAAAGTTAACTCTTAGTGACAAAAAGCACCTATACCTCACTTGCAGCTCTATGCACCGGTCAACCTCTGGAGCTGACATCTACAGCTCTACTGTACACCAAAAGTCGGTGTCAATGAAGTACTGGACGACCTTCATTCTGGGTATGATTATTAGCTGGTGAAGAAAGTGGCCAACTGATGTTCACAATTCTTACATCATATTACTTGAATTACTTAAAAACATTCAAGAAACTTTTTAATTGAGTAGAAAGTTTTTCGCTGTTCATGACTATGCTCGAGTTAAGGTGATAAAGGTGATAGATTTTACATAAGCTCAGTTGGTTAAGTGACAGAGTGAGAAGTTGAGGGTGGATGGCTCAGTCTCTGGTGTGGACAGAATCATGCTGCTCTGATCTCCAGTTGCACTAGTCATTTCCTTATCCATTATTGTTGTTGAAATCTGTTTTAAACTTCATTCAAAAAATGAAAAAGGTAGAAAAAAAAGACCCCTGTACTGCTGCTAAAAACTAAGTATGCATTGCATTTTTTTCCTGGCATCACTTCTGAAATAATTTCTGAAAAGAAAACCATTTATTGAGGACTTATGCAAAATAGACAAAAAGGGAAAAATAAACAAATAAAAATTCAGAACAGTGTTTCAAGTATAGAGGATAAACAGGACCAGATCATTTATTGTATCCTGACTATTTGCACTACAGGTTTATCCAAAACGATTATGTGTGAAATACTACAGTAAAACTCTAGTGTTTATATAGCCTGCACTGGGACAGGGAGCCTTCAGTAGGATAGACTGGAACAAGTGTACAATAACCCACTGTCACCTCACTGGGACAGGGAGCCTTTAGTAGGATAGACTGGAACAGGTGTACAATAACCCACTGTCACCTCACTCTATTGTTGTTGGCTATCAAAGTCTCTGCCATTCACATATAATGTGTGTTAACTTAAGGATTAGCTTAGAATTAAATAAAAATGAAGTTATGTGTACCTTTTTTTTTGAGATTTAATTTTAATTTTGATTTTTTTTAGTCGTAAAATATTTACTGTAACAAAAAAAGAGATGAAAATTGGCAGACATGTCATTATGTTGATTTTTTCTTTTTGGTCAGTTGTATGTGAGATTTGCTTGTACAAAAACTGTATTATTTCCATGTTTAAAATGTTCCTGACATAATGACCATAGACTGCTAATGGAGAAGTTAGAACCTTTGTTTTGATTGTTGAACGTTATAGGCAGTTCAAACAAAACAGATTTACTGTTCACATAAAACATCTAGAAGTTAAAGGCCTTAGCAAGGTATTGCATATAGCTCCAATATAACAATGCCTACAAACAATGGATTTCTACATCGTAATTGCTTAGTAATTATATGCAGTAGCTTCGCTTAAGATTTATTCTTCCATAAAACACTAATAATCATCTGTAAAGGGAGATCTCAGGGTGTTTAGATGGTGACAACATTTTCCTACTTAATTGTTTTTTTTTGTTTAAATGATTGATGGAATAGTTTAAAATTGTTTAAATCGCCGTCTGTAATTGTTCAGCAGACCAATCATACTATCTCTATATTTTTAGTGATAAATAAAAGTAATTTAACATCAGTGACAGCGAAGCTATCAAAGGTGCCTGCGATCTATACCTTCCAAAGATGATTTACAATTTTGTCAGAAACTAATTGATTTTAAGTCCAAAAATAAAATGAGTTGTCTGACTGTCCCGACTACTGACTTGCGGAGCACATGTTCGCCTCATCACTCGGCCACCCAAATACAGGCCTGATCAATGATAGCCTTTCAATAGCAGTGAACTGTCCACATGTCAGCACATCTTGTACACTTTGTAAGAACATGTACTTAATTACACAATTAAGGAGAAGTGTAATGGAGTATTGTATGCAGCTGTCTATTTTTCGTAGTTGTTTTAGGTGAACACTGTTTCCTTGGGAGAAGGCAATAATGGGTTGATCAGTGTGAAACACTTATTTTGATACCATCCATGGTGACGATGTTTCGGGAAATGAACCAAGCAGACAAAAAATTACAGAATTAGGGCTATCATATTGAAACTGATGTAGTGGACATGATTTTGACCACAGTTTTTAGTACATAATAAATCTGTATGAAAGGTTCTTGGCAATATATGAAAGTTTATATGGTTTTGTGATATTATTATAAATTTGCAGGGGTGGAGACTCATAATGTTGGCACCCAGTGGAGGTGGTAGCAAGGCTGTGTCAGGACTGTTTTATAAACTATCATCAAGATTTAAATGAATTTGGCCAAAATTTGAAGAAGGTGTTGTGTATTTTTTGTATGTGCTGACAGAGAGACTGCAGTGTGTTGAGGTTATACGGTACACTCCCATTGGGTTACATGCTCTGGCATGCAATCCACATGTATGCTATAAAAAGTGCAGGATGTGCGTGTCACACACATGTGTATATTATACATGTAACACAGGTCGACCTACACGTTTATCTTCACTGTCATGGTTATACTGGTGATCTATTGTAAACAAGATGGTGTCCAACAGTACATTACTCCCAGTCAGTTGGGAGTAAAGACTTCAGTCCTTCCAGTTAATTATTAGGTCATGATCATGTGTAAAATACGATGTAAATACATGTATGTCAGATTCATATTTAAGTATTAAGGATATATTAGTACAGAGAAGATAAAACATACTTTGGATAGAAGAATATTAAGAAAATTATATTGACCCAGAAAATAACATTGTTTTCAAAGTTTCATAATGACTATGAGTTTACAGCAGATCAGTTGGCTTCAGCATTGAGCCAGAGGTAATTGTGGCATTTACTATCAATGCAGATGGAAACTTTGTAATGCAGGCTTTGAAGTACACCTTTACATACTGCATTAACAGGTACATGACATAGCTTTAAAGTACACCTGTACCAACAACATCAAACAGGCAACAACAGGTACATTATGTAACTTTAAAAAACACCTTTATGAATAACAACAGGTACCTGATGTAACTTTAAAAAACACCTTTATTAATTAATAACAGGTACCTGATGTAGCTTTGAAGTACACGTACCATTATCAAGCATGTAACAAAAGTTTCATTACATAGCCTTGAAGTACAGCTATATGTCGACAACAACAGTTACATGACGCTGCCTTGAAGTACACCAGTCAGAATTAAACAGGTTCATTACGTAGCCTTGAAATACAGCTATATGTCGACAACAACGGGCACATGACGTTGCTTTGATTTGCACCTATATCAACAACATAAAACAGGTTCATTACCTAGCCTTGAAGTACAGCTATATTTCGACAACAACAGTTACATGACGCTTCTTTGAAGTACACCAGTCACCATTAAACAGGTTCATTACGAAGCCTTGAAGTACAGCTGTATGTCGACAACAACGGTTACATGACGCTGCCTTGAAGTACACCAGTCAGCATAAAACAGGTTCATTACGAAGCCTTGAAGTACAGATATATGTCGACAACAACGGGCACATGACGTTGCTTTGATTTGCACCTATATCAACAACATGAAACAGGTTCATTACGGAGCCTTGAAGTACAGCTATATGACGACAACAACAGTTACATGACGTTGCTTTGAAGTACACCAGGCAGCATTAAACAGGTTTATTACGTAGCCTTGAATTACAGCTATATGTCGACAACAACGGGTACATGACGTTGCTTTGATTTACACCTATATCAACAACATGAAACAGGTTCATTACGTAGCTAAATGTTAACAGGACACATTCTGTTTGCTCTTTTGATCACTTTAAGTGCATAGCTAAACCTTTTACAACATTTTCATTAATTTTATATCATTTCCACCCAGTAAAAAAAGATAACAGATCATAGCGACAGGTGCATGGAAACGCATTACATTTTTTTCAGGAATTTTATTACGTTACGTTTAAAGGAATTCTTCGACAAATGCTGGAAATTTTACCGGTTTATGAAAGGAAAAGAAGAATCTGGTCAGATCGCTTCTGATGTCATCCCGGATATTCATACAGATTAATCCCACTATCAATTTAGCATTAATGGTATTGTAAAACACTTTATAGCCGCAATGAAGTTCATTTCATTTATCTTCAATCACCTGCGGGAGCTCTGGCCCATAACCCGCAGTGCATCTATAATTATTCAATTAGAAATTGTTGCTAACTGTCACAATGGGAGAAATGTGTGTGAAAAAAAGAGGGGGGGGGGGGGGTTTAGCAACATGGTCGATGGTAAGACAGGTGCTTGTCTGTGTGATGAGTGAATGGCATGAGGATGGGAATCTGTCAGGTACAGGATGTAGTGAGGGGTCAAGGTGGGCAGATTTGAGAGTCATCGCTCAGGTACATGGTTTGATGGATGAGAGGGAGTTGTTGGGGATTCCTCACATAAAGGGACCTGGGTGTGGTAGTTAGGGGGATCCCTTAGGTACTGTGTGTCATGAAAGGAAAGAGATCCCTTTAGATAATCTAAAGAAAAGAGTGTGGTGGATGAAAATGAAGGCGATCCCTCGGGTACAAGGTGTGGAGGAGGCTCAGGTACTGGAGGTGGTGGGGGAAGCTCAGGTACTGGAGGTGGTGGGGGAAGCTCAGGTACTGGAGGTGGTGGGGGAAGCTCAGGTACTGGAGGTGGTGGGGGAAGCTCAGGTACTGGNGGGGGATCTCTTAGAAAAAATCAATTCCAGATTACAATCTGCAATTTTAGAATTTAAAATTTCTTACCACTTTGTAATTGCTGTTTTGTTCACACAGACATACTGCAGAGGATACTGGCCATAATTCTGAATCAATGACCTACTTCATTAAATATGCTTTATACAACCAGTAACAGGATTGTGATTTCGTAATTGAAAAAATTGATTTAGCTGTCTCCAAGATTGATGTCCTGAATTAATATGTGTAAGAAAAGGTGTTGTGAACAAGTCTTGGACCGTGGTACAACATCAGTATTTATTTCTCTTCCATCCTCAACTTTGGTCCTAATTATGTAATTTACCTAATTGATTACCAGGTAGGAGATCCTAGCTGTCACAGGTAGAACTTGGCCCAGAGGCCATTGTTGTACACAGGTGGGTGGTGCTGGCCCGGTGCTGCTGCCACTGTAAAATGGGTTAGTTCGTGAAGGGTATGATGGATAGCGCAAATGATGGATGGAGGTTCTGCAAATTCGCTTTTATGAACTAGATGAAATAAAAGCTGTTAAAAATACTATTAGTAGATTGAATATCGGTAAAAAATAGGTTTGGGAATAGAATTTGTTCTACTGTAATTTATAATGCATGCATGTACATGAAATCATATTTAAATCGACTGCTTCCACCTATGTGTTGTTCTACACTGTTCTCACATCTGTGTTTTGATGGTTACAGTAGAAGATATGTCATCTACTTCTACCTATCTTGGATATTAAAGTAATACTTGTCTTTGATAGAGTCTGAGTACAGTCGCCCTATTGTATAGGTCAGTCTGTGACAGGACAGCACCAGTAATTAGGTCCCCTGGTCCCTGTGACAGATGGCAGCACCAGTTTGGTCCCCTGATCTCTATGACAGAGGGCAGCACCAGTTTGGTCCCCTGGTCCCTGTGACAGATGGTAGCACCAGTTTAGTCCCCTGGTCCCTGTGACAGATGGCAGCACCAGTTAGGTCCCCTGGTCCCTGTGACAGATGGCAGCACCAGTTAGGTCCCCTGGCCATGCATGGTCTCTATGCTTAGTGGCAGCACCACTATAGTTCTAGTCTGTTTGACAAAGGATAGCACCATTGCCCATTCAGCTAAACTGTATAAAAAGGACCTGGCCACCTTACAGCTCTATATATCAGACTCTGTCAATGCTACACTGTTGTAGGGGGAGTGTGTTTGGCACACTGAGCTGTTGAGATAAAGTAGTTTTGTAGTATGACAAAGTGTAAAATCTACAGGTGTGTACTATAGACATTTCATTCTTCAGAAAGAACAGCTTTATATTGTTGGTATTTTCTGATGAAAGCTGCTCCTTCTTGTAGTAGCTGCCAGCACACTGCAATGGAAAGGAAGCACCATTTGATACACAAATTGTGTGCTGGTACATAAAAAATTAAAGAATTTAAAGATTTTTATGTTATGTTAATGCCTGACCACAGATGACATGGACACAAGCATTTTATAGTTCTTCTCCTTGATCAAATGGAAATCTTTTGTACATGAAAGGATTCCAAAATTTGAACCTGATTAACAATCTTATTTTTTTAAATCTAAAAGGCTTATTTGTGTATTTCAAAGAACACTAGTGGAGAAAACACTAAAAGCTTTACCATCTGCAGCGGGTGCAGTCCATGCCTGCAGATGATACAAGTGCATGTGTTATAGAGATGAGGTGTGTTTTGGGATTTATTAACCTGTATCAGGCTGTTAATATCTGTGTGATAGTGGTACCTGGCCTGCTCACAGGTCCACATCACCGTGATGAGACACTAGGCCAGGGTTTGTGTGGTTCCTGTCTCCTATTCACTGGTTTGCCTGACACCTTGCTACACCAAGATTCTGTGGCCTAATGGGCCTGTAATGTATCCAGTTGGATGTGAAAGATTCCCCAGATCAGGTCATGTTAGATGAAAGAAAACATAGGAATGGTGAATCAAATTACATGAGGCTCATATTTTTCTGTAGACGAAGAATTGGTTGTGTAACTTAGTCAACTTATATATAATTATCACTACATGGGATGGCCCCATACATTAAACATTACTGCAAAGACTTTGACAGCTGTGTTCTCGATGTCATGTGAGAGCCATGTGTTGTGTTATCCATGTCATCATGTCATTTTCACTTTAAACTTCCAAGAGCCATGTAATGTTCTCTCGATATCAAGTAATAGCTTCAACAGTTGTACTTTGGACAATAAAAAACTGACTAAATATAATGTCTGTCACAATTTGTGTAAATATACCATAGCATAAACTTAGTTTCGAAACCTGTGTGATATAGATTATGTTTTGTGCAAATAGGCTTTGCCATAAGCCAAAACGTAGAGTACAAAGTGATTGCAATACAAGTTTCTGTCACAATTTGATTGAAATACATGCAAGCATGAGACAGACTTAGACTGCAATTCAAGCTTCTGTCACAGGCTGATCAAACACTCACCTGTCTGTACTGGCAGCCAGTGTAGATCAGAGAAATGGTGTGACTGAACTTTTGAATTGTGCCTTTGAGCCAGGCGATGCTAACAGATTTATATTTATTTTGTTTGTGTAGTTTACAACAAAGACGTTTTTTGTATTGAAGTCTTTGAACTGTTTTCTCTTAGAAAGAGTCATTGGTGTGATTTGTCCGGAAGTTACAAGGTAGTTAGATGGTCATTCCTATACTGCTCCAAAGCTTCTCTCCTTCCTATTGACCTTTTGCTTAAGAATTTTTGCAATGTATACAATTCTTGTTGTTATTTGGTGATTAAGGGAATGGCACATTTTGTAGACACCTGTCACACTTGTTCACGGCACCTGACAGGGTGGCCTGCTGGTTTTACACCTCGTTTTACATATATATCTATACGTTCTTGTCTCACTGGTCCTTAGTATAATTAACACCAGACGGGTAGTTACTGCAGGATTCTGATATAGCTTCCTCAACATTGATCTTGAAAGGTTCTAATCAGCAGTCATTTCTGTCTTGAAAACTAGTAAATTAATAATAACCAGTTTTGAAATAGCAATATATTGCTGAATGAAGCTCCTGACAGCTGAAATCCTGTAGAAATAGCCTCTATGTTATTTTGAAGTATGTGTTGTGTTTGCCCCTACACTGTCCTGGTCAGGCCAGCTAAGTGTTGGTTACTTTGAACAGCATGGTATAATTGTTTGTTTATACATCATGAGTAGCACCCACAGGGAGGGGAGGGGGGTGATCTGACCAAAACACCATATGGCCACCTAGTCCAGCTTCCCAACTGGTGGGTATTATTACTGTGTGCATGTCTACCTATAGTTCAGTAGCCTCTCAACCTATCAACAGGGGAGGGGGACATACCAGACACACAGACACAGTAGGGCCAACACTTGTAATAGGGCATTTCCGTTTTCTAATAACTGATGAACAAGGAAGCGTCTCCACCAGATTCTACACATACCTCAGACCACGTGTACTTAGAGATCTGGCTGGATTTGTATTTTGCCTTTAGAAGTAATTTTAGAACAGTAGTCTAGAGGTTTTGGTCCAATACCATAAACGTTTCTTTTAAGTAAAGCATCTGACTTTCGTCAGCAAACTTTATTTTGTGTAAATCAACTCCTGTAGAACAAGGTAGATTTAAATTGCCCTACATTAGAGGTTTAACAAATTGAGGAACTTTTGACAAGCGTCAAATTGGCACAATCATATCCGGTAAAATATTAGCGGACCAGCAGCCTCTTATGGTATAGAAGTAAGATTTGTCCTAGGTCTATATTCAATCTGTCTGCATTTGAATGGGAGATCAAATTCAATAGAGGCAAAAGATATATTTGTATGTACTGTATGTATAGTGGTCAATGGCTAGCGATTCTGATAGAAGTATATGTAGGCAAATTTAACCCTGACCACATTTGTGTCAAGATGCCAGAGGGTGGGTGAACAAATTGCAGTTTACAATATCCACATTGATTTTTTTTTCTTTTTTCTTTATATTCACCTGATCTATGTAGAAATGAAACACTCTAAAACAAACCTGGATTGTAGTTATATGAGGATACAGGAACAATTACTGTACATTACTAACAGTGTGAAGTAGTAATTGGAGTGTAATAAGGCATTATGTAAGTTCAAACAAGCACATGTTAGGGGCATAAAACACTAACTATCAGTGTTTCTATCAGAACATTGAAGCTCACAGTTCCCATGGCCTAATTGAAGGAGGTGATTCCCTCACTTTGAGGTAAGGGAGCGGCTGATTTGGTTACTTGTAATTAGGCCTAAAACCTAACACCGCCATGGAAGATTGGAAACCTTTGGTATCAATGTTTGTGGTAATTATTATTCTCTGGATATTAAAGTTACTAGATTAATAAAAAACACTTCTGAAAGGAAACCTCATTTGCTTGTTAGACTAGATGTAGGAATGAGTGATTTGCCAAATGTGTTAGGTGGTTTACAGTTTGCCTTTGAACTTTATGATACTAGATACATGTATGATAGGTGGGGCCTGGGAAAGAGGCATGCATGATTTGGGAGGGGGGAAAGGGAGGAGGGAAATACAAATATATTATTAGAGACAACACAACATGTATGATATGGGGAGGGGAAAATACCCGATAGATCGAGTAGGGATTGTGGGGATGTATATAGGATAGGGCATTGGGGGCAGGGGATGCATGTAATAGGTTGGATAGGGAAGCGATTATGATCACAAAGGTAGTTAGAATTAAGATGCAATGTTTGAATTTTTAAAATATAATATATTTATTTCATAATCATCTTTATAATCATGTGACTTTAAAATTACGAAAGACAGCTAATTTATAGATTTTCCTTTTGTTCTTTGTTCAACGATGGGCCAGTGCAGAATTCTGATTGATTCTGGGTGGTTGGTCCCTGGTTGCGAACTGTCATTGGCACTGAATTAAATTTAAGCCATTTGTTGGCTTTGGTTAAGTCTAGGTTGATATTTGCCTTTGGTTAGGTCTAGGCTTTTGTTGGCCTTTGGTTAAGTCTAGGTTGATGTTAGCCTTTGGTTAAGTCTAGGCTGTTGATGTTGGCCCTTGGTTCAGTCTAGGTTGATGTTGGCCTTTGGTTAAGTCTAGGTTATTGTTGGCCTTTGGTTAAATCTGGTTTGATTTTGGTCTTTGGTTCTGTCTAGGTTGATGTTGGCCTTTGGTTAAGTCTAGGTTAATGTTGGCCTTTGATTAAATCTGGTTTGATTTTGGCCTTTGGTTAAATCTTGGCTGTTGTTGGCCTTTGGTTAAGTCTAGGTTGATGTGGCCTTTGGTTAAATCTAGGTTGATGTGGCATTTGGATAGATCTAGTCTGATGTTGGCCTTTACCTAAGTTTTGACTGTTGTTGGCCTTTTGGTCATTCTGGATTGTTTTCGACCCTTGGGTCGGTCTAGACGTTTTTTTTACCCTCGGGTATAGACTGCAGTCGGTATTTGGCTGGTAGAGACTGCTATAAAGATTAGAAAGGGATAAGTCTGGAAAACATTTGGTCTAGGCTGATTTCAATCTCATGAAAGAGCCTGATAGTAATAAATCTGTTAACCTGCATCAGTAGTTACCCCCCTCATGTCCACCAGGCTCTGGGAGGCTTTGGGATGTATCAATCGAGAAGCATTAGGAGGTCATAACAATTTTTGTGGCATAAGGCATGGCTAGTCTGTCTGATGGATAGATTCCTATCAGATCTCATGGCTATCATAACACATGCATTTGTTTTCCAAAGCACTGAAAGGAAGGGAAAAAAAGAGATCAGAGACTTTTAACTTTCAATTAGAAGTGTATACCAGATCTGTGTTGTGTACTGTAAGGTAAGAGAATGGTTAGCATTATACAGTAGAAGTGGTGTTAGAAGTATATGGAGTTCCTGTGTTCTGTACAATGGTTAGTGTTAGTAGTGTATGGAGTTCCTGTGCTCTGTACAATGGTAAGTGTTAGTAGTGTATGGAGTTCCTGTGCTCTGTACAATGGTTAGTGTTAGTAGTGTATGGAGTTCCTGTGCTCTGTACAATGGTTAGTGTTAGTAGTGTATGGAGTTCCTGTGCTCTGTACAATGGTTAGTGTTAGTAGTGTATGGAGTTCCTGTGCTCTGTACAATGGTTAGTGTTAGTAGTGTATGGAGTTCCTGTGCTCTGTACAATGGTTAGTGTTAGTAGTGTATGGAGTTCCTGTGCTCTGTACAATGGTTAGTGTTAGTAGTGTATGGAGTTCCTGTGCTCTGTACAATGGTTAGTGTTAGTAGTGTATGGAGTTCCTGTGCTCTGTACAATGGTTAGTGTTAGTAGTGTATGGAGTTCCTGTGCTCTGTACAATGGTTAGTGTTAGTAGTGTATGGAGTTCCTGTGCTCTGTACAATGGTTAGTGTTAGTAGTGTATGGAGTTCCTGTGCTCTGTACAATGGTTAGTGTTAGTAGTGTATGGAGTTCCTGTGCTCTGTACAATGGTTAGTGTTAGTAGTGTATGGAGTTCCTGTGCTCTGTACAATGGTTAGTGTTAGTAGTGTATGGAGTTCCTGTGCTCTGTACAATGGTTAGTGTTAGTAGTGTATGGAGTTCCTGTGCTCTGTACAATGGTTAGTGTTAGTAGTGTATGGAGTTCCTGTGCTCTGTACAATGGTTAGTGTTAGTAGTGTATGGAGTTCCTGTGCTCTGTACAATGGTTAGTGTTAGTAGTGTATGGAGTTCCTGTGCTCTGTACAATGGTTAGTGTTAGTAGTGTATGGAGTTCCTGTGCTCTGTACAATGGTTAGTGTTAGTAGTGTATGGAGTTCCTGTGCTCTGTACAATGGTTAGTGTTAGTAGTGTATGGAGTTCCTGTGCTCTGTACAATGGTTAGTGTTAGTAGTGTATGGAGTTCCTGTGCTCTGTACAATGGTTAGTGTTAGTAGTGTATGGAGTTCCTGTGCTCTGTACAATGGTTAGTGTTAGTAGTGTATGGAGTTCCTGTGCTCTGTACAATGGTTAGTGTTAGTAGTGTATGGAGTTCCTGTGCTCTGTACAATGGTTAGTGTTAGTAGTGTATGGAGTTCCTGTGCTCTGTACAATGGTTAGTGTTAGTAGTGTATGGAGTTCCTGTGCTCTGTACAATGGTTAGTGTTAGTAGTGTATGGAGTTCCTGTGCTCTGTACAATGGTTAGTGTTAGTAGTGTATGGAGTTCCTGTGCTCTGTACAATGGTTAGTGTTAGTAGTGTATGGAGTTCCTGTGCTCTGTACAATGGTTAGTGTTAGTAGTGTATGGAGTTCCTGTGCTCTGTACAATGGTTAGTGTTAGTAGTGTATGGAGTTCCTGTGCTCTGTACAATGGTTAGTGTTAGTAGTGTATGGAGTTCCTGTGCTCTGTACAATGGTTAGTGTTAGTAGTGTATGGAGTTCCTGTGCTCTGTACAATGGTTAGTGTTAGTAGTGTATGGAGTTCCTGTGCTCTGTACAATGGTTAGTGTTAGTAGTGTATGGAGTTCCTGTGCTCTGTACAATGGTTAGTGTTAGTAGTGTATGGAGTTCCTGTGCTCTGTACAATGGTTAGTGTTAGTAGTGTATGGAGTTCCTGTGCTCTGTACAATGGTTAGTGTTAGTAGTGTATGGAGTTCCTGTGCTCTGTACAATGGTTAGTGTTAGTAGTGTATGGAGTTCCTGTGCTCTGTACAATGGTTAGTGTTAGTAGTGTATGGACGTCCTGTATCCTTTACAGTGGCTAGCATTACCAGTGTTCCCGAGTGTTCAGGTGACACGGGTGTGAATCAATCATTGATTTCATATTTCTAATAAATATCTGCAGTTAGAAAGTATTTGATATTATTTCCTCAGACACAGATGGTGCCAGGAGCTATAACGACATCAATAATTAGCCTGGTATTGCTCACCCGCTGTTTTATTATGAAAGAAAATTCAATATTTGTCAATCTTATGAACTATGAAAGAATGCATTCGGGTGAAAGTTTCCGGGGAGATAATATCAATTGTGTGCTTCTTTGTATTTTGAAAATCTATATTTTTCAGGATGATTGATTTAATCTTTAAATACCAATGGTCTGTGTGTTTACAAGATCAAAGGGGCTTGTGGTGTAAGATCTTTGATGTCACCTATTCGTTCAACTGTATGGCTCGATTAAGTACATCACATCAGGGTCACTAGAAAGCTTGTACTTGTAACGCTCAAGGTCCCTGGTAATCACAGAGCTCTTTCTGTATATAAATAACACCTACATAATTACACATTTATTTTGGGTCAACATGTATAAATAAATAAAAGATATTGTGAAAGAATTAATTTGATACTACAGGATAAAAAGAATTGCATGTTGATAACCTATACATGGATGAGAGATAAGAAAATTTTAAGGTTTAGTATTATAAAGTTATATATGGTGCATGCCATGTCTTTAAGATTTATTTTTAGTCATTTAATGGAAGTCTGTCTGTATAAGGGGAGTTATGATAGATGAGTATTAGAGTCAGAACACAAAGATAAGTGTAGATTTATATGAGAGACTCCTGCCACAGAAGCAACACACCTAATGACAGCTACATAATCGCTATTTAAAATTCCATGGGAAAAATTTAATGTCACCAAATTTATTCCATGTTTAATGACCCGGAAAAGTCTTAAACACTTATCTTTGTTATGTGGTTTACTTTGAGAAGAATAACTGCCTCTTTATAATGCTTGTCATTCATCAGGGGTTGTGTAACCTACCACCAAAGCTATCCAATGACGCTAACGTTAACACTTAAAGGCAAACAAAGCTTTATCATATTCTTAAGTAGCATAAAAAGAGTTTTTACAAGTTTTCAGATA
Organism: Mizuhopecten yessoensis; assembly: GCF_002113885.1. Taxonomy (NCBI): domain Eukaryota; kingdom Metazoa; phylum Mollusca; class Bivalvia; order Pectinida; family Pectinidae; genus Mizuhopecten; species Mizuhopecten yessoensis. Next base: position 263,943 of record NW_018407631.1, on the reverse strand, counting down.
TTTTTTTGAAGAATTCCAACCAGACAATAAAGTTTCATGTTAGATTTTATAGTTGTAAAACTGAAATCTTCTACTCCATATCGTAAATTGCTTTCTTTAAAGATTTTGCATGTATATTTATTAGCGAATACTTGAATTCAAAATTAAGAGGGTGGTATATATAACAAGATAATATTTATCTATAAAATAAGTGAAATCTTTAATTTGAAAATCAGTCTCTTCAGTCTCATCCTTGAAATTATCTCACTTCTTTATCTTTCACAAAAAATATGTTAAATTCAGTTGACCTCTGGAAATAAACTATTAACAATAATTTTTTGACCACTTACTGTAACAAGACAAACCAAAATCTTATACAAATGTACTTTATAATACATTTACATATGTAAATAAACCATGTCAGATCTTAATTGTCAGGTATCCACCAGTCTAGATCTAAACCTAAGCCATTCCTTCTATCACCTTTGAATAGTTACGAGTTGAACAATCTCATATTTAGCACAAAATTAACACACTCTAAAGAAGCTTATGGGAAGTGGATGGGAGAGGAATGAATTGCTTGTCTATTACCTCTCATGTGTACTTCACAGGTTTTAAAGTAGCTTTTTGGCATTGCTCTTCAACCACTTGATGAGGTAGTATTCATTTAACTAGTTGCCGTCATAAAAATACTTGAGATGCTTGACAGGGGATCATCTATTGCCAAGTACAATTCATTAAACTAGCAGAGTTTCTAACAAGACCAGAGTGTAGACAGTGTACAACACATACAGGTAGACATGCAGTGTATATAACATACAGGTAGACAGTGTATATAACATACAGGTAGACAGTGTACAATACATACAGGTAGACAGTGTACAACACATACAGGTAGACAATGTACAACACATACAGGTAGACAGTGTACAACACATACAGGTAGACAGTGTAAAACACATACAGGTAGACAATGTACAACACATACAGGTAGACAGTGTACAACACATACTTCAAAGATTTTGATATTTTTACCTGTGTCTAACATTTGTAGAAATTAATAAATAGATCTGTACTTTTGTTTGAACAATCTCATTAAAGAGACATATCTGTCTGGTTTGGTTTTAAACCCTGCTATTTATTAAACAGATCTTTGGTTTTGTTTAAATGCTATATATTGTTGTTTTAATTTTTAACTCTATAATATTTAAAAACACATTTTTGGTTTTATACAATATTTATTGAACACGTCCTTGTTGGATTTAATTTTTTCATACTTTATACTTATTGAACACATTTTTGGTTTGGATTGGTGTTAACATTATTTATTGAACAATTTGATCAAAGTAAAAAAAAAAATATCAAAATATAATCTGATTTAATGATGAATGATAAAGTCATATTTTGATCTTCAATTTTTGATAAATTAGCAGGAATTGATGCTTGAATTAGTTTACAATGCTATTTTGATGAGAATATTACAATAAAAAAGACATTACATCATATTCTATACTTATGTTACATCCTTGTATCAGGTATATTAATAGCATTAAAGCTTTTGTTAAAGATTATGTACTTTAACGCTTTTTATACAGGATATATCTCTTCCTTTTTTTTGCCAAAAAACTAGGATCATTTGAATGCCACTTTGTCTTGCTGTCATATTTAGGCCGCATGCCTACAGTGATTGGAAGTCAATCTTTCCTGTTCCTTCGTAAGAGTGTGTGATCAGTGTTTTAACACTGGTTATTACATCACATTTACACGTGAACAACCTGCATCACTGATGGCAGATACACTGTACACGGAAATGTGTTGAAGAAAAACACTAAATACTTTACAGTGTGTGACCCTTCAATGGATTCTGACATGCTATCCCTGTATACATCATCCTGTCGGAGGCTCGGAACATTTCCCACATTTCTGCTACTGTGAATTGATGATTGGATTATTATTTTTGAAGGTTTCCTGTTTTTAGCTCACCTGGCACGAAGTGCCAAGTGAGCTAATGCCGTGGTGCGGCGTCCGTCGTCCGTCCGTCGTCCGTCCGTTCGTCCGTCGTCCGTCCGGCGTCAATATTTTACTTTAAACGACTTCTTCTTAATAACCGAAAGGCCTAGGGTGATGATATTTGGCCAGAAGCAAACTGGGATGAAGGGCTACCAAGTTTGTTCAAGTAAATGACCTTCATCTATTTTCAAGGTCACAGGGGTCAAATATGTTAAAAACTTTAAACAACTTCTTCTCAATAACCAAACTGCCCAGGGAGATGATATTTGGTCAGTAGCATGCTAGGGTGAAGGGCTACCAAGTTTGTTCAAATGAATGACCTTCAATTATATTCAAGGTCACAGGG